>NW_020171825.1:48960-166701 GCF_003031525.2 Neophocaena asiaeorientalis asiaeorientalis | reverse complement strand
CCCGTGTCCCCTGCATCGGCAGGCGGACTCTCAACCACTGCGCCACCAGGGAAGCCCTGTTTCTGCTTTTTAAGTTGTCTTTTTCATATATTGGATTTCTTGAAGCGTAGCACAGCTGGATATGCATTCCTCACTTATATGATGAATGGGTTTTGAAAGAGCTGTCTGTCAATTTTTACGTAAGTACATAACCACTGAATTCTAAGATATATTTTAGAAATAATTTTTTACAATGAAAAAAAGTAGTGGTCTCTGGAAATCATTAAAAAATATTTAAGAATCAAATATTAACAAAGTTACCCCAGCAATAAGAAGTCTATTACAAAACTCTGGTATGGGATGCGGAGTGCTGGATGATGCTAATTTAATCACTAAACCTACCTGTTCCCGACTGGACATCTTTAGTGCAGGTTGCAACACCTCAGATTTTTAGAACAGAAATCCTTCAGTTTCTCCCCAGCCCCCTCCCTGGTTCTGTTGAGCTGACTTGCTCATTTATAATATTCTGATTCTGTGCTTTGCGTACACTTAGGAAGAAACAGACTAACACAACATGACAAAGGAGAGAAAATGAGAGGTTGATAGGAAAACAGCAAGATGGCCAGAGTAACCGTGGGGCAAGGTTACCGTGGCAATGTGACACACTGTGGGAAAGATCACTCAGGCCCAGGGCGACAGGAAACAAATCGGGCAACACGGTGACCAAGGGAAACACCTCTGAGGCAGACAATGAATCAGCTTTGGTCAGAGTCAAGTAATTAACAAACCGCAATTTTCACATTGAAAAAAGGTGCTATGACTAGCCGAGGTTTTCGTGTACCTTGAAAAGTGATCTGCACCCCGTGAGCTGCTTACCTCCGCAAGATAGAACTCGTCGTATTGCCTTCTGAAGGTTTCTCCTTTGTGATAGTTGCTGGCAGCCACTATCACGTCCACAGTCACCATGCTCAGGATGAACATGTGGAAGACAGATGACCGCATCATTTGCTGAGGAGGCAAAACAGATGGACTCTTAACAAAGAAACAAACCCGTGATTCAACAAACTATGTGCTTAGGCCTTGGTCTGCAACATCTTTGTGATATGCTGCTGTGCAAAACAGTCTTTTTTTAAAAAAAATTTATTTTATTGAAGTATAGTTGATTTACAATGTTGTGTTAATTTCTGCTGTACAGCAAACTGATTCAGTTATACATACATACATTGACACATTCCTTTTCAGATTCTTTTCCGTTATGGCTTATCACAGGATATTGAATATAGTTCCCTGTGCTCTACAGTAGGGCCTGTTGTTTATCCATTCTATATAATAGTTTGCATCTGCTAATCCCAAACTACCAATCCTTCCCTCCCCCACTCCCCTGCCCCTTGGCAACCACATGTCCAGAACAGTCCTTCTAAGATAACTTGATGAATGTCACTAAATAGTGTGAGCAAAGGAATCATTTTTCTGCAGTTAAAAAATAACTGGGGAGAGAGTTTCAGAGACTTTTGGTTAAAAGCTGAAAATACATTTCATTGAACTTGTATACAGCCTGTATCTTAATTTTCACTGATTAGTTAGGAAGCTTTTATCCTTACTACTGACTCTATGCAGAAATTATTTTTGGAAAGCTGATACCACATAACAAGTATTGCTTTATTCTGTTAAGAGAAAGAGCTACTGCTGAGGAAAGCATTTTAGAGATAATCATAAAAGCAGAAAAGTGGGAGAAACCTAAGATCTATTTATTTTTAAATTTATTGCCTCTGTAAATTATTTATTTCTTTAAATAAATAAATAAATAAAAACTATTTTTAATAGTTTAATTTTAATTTAAGTTTAATTTAATTTTAATAATTTACTCTCTATGTTTTAAACCACTTTATTGAGGTATGGTTGACTTTAAAAAAAGTGGTACATATTGAATGTATACAACTCAAGGAGCTTGGGGGTAAAAATACACCCATGAAAGCATCACCATCATCAAGGCCATATACGTATCTGTCACCTCCCAAAGCTTCCTTTCAACTCCATTATTATTATTAGTGGTAAGAACACAACATAAGATCTATCCTCTTAGCAAATTTTAAATATACAATAGAGTATTGCTAACTACAGGCACTTATGCTGTACAGTAGACCTTCAGAATTTATTTATCTTATATATTGGAACTTTGTACCCTTTGCATAAATATGTTATTGAAAATTATACTACAACTAATAATAGCTAATGTCTATATTTATAATTATTATGTGCCTGGAGCTGTTGTAGGTGCTTTACATAAATTAACTTATTTAATGTCATAACGGCCCTAGGAAGTTACTCTAACTTTATAGAGAAGGAAACTGAGGCTCAGAGAAGTTAAATAACTTCCTGTCTGACACACACGTGTTGAAGATGGAACCACAATTTGGACCCAAGTCTGGTCCAAGTCTGCTGCCTACACTGAGGTGAAATAATTAGGCATTCCAAAAAAATGACTATTATTATAATAGCTACCATGTATTGAATACTATAAGTATGTTATTTATTTCATTTCTTTTCATCTCCACCATATACACAGTGGGATATATTACTCACTTCTTCCAGTGAGTTCAGAAAGATTAAGTCATTTGTCCAAGGCCACACAGCAAGTATACAGCAGAGCCAGGCTCCGTACCCATGTCTGTTTAAGTCCATTCTGGTAGCCCCTGCCCACTATGGGGTAGGAAGTATATAAAAGGACAGAGTAGAAGCCGAAGGCCCTGGGCAGAAGGAGGAGAGAGAGGCTGACCACATAACAAACCACTGAATCACATCCCTTGGCGCCAACTGCCCAGGGACTGGTGCCACCATGTAGCAGGGTCTCGCCTGTTCTTAGTACTTACGGACACCATTTGATCTCGACCTGAGACTCCTTCAGTCTTTGCAACTGAAAGAACATAACTAAAGCAGAACCTAAGAACAGAAAAAGAGGCAAAGGATGCCTCTGAGTCTACCACTGGCTCTCTGCATCCACATATGCACATTCATATGGCTTCATGACCCTGCAGTCAGCAACAGCACGGGCTCTGAGCCAAAGTGCGTGGAGCTAAAACTCTACCACATACGAACTCTGGCCCTGAGCAAGATACTTAAACCTCTCTGTGCCTCAGTTTTCCCATCAGTAAAATGGAGACAAAACTGGCTACTCTAAAAGTTGTTATCATAAACAAGTAAATATCTGTAAGCTCTTACATCAGCACTTGCATATTATAAATGTTCTATTAAGATTTGCAGTAAAAAAAATGCAGTTCTGTGCATGAGGTATTTTTCTGTTCAGGAATGAGAAATAAATTGTACTAAGTCAAAGAATTAATTATGTTGTATATTTGAGTCCAGAGCCAAGTGAGATAAATAAAAGTAATAAAGTCTAATAATGTGAGAGATGTCAGAGCCATTGGAAAAGCAGATATCTAGTAAGGTTGTGTGTCACCATGGCTACTGATGCATTCTTACATCCATTTATTTGCCCTTGACTTTATTTTATGGGTAATACAAAATCAAGTTCCAGAACTGTCAATCAACATATTTAAATGCACATCAATTTGCTTGCAGGAACTACTGACCTTCATAAAGTAGATAAGCAGATCAGTGGCCAAGTTTCTATCCTCACTAGAATTTTTATTTAGTCTTTCTTGCATTGTGAGAGTTAAATTCCATAACTATTATTCCTTTTCTATACTCTTTTCAATATAATGTTCTATTAAAAACATTTCAACTGATTTCCATTTCATCTGCATGACAGAAAAGCCACAACTTTCTATTTTCCTTAGCTGTGGATTTATGTCTTAAGTAAACTGTTATTACTGAAAGGTCCAAACAAAGCTTTTAGCCATGGCTGTCAAAAAACTTTTAAATTGGTTTTGTAACTGTCACAGCTTCACTTTGGTGCTGTCATTATAATTAGATTATTTTTTGTCTGAATGTCTACGTATCCCTGTTGGTACAGAGTCATTAAAGTAATCACTTACAACGGATTTTGATATGCTATAATCACCATTGCTCGGCTGACTTTCTCCAAAGTAATAACTTTCAAATATTAAATAAGAATTAAGGTAATCAGTATGTGCAGTAGCCAAATTTAAATAATAAAACCAGTAACTTTAGCTTTAAAGATAGAGCTAGCTACATAGACCACTTCAACTCAATCCAATGCAACCAACGTTTGAACTTGGCTACAGGCTTCCTTAGTGCAGAACGGCTGGCAACATTACACTCAGAGTCACGCTTACATCCATAGGACAGTCCAAATTTATACCCCGCGAGTTTTCATTTTGCTATAAAAATGTAAAGGAAAATGTTAAAGTTGTAAGTGCCACAAAATATTATATAACTTGAGATTTTCACAATTGTATGATTTAATATGGATGTAGGCTATAAAGATAAACGTACACATACATATATGTATGTGTGTGTATATATATTTATATATGTATATATATCTATATATTTATAGATATATTTAATATAAGACTCTTCAGATCCTGCCTACACATTAGCTTTTCAAAAATTCCCTTCAATTGCAATGTCGCTCCGCGGCATGTGGGATCTTCCCGGACCGGGGCACGAACCCGTGTCCGCTGCATCGTCAGGCGGACTCTCAACCACTGTGCCACCAGGGAAGCCCTGCAATGTCATTTTGATTTATATTTTTAAACCATCAGAAAAAGTTTGCACATGTTTTGAGTTTGGCTTTGATCCAAGACCTACTGATTTCTGTATGTGACAGTTGGAATTATCAAAATATGAAGAAGAGACTACAGCAGAATCATCCCCAAGGCAGCAATGTCAGGAATGCTCAGAAGCCTTGTTATGCAAAGTGTGGTCCCTGGACCAGCAGCTTCCTGGGAGTGTGTTAGAAATGCAGAGACCTACTGAATCAGAATCTGCATCTTTAGCTGTGATTAATGTGGATAGTAAAGTTTGAGAAGCTCTGTTGTAGAGGAAACTCCTAAGTAGCAGGTTAAACTGGGTGACCTATAAAATGTTTTACGCATGCACAATTTTATGATTCTAAAAGCTTGTAATCACTGACTAAAACATATAACAAATACTGGCTGGCATATTATGTCTCTATATTAAGAAACATCATCACAAAAATGGATGCCCACCTCCCAGTGCCTCAACTCCAAAATCAAAAATCAATTAAACCGGGGAGCTTCCGGGAAGATGGCGGAAGAGTAAGACGCGGAGATCACCTTCCTCCCCACAGATACACCAGAAATACATCTACACGTGGAACAACTCCTACAGAACACCTACTGAACGCTGGCAGAAGACCTCAGACCTCCCAAAAGGCAAGAAACCCCCCCTCCCCCACGTACCTGGGTAAGGCAAAAGAAAAAAGAATAAACAGAGACAAAAGGATAGGGACGGGACCTGCACCAGTGGGAGGGAGCCGTGAACGAGGAAAGATTTCCACACACTAGGAAGCCCCTTCATGGGCGGAGACTGCGGGTGGCGGAGAGGGGAAGCTTCGGAGCCGCGGAGGAGAGCACAGCAACAGGGGTGAGGAAGGCAAAGCGGAGAGATTCCCACACAGAGGACCGGTGCCGACCAGCACTCACCAGCCCGAGAGGCTTGTCTGCTCCCCCGCCGGGGCGGGCGGGGCTGGGAGTTGAGGCTCAGGCTTCGGTCGGAGAGCAGGGAGAGAACTGGGGTTGGTGGCGTGAACACAGCCTGCAGGGGTTTAGTGCGCCACGGCTAACGGGGAGGGCGTCCGGGGAAAAGTCTGGACCTGCCGAAGAGGCAAGAGACTTTTTCTTACCTCTTTGTTTCCTGGTGCGCGAGGAGAGGGGATTGAGAGCGCTGCTTAAAGGAGCTCCAGAGACAAGCGTGAGCCGTTACAAAGCTACAGTAATCAAGACAGTATGGTACTGGCACAAAAACAGAAATATAGATCAATGGAACAGGATAGAAAGCCCAGAGATAAACCCACGCACATATGGTCACCTTATCTTTGATAAAGGAGCAGGAATGCACAGTGGAGACAGCATAACCTTTTCAATAAGTGGTGCTGGGAAAACTGGACAGCTACATGTAAAAATATGAGATTAGATCACTCCCTAACACCATACACAAAAATAAGCTCAAAATGGATTAAAGACCTAAATGTAAGGCCAGAAACTATCAAACTCTTAGAGGAAAACATAGGCAGGACACTCTATGACATAAATCACAGCAAGATCCTTTTTGACCCACCTCCTAGAGAAATGGAAATAAAAACAAAAATAAACAAATTTGACCTAATGAAACTTCAAAGCTTTTTGCACAGCAAAGGAATCCATAAACCAGACGAAAAGACAACCCTCAGAATGGGAGAAAATATTTGCAAATGAAGGAAATGACAAAGGATTTGGGAGGGAGGGAGACGCAAGAGGGAAGAGATATGGTAACATATGTATATGTATAACTGATTCACCTTGTTATAAAAACAGAAACTGACACACCATTGTAAAGCAATTATACTCCAATAAAGATGTAAAAGAAAATAATAATAATAAAATCAATTAAACCAGTTTGGCTTCATGAGACAAAAGTATGTGTTGGTTTTTCAACCATTTGGAGAGGATTATGAAGATACCAGCACAAACTCTTTCATAAAGTCTAGGAATGCGGGTGGCCTCTAGAATCTGGAAAAGGCAAAGCAACAGTTTCTTCCCTAAAATCTTCAGAAGTAATACAGCCTTACTAATACATTGATCTTAGCCCAGCAAAACCCATTTTGGACTTCTGACCTATAGAACCATAAATAATGAATTTGTGTTGTTTGAAATCACTGAGTTTGTGGAAATCTTTCACAGTAGCAATAGGAAACTAAAGCAAGAACTGTTGGTGATTTTGACATACACCCGCTCAAATCATCTCCTATGAAACAGGACTGCAGATATCTGCCCAGTGCTACAAAATTCTACCCGATCAAAGGGTTCCACCGAAAAAAAGAAAAGAACACGAAAGGTCACCTTTCTTCATATTAGTTCTGAGTTCTACGGTGAAAGGAATGCTGTCAAAGACAGAAGTCTATGCCAAACCTGGATAGGGATCCTTCCTCAATTCAAATCGACGTCGACAAAATGTATTATCAAAATAAGAGCTCATATATGAGGGCTTGGTTTGTGCCAAGCCTCATTCCAAGCATATCACATGCTGGTGTAAAAATTTCATTTAATCCTCAACAACCGTGTGAAAAAGGTGCATTTGTTATCCCCTCATCTATGGAGAATCAGGGAAGGATGAATCGATTTCCAAGTTCACAGACTTAGAAAGTAGTCTCATTTGTTTTGAGTCCAAAGCAAATGCTCTCCTGCCTCCCATCAGGCAGTCAAAATGCAGCTGACTCTGTGATTTAACAGAGGGTGTAAGTTTGGGAACCCTATATTTGAAAGCTGAAGATGACCTGTTCCTCACTGAAGGGTCTAAGATCACCGTGGTGTAAAAGAATGTCAATTTTGAAGGCAGCCTGAGCTGGGTTCAAATCTTGACTCTGTACCCGATTTAACTTCTCTGTGACTTAGTTTTCTCATATGGGAAATGGGTGTAATAACATCTACATCTCTAGGCTGGAACATGAATATAAATGAGACTATTTAGTACAGAGTCTAAACAGGATAGAGTCTAAATAGTATAGATGCCATAGCAGGCATCTTACACTCCAAAACTCTTATTATTATTGCTGTATTTGAAAAGGTATTTAAAGGTAGAGACACAGTCAGTTGTTTATGGGGAAGGTACGAATGTATAAGAGGAGAAATCAAGTGGAAGATACAAGTGATCTTGAGAGGGACCAGGAAAATTTGTAGATTTTCAAAAAGGTCTTAAGGTGTCTCATTTTTAGTGGTATGAATGCTTAAGTACTTCACAGGAGTTCTTCCTATTAATTTGTTCAGTAATTTTTCCTATAAAATAGTGCCTTATAGATTCTGAAGACTCTGCATGCAAACATCTAACAAATCAAAATTGTGGCTTAAGAGGCCACAATAAGGATAAATTTGGATAATAAACAGTACAGCTCAGAACTCAAATCTTTCTTTAAATCGCTGCTTGAGTGAATAAAATACCCTACCGTGGTAAACAAATTTCATGCACTGAACACTGTATCAGCCATGTACAGAAAGTTGTGCTTTTTTTTTTTTTTTACATCTTTATTGGAGTATAATTGCTTTACAGTGGTGTGTTAGTTTCTGCTTTATAACAAAGTGAATCAGTTATACATATACATATGTTCCCATATCTCTTCTCTCTTGTGTCTCCCTCCCTCCCACCCTCCCTATGCCACCCCTCTAGGGTCACAAAGCACTGAGCTGATCTCCCTGTGCTATGTGGCTGCTTCCCACTAGCTATCTACCTTACGTTTGGTAGTGTATATATGTCCATGCCACTCTCTCGCTGTCACAGCTTACCCTTCCCCCTCCCCATATCCTCAAGTCCATTCTCTAGTAGGTCTGTATCTTTATTCCTGTCTTACCCCTACGTTCTTCATGACATTTTTTTTCTTAAATTCCATATATACGTGTTAGCATACGGTATTTGTCTTTCTCTTTCTGACTTACTTCAGTCTGTATGACAGACTCTAGGTCCATCCACCTCATTACAAATAGCTCCATTTCATTTCTTTTCATGGCTGAGTAATATTCCATTGTATATATGTGCCACATCTTCTTTATCCATTCATCCGATGATGGACACTTAGGTTGTTTCCATCTCTGAGCTATTGTAAATAGAGCTGCAATGAACATTTTGGTACATGACTCTTTTTGAATTACGGTTTTCTCAGGGTATATGCCCAGTAGTGGGATTGCTGGGTCATATGGTAGTTCTATTTGTAGTTTTTTAAGGAGCCATACTGTTCTCCATAGTGGCTATACCAATTCACATTCCCACCAGCAGTGCAAGAGTGTTCCCTTTTCTCCACACCCTCTCCAGCATTTATTGTTTCCAGATTTTTTGATGATGGCCATTCTGACTGGTGTGAGATGATATCTCATTGTAGTTTTGATTTGCATTTCTCTAATGATTAATGATGTTGAGCATTCAGAAAGTTGTATTTTAATTAGATTTCAAAATAAACATATTTGGAGAACAATGCAATTACAAGATGAAATTCTCAGAAACCGTCTTGCATATGAGCCATGAGCGTAGGAACAAGAACATAATGTAAAAGACCAAGGGCACAAAACCTAAAATAAATCTTCCATTTCCCTTCCCTTATTTAGAAGACATCCGGGTATTTGTTACTCCTACTATCAATACACAAAATACTTCTGTCTGATATAAAGAATTTCTGTGAAACAGGAAATATCTTTATAGCAATACTGAAAACAGAACCATTAGATATCCTTAAAAACTCTGCTTTTTCTTTCTGCCTGCTGCATGTCCTTGGAGAACCATAGGGCAGAAGGAAATCCACAAGTGACTCCCCACAAAGGTACTGACCATCTATGGTACCAGTGAAAACCACGCCCACTGTCATGCCCTGACTGGTTTGCTTCTTTCCTGGACAGTAAATTGGAGAAGAGAATCCCACACACACGCAGAAGTCAAATTGTAGGAAGAAGGAAGACGGGCTTTGGTAAGACACTTTCGTCTCTTGGCTGCCGTGAGTCTATCACTCTGTTAGAGTAAGCCTAGATGTTAAATCATAAATTGCCCACAAATATCTATGACTGCTGTTAATATTTTTCAAAACTCCTGACTCTACTATGTGAACTAGATTTTTAACAAGAAGAAAAACATGCCTGGTGGAAGAGAAATGCGGCTAAGGACTGATGGTAATACTAAGCCAGTGATGTTTGAATTCCCTTTAGCCTATGCGGCAGAGCCTGAAATTGCCTGAAATTGAACCCACCTCTGCATCCACAGCCCTGGCAGTGCTCTCCCATCCCACTCTCATTCTGAACTTAGCCATGTGATTTGTTTCAGTCAGTGAGACGATCGCAAAAGCGATATATGCAGAGACTTGGAAAATACTTGTGAGTTGTGACTTCCTGTTGCAGCTCTTGGAGCCCTGAGCCACCTTGTTAACACTACAGGTTGGTCTGTTTCATGGTGGCCCCCGGCCCCGTCATCCCCTCTATCCCAATAGTCAGCCGTGTCTGGAAGCAGAGATGAGGGCTGGTGAGCTAGCTGATGATGCTGGCTAACTTCAGATCAAAAGTGAGCCCAGCCGTGAGCAGCTGAGACGGTCTCAGACTAGCGTGTTTTGGGAAGGGATCGTTGGCATCCGCTTAAGGGGAGAGTAAGAATTTGTGTCTGCTATGTGGGAGGTTGTGTAGTTCTGTACATGAAAGCACACACACGTGCACATTCACATACAACCCCCCAAATATTTGCTAAGCGCTGATCACGTGAAAGCTATAGTGGAAGCAGCTGGAAGCAGAGAGAAACTGACCAAATACAATCAAGGAGTCAGCGATCACTGCACTGTGGAAGCTTTGATCTGATTTTGAGGGCAGGGATCTTAGCATGGGGTGGAGCGGATGATTCAGAGAAATTCAAAAGACTGAATTAGTGACAGAATTGAAGACAGATCAGATTTGGGGAGGACCAAGAGGGGTGCATTATAGGTTGGTGTTCAGGTTTCTGGAGGTGCAGGAAAAGCCTGAAGTCTATGTGGGGATGGGTGGGGGAGGGGTGACGTTTCCATCAGAACACCTGGGAACGTGTTAGAAATGCGCTGCAAAGATTCAGAAAGCAGAGTGAGAAGGGAAGGCTGTGACACCACTGGACCATGAGTGTGCATGACAGCTGACTTTTTGGAAGTGAGTAGGACACTCAGAGTGAACAGGGCTAGGAGAGGACCATATGCTAATAGTAACGACAGTCACCTCTGCGGACTGGGTGACCTGCTGCATCCCACACAGAGCACTAGGTAGTTTATGTGCCTCACTTCTAATTCTTACCAACCCCTGAGAGATGTTTTTATCCCCATTTCTCAGGTCAGGAAACTGAGTCTCTGGGAGATTTAGCCAATTGTCCGAGGTTCTCCTGGACCATACTGTCTTAGCTGGGCCACACATGGGTCTTTAAGGATGGAAGAGGTTTGCTTGTACATGGAACCTATGTTCCCCTGGGCGCAATCAATTCTTGAAATTATCTGCCAGTTTGTGGGAAGGTTTATTAAGAAGACAGGCATTTAAGAAGTGCCTAGAATGTCACCTTGTCACTCGAAATACACATTTCACACAATCTACCCCTCCTCCCATCTTCGCCTTCAATGGAAATTTTCTCAAAAAGCATTAAAACACTATAGTAGTAATTCTGCCACAATTTGACCTACTCTTGGTAAAAGCCTATTATTTCTGTTCTTTATAGAAGGAGGCACACGATGGGATGTTACCAGAGAGAAATTGAGCTTAAGGAGGCCGGGTCTCAGGCATACTTTCATTTTCTTGTCACTGACTTTCTTCAAGATAATAGATCACTGGGTGTGTGTTGGAAGATGCCTCAAAGCCGTGCAGCCACATCTGTCAAACTGTC
The DNA here is from genome assembly GCF_003031525.2 of Neophocaena asiaeorientalis asiaeorientalis. Taxonomy (NCBI): domain Eukaryota; kingdom Metazoa; phylum Chordata; class Mammalia; order Artiodactyla; family Phocoenidae; genus Neophocaena; species Neophocaena asiaeorientalis. The sequence goes on along the minus strand of NW_020171825.1, from coordinate 155,223 downwards.
AAGAGATGAAATCTCCTACCTGAGAGGCAGGAGAAAAACAGCTCATCACAGCAGCAGTCCAGGAATGAGGTCCCAATTCAGCCGTGTTCTGTTTATCGTGCATTAGGGTGACCTCTTCAGCGCTGCTGTTGCTTATGCTAAAATGGGTTTAAACAGATAACTAACCGGTTGATGCTAAAAGAGTTGATTGTAACTTTTCCCTTTGCTGAAACTCACAAATTAAAGAAAATTTCTAAATGGTTTTGGTAACACCACATAAAAGAATTACGTTATTGCCTGAAGATGGTAGAGTGTAAAACGTGCATACGTAGGTCAAGTATTAATCGTTTGGATTTACTTTTCTAATATTTTAATGTTAGGTAGAAGTGATGTGCCCTTTAGAATCTCACAGAATTTCTGAAAATCATTTGGAAAAATCAACAGGTAAATGGGCAACAAACAGGAATAAGCAATCTATAGAAAATATAAGTGGTCTATGTATATATGAAAAAATGCTCAACAACCATAGGCTTTAATCAGGGAGATTAAAATTTAACGTCATGATATATCATCTCATGCTATCAGGCGTAAAAGTCTGATAACATCAAGTGTGGACGAGGATGTGAAAGAATGAGAACTCTTACTCTTGCTGGTAAGAGTAAAAAGTGGCACTTTCATCTGGGGAGCCATCAGGCAACATCTCATGAAGCCTAAGTTTGTTCATATCCTTAAACCGAGCAATTTTTCTCCTAACTATATATACTCAGATAATTCTTACACGTATGCACAAGCATGCGAGGGCAAGAAGGATCTTAGAATGTCTGCAAGAGCAAAGCAATAAAAAACAACCTCAATGGCCATCAGCAGAATGAGGAAGTGAATAAATGGACAAACCGTGAAATATTTCTGTAGTAGGATAACATACAGTGGTGAAGATGAAGTGGTTAAAAACAAGAGGTCGACTGCCTGTGAGGAAATTCCCACTCAGTAACTAGCTATGTGACCATCATCAGGTTACTTAGGCTCTCTGTGCCTCAAACTTCTCATTTGTTAAACAGAGATCATAACAGTACCTACATTTATGATGTTATGATCATTAAGTAATTTAACACCTCTGTGATATTTTGATTTATAACAAGACATACATATTTGGTCTTTTTCCTGGTCCCTGACACAGATCTTTTAAAACCCTCGATATTTCCCAGGACTAGGGGGATAAAGGTGTCTTTTCTCATGTTAATGAGGTGACTTTGGAAAGCACCTAAGGATAAGGGCCAGTCACTAAAGGAGCCAACAACCAAAGGATTAGAGGGTTGGGACCAAAAGTCCTGGGAGAGGAGAGGGACTGGAGATTGAAGCAATCACCACTGGCAATGATTTAATCAACCCTGTCCATGCAATGAAGCCTCCATAAAACCCCAAAAGGACGGGGCTCAGAGAGCTTCCAGGTTGGTGAACATGCTAAGGTGTTGGAGACTGTTTCTCAGAGAGCATGGAAGCTCCATGCCCCTTCCTCATACCTTGTCCTGTGCCATCTGTTCTACCTGGCTGTCCCTCATTGCATTGTTTTATAATAAGCTGGTAATCTAGTAAGTAAAATATTTTTCTGAGTTCTGTGAGCAGCTCTAGCAAATTATTCAAACCTGAGGAGGTCACTGGAACCTCCAACTAGAGCTGGTTGGTCAGAAGCCCAGGTGACATCTGAAAAGGAGGTGGCAGGGGTAGTCTTGTAGGACTGAGCCCTGAACCTTTGGGCTGAATTCAGGGTACTCAGCTGGTGTCAGAAAATTGCTTGGTGGTGTGAGAAAACTCTCCCCTCCCCCACTCCATTGGAATTGGTGATCAGAACCCTCAACTTCTAAGACGCTGTGTGCCGGATACATAGCAAGTGGTCTGTAAATGTAGCTATCATTATTTCTAAGAGTGGATACCGAGGTATTCTTCCTAACTGTTTCTATCAGTACATTATTTCATAATGTTTTTAATGCGAGGAAATGATTGAACATTATATTGTCAAATGGCTCCAATTTACAAATTATTCATTTGTAAGTAGTTCATGGAAACTATGTGGCATTTCTCCAAAGAAATTATTTTACAGGTGATTTGAACTTCAGGTCAGACCATAATAACCTACTTAGCCTTTAACAGACTTCTCAAGTCCTGTATGACTTGACAGTTTCCTGGGGAAAGCGATCCCTGAGTTATAACCCCGAGGTCAAGTCCCCCCGTTCCATGGGACAAAGTTATGTGTCCCTTCTCACTCACCCCATGGAGCTCATGAAGAAGAGTGCTGAGTAGGTGGCTCCTGTAGACAGAAATGGGAGCAGGGTTTTCAGAGGGGATTAAAAAGGAAAATTACCTTGAGTTCGTGCTGGAGGAAAGCCCAGTGCCTGGCTTAAGTGGACCTACTGCTTCCATTCACTTCCCATGACCTCCTGCCTCTGGCCAATGTCCCATTTTGGTGAAACTTCTCCCAGCTCTACATTCACCTCTGGATGTTTTCTGATGGATCTCTTTAGAACCCTTAAATGGGAGGTCACTAAACTCAGTCACAATCTGCCATATTTGGGTAAAACGTAAGAAAAAGAAGGAAGCTAGTTTGCATGGTGAGAAAACAGAGGCAAATGCACAGACAGAAACAAAGATGAGAAATCCTGTGGCCCAAACAGACAGTAGAGAAGGGCAAAGGAAGTGCAGTCCCCTGGCAGCTCTGATTATACTCGCAATAAACACTCCCTGTGAGCATATGGTCTGATCCTCGCAACCAAATAATTCCTGACTAGGACATAAATACTCACTTAATTCTCACAAGCCAAGGAAGGATATACTATTCCCAATTTATAGAAATATGCCCAAGGTCACAGTATAAGTAGCATAGCTGAAATATGGCTGTCTCCAAAGCCTGTTCTCTAAGAGGCTACAATTGGGTGATTTATTCTCCCTCAGGAAAGATGCTGTCCCGGGAGTTACTTCGCAGAATGAAGCAAGGACGTCTGCAGCTGCAGAGGCAGGCATGAGAGGTAGGGGAGTCATGTCAGCACAGTCCAGCAGTCTGTGCTGGAGGCAGTTGTAGCACAAAAAGAAAAGGAAACCAGGTGCGGTGTTTGGCTTATGCACGTTCTCCATCACTTCCAGCCAGGAAGTGACGTTCCCATAGCCAGGACTGAAGGCAGGAAGGGGAGGGTCCCCAGACAACGAGCAACTCAGCAGAGCATGGGGAAGTGAGGATAGACAGATGCAGAAAGACGTTCTAGGCAAGATGACTGGGAAGTGGAGGGGGGCGTGTTTCAGGGGCAACAGGACATTCGCTTACTTGTCCTTAACTTAGGAATGAATTTGTTAGGAATTGCATAGATTTAGATCATGACTGATTTCCTTATTAAACGTGGTGTGAAGTTCATTAATAAACCTGAAATATGTCCTAGCAAAATTAACTCTGTTAACATTAAGTGAATTAACTAAAAATTTCAAAAAGTGGCATCAGAGAGCTCACCACACAGAACCTACGAGGTCAGTAAGACGGCTCTTCTTGTCCACCTGCTCCAAACTCGTGGTTGTGAAGTTCAATGTGCACGCATGTGTATTCTCACTCATTATAAAAACAGAAAAGACCACCCTAAGGGCCCCAGATTGAATCCTTTCCTGTATGCCTGCATATGACTCCCATTATGATTATAATTATAGCTATAATTATGTTTATAATTTGTCTCAGAACACAGAATGGAATTTGTAGGGTTTCAAACTGCAGACCAAAGGTGCCTATTTTTTCCTAGATAAATGGCTCTATAGAGCCTATTATTCTGTAAAAACGTGAGAAGATCTCTAAGGTCCCTAATTCAATTGATACCTCCATAATCAACATATGTAAAAAGGGGGTAGAAACACCACAAATATTGCAACATTTGAAATAAGGTAAAATGTGTGTAGGGATGTGGGGAAAAAAATTTTTTTAATAAAAAATTGTTCCTATTGCTTAGATCCTAATCACTGCTTACTGGAATATATAGAATCCTGACAGATGTATTCATGTAATGTAAAAAAATGTGTATATACATATACATATGTACACATATGTCTTTTAAATAGATAGGTAGATAGATACACACATACAGAGAGAGAGAGCAGAATAAAATAAAGTATTATACATCAAACACCCAGAATCACAGAAGCACCAGTCACATCATGTATTTAGTTTAACAGTAGTGGGGAAAGTTAAGCCACATCAGTCAATCATATTTCATTAAATTACCTCATTACTTATAGCTGGTGGGGAAGACAGATAGACGTATACCAATAAACTAGACAAGGATACAGAAAGCAGAAAAGAAAGTAAAAATACAAGACACGATACCAGTGAAGAAAGTTAGCCAATGTGAAGCAATTTCACCTGAAACAAGGACAGAGATGGTTTTTAAATGTCCTTCACTTATAAGAGAATTTGAGCCAGTCTCCATTTATGCTGAGTTAAGATTTCAACAGTTTGAAATTATGAAGACATAAAACTTACGGGAAGACTTTTTGGGAATAATGGAAACTCACGCACTACTTACCCTTATGCCATCTTTGTAAACTAAAGTCACACTTCTGTACCTTATTTCATGGGTCACCCAAACAAAGCCTCCTGACACCTAGCAGGTAAAATGAATGAGAAAAGCAGACCCGGAGTCATGTACTAAACACACAGGGACCACTCTCACTTCTACAAAGAATCATGTTCATTTCTCCTTTCTTTTTGCAAACAATGTTTTCCTTCATGCATGCATTTACGTGTGTATTTATATATGTGTGCACTTATGAATTTATTATTTATTTATTTTCTGTCCATAGAGTGATGGGCAAAGAGAAATACTTTGCTACTCTGAGAAAAGTGACCATACGAATCTGTGGATAAATAAAACACACATTCCCAGTGCTGTCGGGACAACAATATGGACCGTTGGGAGACTCCCGGAAACTGGAGAGACGGTTCCCAATACGGCAGCCACTGCCCAGCTCCAGCCAATTACACCACATGGGGGTGAGGGTCCTGATCTTTCTATTTTACAAAAGCAGTAGGATATATGGGTTTTCATATGAAATTTCTGCTTTTTAAACTTGGGATCAAATTTGGAAACAAAGTTCCACTTTCAAGACAAAATCAATAATTCCTAATACCCAAATGGGGACTCCCGGTCACTCGTTTACCATCTCAGATACTGCTTCTACCTCATTCTTCCAATCTTTTTCAACAAATGGCCAAATCACTAACTCAATTTAATTACAGCTGTTCAAATGCTTCATTCCTACAAATTCTACTTTTTTAGTAGGTAGGAATTGGTTTTGATTCTTTTCAACTGTTATTCCTAAGATTACATTTCTAAACACAGATGTATTTATTTCACATGCTGACCATGACCGTTATGATTCTTAGTGTCATGGAGTTTCCTCTGGTTGGAAAAGGAGACATTAAATAACAAATTATACCATTAAAATTTTTTTAATTAAAATTATGATAAACACAAAAGAAAAGCATAGGAGGATATGGGCACATATAACTGGGCTACCTGATCTGTTTCTTTGAGGACGAAGAAGGCTTCCTTAAGAAAGTGACATCTGAGCTGAATTCTGAACTCTGAGTGCGAGAGAAGAGTGTTCTAGAAAGAGGAAACACTATGTGAAAATGACAGGGCCTCTGGGAGGCAGAAATGCTGCTTTATAGAAGAGATATAATGTTTAAATTCAGGGGTAAAGGGTCTTAGGAGACTGGCTTCTAACGCTGACCACTAGGTTACCTCTGGGAAGTGGAATGAGGGAGGATAGTTGGAAGAAGTTAAAGCAAACTCTTACTTTTTATTTTATTTCTACAGTTTAAAAGTCATTTTAGAAGAACACACTCACATTTTGCTCGTTTTAAAAATAAAAAGAGTGACCGACAAGGGCTTAATTTCCAAAATATACGAACAGCTCATGCAGCTCAATATCAAAAAACCAAACACCCCAAACCAAAAATGGGCAGAAAGACCTAAATAGACATTTCTCCAAAGAAGACACACAGATGGCCAACAAGCACATGAAAAGATGCTCAATAGCTCTAATTACTAGAGAAATGCAAATTAAAACTACAATGAGGTACCACTTAATACCAGTCAGTATGGCCATCATCAAAATAGCTACAAATAATAAATGCTGTGGAGGGTGTGGAGAAAAGGGAACCCTCCTACAATGTTGGTGGGAATGTAAACTAGTGCAACTACTATGGAGAACACTACGAAGGTTCCTTAAAAAACTAAAAATAGAGCTACCATATAATCCAGCAATCCTACTCCTGGGCATATATCCAGAGAAAACTCTAATTCAAAAAGATACATGCACCCCAATGTTCATTGCAGCACTACTTACAACAGCCAAGACATGGAAGCAACCTAAGTGTCCATCAACAGTGGAATGGATAAAGAAGATGTGGTACATATATACAATACAAGATGTGGTACATATATACAATACATTGTACATATATACAATGGAATATTACTCAGCCATAAAAAAGAATGAAATAATGCCATTTGCAGCAACGTGGATGGACCTAGAGATTATCATACCAAGTGAAGTAAGTAAGAGAGAGACAAATACCATATGATATCACTTATATGTGGAATCTAAAAAAATGATACAAATGAACTTACCAACATAACAGAAAAGACTCACCGACACAGAAAACAAACTTATGGTTACCAAAGGGGGTGCAGGTGAGGGATAAATTAGGAATTTGGGATTAACAGATACATACTACTACATATTAAATAGATATACAGCTACTGTATAGCACAGGGAACTATATTCAATATCTTGTAATAACCTATAATGGAAAAGAATATGAAAAAGAATATATATGTATATGTATGTTTATATATATATACATATATATATATAAAAAACTGAATCACCTTGCTGTACCTAACACAACATTGTAAATCAACTATATTTCAATAAAAAACAAACAGAAAGAATAAAAATAAAAAGGAGTAATATATGCTACAGTTTGTCTTTGAGTGAGATACTATAATCCAAGGCAGTGAGTGAGGTATGGTTCAGATGAAAATTTTCCTGTTAACTAGTTTTAGACGGCATTAATCATTAGTAAGAGCCAAGTGAGTATTTCACGACCATTGTATCTTCAGTACTTTTTCTTTACTTACTTTCTTTCTCTTTAATAAGTTAATAATTAATTCATTTTTCACCCAGACGTGGAAATGTACTCTCTCTCTTTAGTCACAGCTCACGTCATGCCCAATACAAAGAGGTGACCCCTTGGCCATCCCACTTTTCATCCGTACTCTTACAGATCAGCTCTTTCTGGAAAGCATCAGGACCAAAGATGGGACGCTGAGCTGCATGGAGCCTCATCCTGAATTGTCTGCCTTCCTTCTCTCATTGTCTCCAACCACATGTACCATCAACCATACAACTTACCAAGCATGCTGCCACACCCACCATACATGCCTAATACTCACGTCTCCCAGACACCACATCCACACAGGGCTAGCCTAACATCCGCCCCCCTCTGCTGACCTTTATTTCCCTATGTCCCTGCTCCGTGCTGCCCCTCCATCACACCTTCATTGCCATCTAGCTCTTGCCATCTCAAATCTTTTTTTTTTAAATAAGTTTATTTCTTTCATTTATTTATTATTTTTGGCTGTGTTGGGTCTTTGTTGCTGTGCGCAGGCTTTCTCTAGTTGCGGCGAGCGGGGGCTACTCTTTGCAGTGTGCAGGCTTCTCACTGCAGTGGCTTCTCTTGCTGCGGAGCATGGGCTCTAGGCACACGGGCTTCTGTAGTTGTGGCGCACAGGCTTCAGTAGTTATGGCTTATGGACTCTAGAGTGCAGGCTCAGTAGTTGTGGCACACGGGCTTAGTTACTCCGTGGCATGTGGGATCTTCCTGGACTAGGGCTCAAACCCATGTCCCCTGCATTGGCAGGTGGGTTCTTAACCACTGCGCCATCAGGGAAGCCCCTCAAATCTTTTTGATATAGAGGCTCGCTTCCTAATTCCAGACTGCAACCTTGAGGCATCTATTAACAAGCATTTACTAAAATTTTAAGCAATGCATTTGGGGCATAGGAAGACCCTGATTTGGTACTCCTAACAGGCCTGATCGTTGATTTCTATTACAAATGAATGTTTCCTTGGCATATTTTTTCAGCTAGATAGAGCATGGGACCAGGAACCAGAAGACCAGGTAAAAGTCCTGGTTTCTCTGTTTGTTTGAGGTCAGGAGACTCAGGCGGCCCTCTGGGTCTCCACTTCACCTCTACAAAGGCCCATAGAGGATGCCAATCTTTCCGCAGCACAGGGCTGTACTGAGTCTCACCCTTCCTCACTCCCTGCCTCATGCTTTCAGTCTCGGTTAAAGTACCACTACCTCACAAGGACCTCCCCTGACTCTCAGACAAGGAGAGCGGACTCCAAATTACATACTCCCATAGCATCCTGCATTATTCCTTCCAAACGCCCATCACTCCTGTGATTGCTCGTTCAAAGCCGGGTTTTCTCCTCACTGCCTGAAGTACCCTGTAAGCTCCACGAGGGGAGGGGCTGGGCTTCTTCTGCTCAGGACCATCTTTGTGTCAGTAAATATCGGTTGGTGGATTAATGAATAATGTAAGTAAGAGTACTTTTTAGGCAAGAAGCTGCTGCTACTACAATGGCTGTCATTGTTATTGCTGTGACAGTAATAGTAGTAGTAGAGGTAGCTACAGAAGTTGAATTATTAGCAGCATTGTCACCATCCAATATACGACAGAAAGAGAAGCAGAGAATAGTACTTAACATTATCAGTATTCATTGTAAACTCTTCCTCTTTTTCTGCTCTATCCTTTTTTTTTTTTTTTTTTTAACCTCTCCCTTTTTTTTTTTTTTTTTTTCTTTTTTTTTTTTTTTTTTTTTGTGGTACACGGGGCTCTCACTGTTGTGGGCGGAGCACAGGCTCCGGACGCGCAGGCTCAGCAGCCATGGCTCACGGGCCCAGCCGCTCCACGGCATGTGGGATCCTCCCGGACCGGGGCACGAACCCGTGTCCCCTGCATCGGCAGGCGGACTCTCAACCACTGCGCCACCAGGGAAGCCCCTGCTCTATCCTTTTAATGGATACAAACAAATAACTGTATGATTCAACAGCCATATAGATGTAGCCCACAGGAGAGGTTCAGAGGACAGTATTTTGCTACTTATGTACCAATCCTTGAAATGCACCAGTCCCCACCTGGAGAAAGATCCAAAAGAAAGACAGAAGATGTGTTCTCATCCTGAAGTAGGTGATAAATCCTTCCCCAAATTATAGGGGGGGATATGAAAAACTATAAGAAGCAGTCCCCTTGTAGGAAGAGGATTTACAACTGAAAACAGAAAGAGGGTGAAGAAAAGAAAATTCTCCAGGAGGAAGAATCAGTTTTCTGCTCCCAACAAGGGACAGCTTGAGTTTTCACCCTTAAAGAGGAGGGAAATGGAAATATAAAAAGCCCTGGAACGGCAGGGATGCCGCTCTTGTTAAGGTGATGTTGTTTTGAATGAGTTACTGCTATTGGTGGGCAGGGAGGGGGCACATGAAAGAGAAGAGGCCTCTGTGGTCCACTGAAGAAAAGGATTTTATTAGGCTTTCTGGGGAGCTCAGAGCAGAAGGCAAGTCCAGAAGGTTCACAGGCCAGAGACCTCATGGCCCATCCTCCGGTCACTTGCCAGGACTTTGGGCTCCCCTGCAATCCCATCGCCTTGTGTCTGCTGCAGGTGCACTTTGTTAAGGAAGTGCCTTTATTATACCACGCTGCTCGGAGAGCTTGCAGACGCAGAACAACAGACTACATATTCAAGACATTTCCTTCCTGCGTACATTGTGAGGTACTCAAGTAAGTGAATTGTGATCTTGACTGCCCCCGGCCCCAAACAATTCAGGCCTTTGCAGAAGAATACCTTTACAAGGTTTAATGAGACAACAAAATTCTTCATCAATTCATTACCACTGGCCTGCTTTTACCTGTGTGCGTTCATTTACCAGAAATTTACCAAATCCCTAGTGTGTATCTAAAAAGGATGCCAGGTCCCGGGAATACAGGATGGAGTGTAATATTGCCCACAAATTTGGGTGGATCTAGAGTTTGGAGAGCTGTAGATTTCCTCGTATAAAATCAAATCAAAGACCTTTGGGGGTGACTTTTAGAAATGGCATCATACCACACCTGAAGGCAAGCTGGGGCACGTCCCTGGGGTTTGTTGACGTCTACGGCTACCAGCTGCCACCCGCCAGCGGAGTCTTCGTGAAACATCTTCAAGACAAAGGAGAAATGAGTCAGAGACACTTACGATGGAACATCAAGAACTCTAACTTTGTCTGCAGCTTTTTACGTTTTCTTTGTTATCAAAGATTTGTCTTCTTATGGCTTTATATTTAGAACATGAGTCATTCCATTTTAACACTGCAAACTTAAGTGAATAATCATAATAAAGATTATAGCTTGCATTAATTGAGCACTTGCTATGCATCAGGCCGTTTCTGCCTTACATATGCTTTGCATATAACTGCCCAAATATTCTCCTCCACAAGACTTTAAAAGTAGGTATTTTATCCCCATTATGTTGATTATTGTATATAACATCTCAGAGAAAATGAAAACTAGAATTCCAAAGCGTGGTGTGTTTTTACAAAAAGTGGTAAACTTTTATCTTTATTTGGTAGACAGTTCTCACTGAACCAATAGAAAAATATTCTCAGGATAAATAATATAATGTGCATTTAGCATAGGGAAAGAGGGGAATGTTGTTTTATTTTATTTTTTTAATTAATTAATTTATTTTTGGCTGCAGTGGGTCTTCGTTGCTCTGTGTGGGCTTTCTCTAGTTGCAGCAAGCAGGGGCTACTCTTTGTTGCAGTGCGTGAACTTCTCATTGCGGTGGCCTCTCTTGTTGCGGAGCACAGGCTCCAGGCATGCGGGCTTCAGTAGTTGTAGCTTGCGGGCTCAGTAGTTGTGGCGCATGGGCTTAGTTGCTCTGTGGCATGTGGGATCTTCCCGGACCAGGGCTTGAACCAGTGTCCCCTGCATTGGCAGGTGGATTCTTAACCACTGCGCCACCAGGGAAGTCCGGGAATGTTATTTTAATGGTAGGAGAATTACAAATCACTTAAAAGACTTTGTGAAATTAGCTTGTGTAAGCCACAATTAATCTGCTCAGCAGAAATTTTATGAATACATATTTATGAAGGGAAAATGTAGTTTCTTTTGGCTTAAAAGACATAAATGATGAAATTCAGGATAGTACAGGATGCTAAAATCTGACAGTCATTGAATTAGACATCCAGGTTGCTGGATGTGTAGGTTATCTTACTCATATTCTACCACCTTCAAAATTAGTTATCTAGGGCTTCCCTGGTGGCGCAGTGGTTGCGAGTCCGCCTGCCGATGCAGGGGACGCGGGTTCGTGCCCCGGTCTTTATCTAGGGGCTTCCCTGGTGGCTCAGTGGTTAAGAATCCGCCTGCCAATGCAGAGGTCATGGGTTCAAGCTGTGGTCTGGGAAGATCCCACATGCTGCAGAGCAACTAAGCCCGTGTGCCATGACTACTGAGCCCATGTGCCGCAACTACTGAGCCTGCGCTCTAGAGCCTGCGAGTCACAGCTACTGACCCTGCAAGCCACAACTACTGAAGCCCGCGCACCTAGAGCCCATGCTCCACAACTAGAGAAGCCACTGCAATGAGGTCCGTGCACCACAACGAAGAGTAGCCCCCGCTCGCCGCAACTAGAGAAAGCCCACGCACAGCAATGAAGACCCAACGCAGCCAAAAATAAACAAATCAATAAATAGATTTATTTTTAAAATTAGTTATCTATCAATAATATACTACACTGGAAAGCATGTACCACTTATAAATATTTTCCCACTAATATATATTTTCTTTTCCTTACGTGTGCATGCAGGGGCGTGGTGGAATAGGGTAGAATTAAGGATTTTTATTTTTCTAAGAAAAGACACCAACTACAAGCACTCACTGTTTTATTCCACCCTGAGCTCACTATCTCACAGACATAAACATTTTCTTTGCATATTTATGTCTTCGTGTTCGTCTGACCCTGTCTGTGTTCAAAAGGGTAACTGTTGATGGAAACATGAGATGATGCAAAGATCCCATTACCTAGGATTTATCATTATAATTTCAAACTCCTGGTAACAGAGGTAGTAGATCATTTGCAGAAAGAAAACTTGCCCTCTATAAAATAAGGGAGGCGGAGAGTGACAAATGCCAAAATTCACAGGCCATACGTGTATTTTTAAAATGACAAAATGGCGGTGCACATTTACACAAAGATTCTCTTATCCAAGATGCCAATTACAAATGGTTCTTCTCAGCTGTCCATTTACAGGATTCTGATTCCCTTTAGAATGAATTTTAAAAGGTAAGTTTAGTGGTAGAATCAAGCACATCCATCACAAATAGGCTCATTCTGAGAATACATACATTGGTTGAGATGCAAACATGCATAAGCGCCTTTTAAAGTATCTGTCAAATGTCTGGGAGTCTCTTTTTAAGGAGAAAAGACAAAAGCAATCCCGCCAGTCACGAGGTAGGAACCCTCTGTACAAGCATCCTCTACTCTCTTACCATGGAGCAAAGGATCCCTGGGGCACATATTTGCTTTCATCAGGAGCAGACTAATTTTCTCTGTTAAATGATTTTTTTTCCAATAGACTAAAATCAAATGAATCAATTTAATTGTTAGTAAAAGTGCTCTCTCAAGGTCAGTTCTTTGTGTGAAATAAAGTGAAGGAAATGCAAACATGGTCCATTTCTCTTTAGTTCCCTGAATTACACAACAACATTTGGATTGGTTAATGTAACAGTAGCTACGTGAGGCACATGGTGGGATATCCAGAACCATGAATCCTAGGGTGAAGTCCTTAGGGGAGTGTGGCAGGGGCAGGGGTCTCCACATATCTGTTCTTCTTGTCTTACAAACTAAGAAAAATTTTATGGCCACCAAAAACAAAAAAAAGGACATTCTTTCCCTTTCTTGAAGCTCATCTTGACCATGTAATTATATATATACACTGGTCTATGAAATGAAAGCAGAAACTTTCTATTTTTTTCCTTCCTGCTGTTTGGAATATGGATGTAAGAGTTAGAGCTACAGCAGCCATTTTAGTCCAGGAGGCAATTTGGGGAATGGAAGTGATGCAAGGTGGAGCAAAAAGGTAGAAGGATTCTGGATCTATAGCAACACAGACCACCATAACAACCTTGAATGACATCCTCCAACTTTATATGAGAGAGAAAGGAACTCTATCTTATAGAAGACACTTATTTGGGGCTTTTTGTCCCTTGCAGCTGAACCTAAGTTAACACAAGTGGCTTCATTTTGAATGTCCAATGATTTATTTCAGTTTTAAAGATACTAACTGTTCTCCTCTCATTATATTATTAATACAGGTTTACTATTAAATACTTAGAAAATGTGTACGAGCTGTAAAAAAAAAATCTTAAGCCCATTCCCCAGAGACAAGCACCCCTAATATTTCAGAGTTAACCTTTCAGGTATATTATGCCCACACACACATATACATATAAACATCAGACCCTTTTACTGCATTAATATGTTATTTGCATATTTTCATATCAATAAAGTTCAATCATGATTTAATGGCTTGCATTTATTCTAATTTCATAATTTATAATCAATCATTTATGACTAGAGTTAATTTTCTTTCTCTCTCTCTCTTTCTCTGTCTTTCTTTTTTTACTGAAACGCCTCCATAAACATTTTCAAATGTACATCTTTGAGCATTGACCAGAATTTTTCTTAGGATAAATTCCTAGAAGTACAATCTCTTTGTCAAATAGTTTATATGTTTTTAAGGCTTTTGACACATATTGCCAAACTATTTTCTAGAAAGGAGGCTCTAATTCACACTTAGTAATTATGTATGAAAGTACCCCTTTCTCCACCTTTCAGTCAACAAGAAAACCTTTTTTTGTTTGTTTTAATAGAAAAGAGAAGCCAGAAAAAAGATAGCATATTGACAGCAGGGCCTGTAATGACCAAATTAAAAGGAGGTAGGATCTCAGGGAGCAAAACTGAAGACTCTTACGGCTGCGGAGGCTGGTGGTTTTTTTTGCGGTACACGGGCCTCTCACTGTTGTGGCCTCTCCCGTTGCGGAGCACAGGCTCCAGACGCGCAGGCTCAGCGGCCATGGCTCACGGGCCCAGCTGCTCCGCGGCATGTGGGATCTTCCCGGACCGGGACACGAACCCGTGTGCCCTGTATCGGCAGGCGGACTCTCAACCACTGCGCCACCAGGGAAGCCCAGGAAGCTGGTTTTGAGCCCCCATTCTAGCACATACCAGCTATGTAATACTGGATAAAGTAATTAACTTTCCAATCCTTGTCCTTTTTTAATCTGCAAAGCAGAGACAATAACAATACCAACTTCACAATGTTATTGTGAAGGTTAAATAAGATTGCTTGTAAAGCCAATAGCGTAGTGCTTAGTGCAGCTCTCAAGATGTGTGATTTATTGTAATAAAGTGTTTTGAATTAGTGGAGTATTACCAATAACCACACGAGCACTTTCCTCTTGGTACAAGCACTTGGAACTCCATGGGGGTCTCAGTCTCGAGAATCATCTCATGCTTGCCTGTTTGCAACTGCCAGCGTTTTATAAAGGGTCACTTGATTTTGCTAAGAATGCTTTGCGGATTGTTCTATTGTACTTTAGGCAGAATATCATCATCAATGACAACAACAACAGATTATCTAATGGGAGGTGGTAGAGAATGGATCTTGGTAATACGGGTGACCACTAGCAACTGAATTAAAATTCCAAACCCAAGACACACATACACATTTGGTAATGAAAATAAAATCCAAAATTTATTTTGAAATTCCCATGCTCTTTGGGTTCTTTCAAAATCAATCATCTTAAAAAACAGGTAATAGGGCTTCCCTGGTAGCGCAGTGGTTGAGAGTCCGCCTGCCGATGCAGGGGACGCGGGTTCGTGCCCCGGTCCGGGAAGATCCCACATGCCGCGGAGCGACTGGGCCCGTGAGCCATGGCCGCTGAGCCTGCGCGTCTGGAGCCTGTGCTCCGCGACGGGAGAGGCCACAACAGTGAGAGGCCTGCGTAACGCAAACAAAACAAAACAAAACAACAGGTAATAGTCATTATCACACAAAATAATGAGGGTGGGCACTTGACTTGATTTCTTAATTAAATAATATACTCAGTGACTTAGACTCACAAGATATAATTCTCATGTATGGCTTCCTATGATGAATGTATTATTCCATTACTATAGTTTCTTATTAGAAGGAGCTCACTATTGTACCTTCTACCAAAGCCTTCCCAGAAATTGCTTTCACTAAATTGCTTTCTCACATATTTTAATGACGTGTATTCATGTGGAAACCGATAGTCTTGGAACGCAGTAAACAAATTTTTACTAAAGTTTTGTTTTGAAGCATTACATTGTACACATCTTTTCATGGAGGAGAAATTCTTTTTATTTTCCATCATGTGCCTTTTCATCTATGCCTTTCTGCCTTTAAGCCGGTATTGCACATTGGCACAGAAATTGTTCCAGTATTGTAGGAACCCACATTCTGAGAAGGTTCATGGAACCACAGAGGAGAAAGAATTCCTGTGTCCTTTTATCAACTCCACCCTTATCTGTCTTGTATCTTATTAATTCAGAAAACATGGGCCAGCAAGTGTGCTCAGTCAGAGACAATGACAGACCCAGAAATTATTGCTCTCTTTAGACAATCAGAATATTTACTTACCCATCCCTCCATATGACCCTACTGGGCCATGATTTGTATATAAAAGTTAGGTACAGATTGATTGCCAGATGCTGCCTTGTGTCTCTTGTCACTATATATACAAAACTTAGCCTTGCAGGGCCCTAAAGTTTAGTTCTTTCGGTTCTCTTCCAGGGAAAGTGAGATAAGCTCATTCCTACTGTGAATCAGCCTAGATCAGAAGACCACACGACTGGCAACAGGTCTCTGAGGTGAAGTGTCTATTAGAGAATGGGAGTGCAAGTCTGGACCGGACATGCACGATGCCCAGGACGTGTTCCACTAGCACATGGGCCCATCTCAACACCTTTCTCTGGGGCAACACCCCTACAAGCGTGTAGCATGGGAAGTCCTATTGTGGGTTGACACAGGGGGCTATTATATCCTGGATGTACAAATCTCTTGCACTTTAATCCAATGTATAACTGAGCACGTAGCAACAGTGACCTGTGTCAAATGATTATGCAGGTACGAGAGTCACCTTCCCCATCAGAGTTCAGGCAAACTACTGACTACTAATCTGAAAATTTCCACGTTGTTTTCCTGCTACCTGCTGTATTATGATCTCCATAAGACCTTTGGCATTAATATTTCTGTAATTTGTTTCTCTGCTGTGACTCTGAGGCAGGTTGCTTTGTTATTTTAAAGAAAGAGTTCTCATCACTGATTCTCTTTTGCCTCTTAACATATCAGAGCCAATTCCTGTTGAACCTCTGAAGATGTCGGAAAGCCCCTACTTTATCCTGTTAATGTGTATAATTTTTCTTTCTACTCACGCAGCCCTCCTGGAAAGTCCAGGGACTTAGAAATATCAACAAGTCCACCATCCCCAGGACCCTCTTTGCCCTCCTATGAGGATAACTTACAGAGAACAACTGCAGACGTCCCACATACTAGAGGAAGACAAGAACTGACTTCATTTCTGAAAAGCTGTGTGCTTCACAATACACAACCATCTTCATTTTATTTCCCTAAAGCCCATCTGTTTTGTTAGAATTAGAAACTTGTGATTTACTGTTTTAAACCATCGAACGAGAGGGCCTTTGTGCAGAGCTGTCTCTGATTTTACAAACATAACAGAATCATGGCAAATGATGCCTCTCCCTTCCACACACACAAAAGCATCTGGAACACTTGCTCAGTGGCTGGCGAGGGGATGGGCGGGGCCTGCGGCCTGTTGCCAGGCAGCCCAAGTGGTGTTTTACCAGAGAGGCTGCTGCTGGAGCTTTGGTTGCTTAGCAACCAGGTCCTCAGCCATAGCATTTTTCTTAATGAAGGTTTTTCACAATTCTCTGTGTGATTACCTCTGCTGAATACCTAGATGCATTACGTCTGAATTACCACCTTATTCCTCCTGATTAAGGACAATTTTGCAACAAAGCAATTTTGTACAACTGTGTTCACAGTCTCTCCACATTTGACTTTCTATTGTAACTGCTGGCTGATTCGGTGGCACTTCCAAACACCACTTTTCCAGCTGTGGTTTTACAAATAAGAGTTACTTAATAAGCACTATATGGTTTTAAAGACATTTTAGGTCATCTCTCAGGAATATCAAATGTGAATTCTGTGTGGAGTTCATAGTTCTATGTCCCACTTCGTTCTCAATGTCTATACTGGAAAACACACCTCCACGAGGCCGTCACTCTATTTAAAAGACATGTCAGAATGGACTTGGAACTTTACGATTTCTCATAGTTCACTAAAAAGATGAGAGAAGAAATGAGTACTAGATGTGGCAGGCTCTGTGAAGGTTTTCCTACATGCCATCTGTGACATAACCTAGATAACACTTAAAAAAATCTTTCGTGGAAGTTTGAATAGCTGTTTGACAAAACTGAATAATATAAATACTATTTCATCTATAATGAACTAGACCATTCGAACTTTCACAACATCATAAAAATACTGCACAAGGCTCTTCCAAATATTAGCATGTTTAATAGCATTTTCACTATTAGCTACTAAATATAAATATTTTATTTTTTTTTACCTTTGCACTTCTTCTTAATTTTATTCCTCTGCTTCCTCATCCCCACTCCCAGTGAGCCACTATCCTGAATCCTTTTCTTTATAATTTTAATACATAGGCATAAATACAATTATTTTTTAAAATAATATATTATTTTAAAAGTAATAATTATATAAATATAATTATTAAAAGTTGAATTTGGAGATTTTCAAAGTAAAATTTGTACCTCGGATCTTTCACAGATACCTTTGTCCTAACAGATCCGTGTATTTACAAACTTATGTTAAATTTCTCTTAAAATTTAACATTAAAGCAATAGTTGCAAGGCATAACATAATTTCATTCTCAATTCTGGAATTTTTATTTTCTCTCTCTTTTATTAAGATTTATACCAGAAGAAGATATATAAACCTATTCTTCCTCTTTCTAACCACCAAAAAACAAACACACAAAACAAAACCAAAAATAAAAACAAAAGACATTGGATCTGAATTGCCCTCTTATGTAATAAATGCCATGCCACTTCTAGTCAAATTCTAGGATGCTTCCAATTTCTCGGAAGCACAGTGGAAACCTTCTGAATAGGCAGTAATTCCTCAAAATTCACAGGCATGCATTTGGGATGGAGGGGTCTTCTTCATAATTTGTTATATTGTGATTGATTCATTCTGAATGAAATAAATTTTCCTTCTGAAAAATTCTAATCCTATATATAAGGGCCATTATATTGGTTTCAATTACGTGAATATTTTAAAATGGGGAATTCCACAGTTGCTATATTTATCAGCAAGTCCTTGGAGGACATGTGACGGTAGAATCAAATCGAAGGTACATAATAAATATGATAAGCCTGGTTTTCTGTCAAACCCACCCATGGGGCTGTTAAAAATATACGTGCCCTTGCCCCATCACCCAGAAAATCTGATTTGGTCGCTCTGGGTTTGGGGCTTTGCACCTGTATTTTTAAGCAGCTCCCTCAGTGAATCTGATTGCAGAAGTTGGTGATAACAGGGTTTCTCAAGTCCCACCAAGTCCCATCAATTTCCAGGGTGGTGCAGAGGGACACGCCCAGTTCGAGTGGGTTACATCATCATCTCCGGATACTGTACCTGCGTCGTGGCTGTCGAAGTAGTGCTGCTTCTAGATCCCCACATCTGTTGAAACTGTACCCTGATTTCTGCAAATGTTTCAATGATGACAGCAATAAACACATTCTGAAAGAAAATGACAAACCACATTTACCAAGACTGGGCGTGAGGGAGTGAGGGCAACTGAAAACAAACAAAAGATCTGCAGAAACTGTCAGAAAGCATAGACTGGATGAGTACTAATTTTTAGAGTACCTTAACAAGCCAGGCGAGGAAGAAAATAAGGGTAATGAAGTAGAAATAGGAACGCCAGCGGGGAAAGCTGTCGATGGCTCTGTACATGAGGAATACCCATCCTTCCTGGGATGCAGCCTCGTACACGGTGAAGATGCTGGTGCCTGTTAAGAGAGAGGGGAGCCGGCTAAGCTGGGGTGGACTTTTGAAATGAGAAAACATTTTTCAGAAACACAATCAATATTTATCCATGCTCATTTTCTCAATGACAAAAGCTCTTCTAAAGGGACTCAAATCACATGCAACATTTTATTGCTCTTAGTCTTAGGATTTTGATTAAGTTGCTTCTGACTTCAAGCCAGGGCAGTTTTAATATCTCTAGCAATGAAACAATTTTAGGTTACAGATTTCGCTGTTAAATGCATTTAACAATGAGGAAAAGAACACTAACAATCAAGCCAAGTAAAGATATAATATTAAAGGATGGGTACCATGTACGCTTGCCACTTGGGGCTTAACACTTTCAGCGTGCTGAAAAGCACTTGAAATAAGTCCGAGAACTGGGTTTCATTTGAAATCACGTTCTCATGGGGAGAACTAAAGTATCTTAGGCTGCAAAAATTCACGTGATGGAGCCTGTCTTTGGAGTCTATGGTGTTTACACTGAACACCAAAACGTAAGTTAGTAAATCATTAAAGAGTACTTTGTATCGTCTACGAGAATTGCCTCATTGAAAATACTACTGATAATGAAAAGAAGGAAAAGGGAGCAATATGTGGGCAGATTTTTAGTTAAGAGAATGTCATTCAGAGGAAAGCCAGTGTTTAATCTTCACGGCATTATGAGTATGTGTCATTATTTCCCTATTTTACAGATGGGAAAACTAATGCACATAAAGTGTAGGGAGTTTGTCTAAGGATGCACACATAATAATTAGGGGAACTAGAATTAACCCAGGCACTCAGGAACGAGGACCCGCATATTTAACTGTGATAATATCCTGTCTCCGGACATCTTTTCTGTGGCTTAGTTTCCCCATCTGTAAAATGGGGAAATAATAACTAAGACATACCGCAAAGTATTGTGAGGATTAAATGATTTCGTTTCTGTCAAGCACTGACATTTGATGAGCACTTAATAAGTTTCAGGCATTATTATAAACAATGAAAATAACTGCTCATTATTTTGTGAAAAACCATACAAATAAAAAATATAGTACTCAGTTGAAGTTGTTTACAAAACAAATGATATGGGTTTTTATTCATAAAACTGGTAAACATTTGTACCTCAACAAATTCCACTGCCATAAATGAGTTAAATTATTATAGAATATAAAGCCAATATCCACCCATATATGTGCTAATTTAAAATTAGAATGTGCATACAATCAAATGTCCAAACTAAGAAGGAGGTTACTAAATTTGCCTGACGTCTGACTGCCTCTCTGGGTACTGTGCACGCAGGAAGAAGAACCAGAGCATCAGTGAATTCGAAAGCACCCAGAACAGCAGAAAAGTGTAGCAGCAAATGGGGACAAATGAGAAATAACAAGGCTTGAAAGAAAAGCTGAGAGAAAGAGGGAAAGCGGATCCCCGTTTGGTGAATGCCTATTAGGCACTAATCTGTGCTACGTAGTTTATGTAGAATATAACTTCATACATGTACTGCCTCTCATTTTAAGAATCATATTTGGTACATTGGTAAGTCGTTGCCATAGCAACTAGTATTTGTAGAACACGTTTAGTTTCAAGGCTCTTTCACATACTTAAATGCTAAGGAAATCCCTGTCTAATTAGGCAGGTAGATGGGTAGGTGTGTATAAGCACAGATAATATCCATCACATTTTACAGAAAAGCAAAGTGAAGGTCACTAGATAATGAAGTTGTCCGAGTTAAAAAGAAACAAAACCAGAATCTAAACCCACATCATCAGGCTCCAGGTCTTAAACTCTTTTCTTCTTTACCATTTACTTATATATATTCTTACTTGGCACCGGGGCTTTAGAAAGACCTTATTTTCTCTTATCCTCAATTCAAATGAAGTTATCGATAATTATTTTCTGAGGGACTATGTTTATAATTTATAGTCTATTGAGGAACTCATACAAGAATATAACTTTTAAGAGAAAGATTCACAGAGGAACAGCATACACCAAATATAAAATGGCAACAGAAAACAGAAGTGACTGTTTCCATTAATGATCCCTACGTACTAAAAATATACGTTTTTGCTTTTATGGTCTGAATACAAAGGACAATTTTAACATGACGTAATTTAAGTCCCTTATTTTTTTTCTAGTTATGTGAACTAAAACAGAAAAGTGGCTGCAGAAATCCATTATGAATTACCATTAAAGTTTAACTGCTTTACCAATTGAGCATTTACAGGTAAAATACGAGGATCATCAATGTAAGATTAAATGTGAAAGGAACACTGAAAATTATCCTTCCTCTAACTTGCGCAGATCTTTATTACACCTACAAGGAAGACACTATTTGAAATTAAGTAAAAAATAGTATGTTCAATGAGTAATCTTGCAGCTTTTACTCCATTTTCCCTAATTCGACACCGAAGAAAGAAAAGTAGGAACCTCCAGTACAGCTCAGAGAGCAAGGGTTGTTGCTACAAAGAGATGAGACACTTGTGAAAGTGGAACCAAAAAACTCCCTGAGAAAATGCTTATTATTGAAGAAAGTGTTTCCCGTGTACATGAACGATGCGGGGTCAAAGGCTTCGGGGGTGTCACTGAGTTGCAAGAGCAAATGCAGTGGAATAAGACAGCCCTTCCTCACCCCTTTCCTGCTCCTGACTTCGACAAATGTACGAAAAGAAGATCACTTTTGAAGAGGCTGTCCAATGTTTAAACTGACAAAATAAAATGTACGATCTTCTTACTTTCTGTGAGACGCCGACAACCCTGAGCATGAACTGTTGCCGCTCACACTTATTTTGCACATCCTGCCCCCTCTGGCTGCCCCGGTGCTGCCAACTCCCCTGTGGTCCTCCAGCCCAGCTCACCTCCTCTGCCCTCAGGCCACTCGCGACGCTGTTCCTCCCAGAGAGGCCTGAGCTCACCTGTATCCTGTCACTTGTCACACTGACTTCTGTTACCTTGTTTGTCTCCCTAGCTAAGTGTCAGCACTCTAAGTTAAAACTGTATCTTTCACTTCTGGACTTGGCATTGAGAAACACTCCAGAACTGGTGATAAATAAAACAATGATCATATATTATAGAGACACAGGAAGGCCTTCCTCATATACTTGGTTTTTTTAATCGATTCATCCTTGGTGTAAATATTACACAGATAATTTGGAAACAAAGGGAACTATTTTATAACTGACTTTATATTGGGCTGATTTTCACAATTCACTTAAAACACATACACATATATCAATTTAAAAGCTCACGCTACAGAGAAACAGGAAAGTTTTCCTCTATGTTTAATACAGAATGGGATACTGCTAGAAAACAACATATTGATACATACGAAACACTTTTTCTAGCTATACTCCAGAATATTTTTAGTCCATTTGAATTATGGAACTAAAATTTCTAGCTGAAAAGACCACACTTTTGTTAAATGAATAATGATTCTACAATAGCACCTGGAAATAGAATGCATTCTCTTTCCGGAGCCCGTGTGGCCTGCTCCAAAAATACTTCTGGGAAGCTCCTGGAACAGCATGGCTTTCTTAGACCCCAAAATCTCAAAGCACAAATGCAAGCCGTATAAGAAACAAAATCCCAACAGTGATACTCAGCTCGTCAATTCTCTTAACTTCATTCATTCTTCTTGACCTCTTCCTTTGGTGGTTTGAATTCACTAGCTAAAAAGACCCACAAGTCTACATTTAGAAGATAAATCCTCACCTGGGAACTTTCTACAGGCTACCTATATTGAGACATAGTAGAGGATTTTTTGAATAGCTCTGAACAAAATTATATTCCAATCTGTTTTGACTATCTTTAGGATATTTACTGCTTGGTTGTCCTCCGTGAACTCTTTTTCCACGAAAAAAAGGGAGAAATTGACTGTGTCCTGGGAATATTCCTTATTGTGTCTTCTAGTCATACATTACGTGACACCATTGAGTCATCTGACTTTCAAATGACAGGGTCATGAAATTGTGGTTAACTAAACAAGCTACAAACTTGGGGTTCCTATTCCACCAAACTTCCCCTCACCATCTCCCCATTTACCTCTTCACATGAGTTGTACCCTCAAATCTGATGGATGGAACTCAGGTGATAATAAATTTTACCCAACAGTGGTGATTAAAAAGTAAATCTATTTGTCATGAGACAGTTAAAAACACAGGCTATGTTAAAAAAAAAAAACAAAACAATGAGAGAGATGTGTATTCTTAAGGTGGACATCTGGATTCAGCATAATCAACTTTTGTCACTAAGGCTGGATGCATCCAGATATATGAAATGTGAAGAAGGTCAGGCGACCAACACAGCAAGGAAGGCCCACCCTGACTTACAGAGGTTTATTAAATAAATCAACAATAATTAAATTACTTGGGATGATGTCACCTTTCTAATGAAGAAAACCTTCATGAAACTGTTTTCTCTTCCTTGAAATTATGTTTAATTTTACTAAACTATATTTCCAAACTAATTATCACAAGTATTTCCCGACAGACTGTGGTATAACTTTATGATTATAATAATCTATACACAACTCATCCACATGCTTAGCTGATGATCGATCCACAGGCATTCAGCCTGAGGATTGCCGAGTGGCCACTGAGTTAACAAAACAAAGTAACATTTTTTATTTGCTCTTCCAGAACATGGAGCAAACACAAAAGGACTTCTTTTCTTCTAAATGCTTCAAAATGTATTTAGAAACCTTATGGGTTTTGAGGTGAATTTTTGCTTAGAATTTTTTTTTTTTTTTTAAACAATTAAGCCCTCTTTTGACACAACTTTGCCTCACTGGTGAGACCACTTTGTCGGTTACCTTAAACCTCACTGTTCACAGCACTAAAGCTTTACGACAAGATCAAAGGCCATGTGGAAAAAAAAAACACACACACATATGTTTTTATATATTTTCTAAGTGAAACTTCTTTTATGTCGTAAAGATTCTTAGTTGAAATGTATTTCTTCAGAGAGAGAATTTCTAAACACCCAAGTGCTAAATATGAAATACTTCTAGAAAAGGAGAGGTGAAAGCTTTAACTACAGTATTCACAAATGGAAAAGAAGTGTTGACAAGGCTGATGCTGACACTGGCAGGAAAGTTTAGGCATAAAGTAGAGCAATTCCAAGGATGCCGAGCCCATATGCCAACTAAAACAGTCCCTGCCTCTGGAGTTGGGCAATGTCCACGGAGGCTGGAAATAAGAGCAGCAAAGCAGAGGTCATGACAGGTAACTGTCACACCCCTGCCTTTGAAGAGCAGTGGTTTTAGATCAAAAGAGCTTCTTGGAAATTTATTTTCCGTTAGTTGATTAAAAAACAAAACAAAACTATGCTTAGCAGCAGTTAGCTTTCAGCGACCTTCCCTAGCATTCAAACTGTCCACTGCTTCTACCCTATATGACCTTCCTGGGCCTCAGACTCTGGCCATAATGGTACTTGCTGGTCACCACTAACACATTAAATAAATGTTCTTTAGTAGCTTTTAAAATTTTCTCAAAAAGCAAGCAAATCATACCACGTAGGAAATGTGGTTTCTTTTAGAGTGTTTTAGCTTTGTCACTCACTTGTGAAAGATCTATTGGAAAGTACACTCAAAAGAAATCAAGGCAAAAAGGCCAGAACGTCATGTAATTCTTAGGGAGTTACCAGTTATGACATTAGAATTTCATAATAGTCCAAAATTAGAACCAAGCATTTGGAAAAAGTACTAAGACTTTCTTGTCTTCATATCTGGGGACACACATGGTTCATATCTCTGCATTACCAGGCACAAGCAAGGAAAATACAAATTAACTTTAAGGTAAAGTTGGTCAGTCTACCTCAGAATAGCCACAATAGTGAGAATTGGTTTTATTTTTAAATAAAACTGAACTAGTAAATAAGCACAGGATAGAAAGATCAACCAAGATTGGAATTAAATAATTTTACTTTTTTGTTCAGAGGCATTTTAAAATCTGATTCAGGTCTAAGTGGGATAGAAGAAAGACACCTGCGTGATATTGACCAAATGTAATTAACAATAAATTAGATAAGAAATACAAATAACACATGGCTTTAACTAAAAATAGAGTTCTTGTTTGTGTTATGATAAACATACAATTTCCATAATTTACAACGAAAGATTTAATTATTTTGATTTAACCACTGATATAATGTAAAACCGAAAACAAGAACAAGTTCTAATATAATTCATATTAATACTATAATCGAACAGTTACAACTGAATAGGAAATAATTACTTATTGTTAAAAATTTTAAACTATACATAGGCAAATATTTGGTCATATATCTTCACATTGATATTATGTGTACAAAAATATTCACAGAATTTTTCCTGTATTTGTTGTCTATTTTCTTCCATAGACTCCTAAGGCTAAAACAGGTTTTAAAATTCAGCTTTTCAACTGGTTTAGATTTATTTTTTGGATGTGTCACAGATATAATTTTAGATTTCTTAAGGTTATATACTAAGATTGAAAAACAGTTTGCATGTATTAAAAGCTGTGTTAACAAGGAAGCAAGATACTATGTTTTCCTACCAGGCCAGCATTTCCAATGTAAACCAGAATTCTACATAGGTGAGGTAAGAATGTGAGCAAATAGTAAAAACTTTCCAGAGAATTAATAGACTTTTTTTCTCTTTTCTTTCTTTTTTTTTTTTGCGGTACACGGGCCTCTCACTGTTGTGGCCTCTCCCGTTGCGGAGCACAGGCTCCGGACGCACAGGCTCAGTGGCATGGCTCACAGGCCCAGCCGCTCCGCGGCATGTGGGATCCTCCCGGACCGGGGCACGAACCCGTGTCCCCTGCATCGGCAGGCGGACTCTCAACCACTGCGCCACCAGGGAAGCCCTAGACTTCATTTTTTAAGAGTAGTTCTGGCTTGTAGGAAAACTGAGTAGACAGCACCAAGAATTCCCATTTATCCCCTCTCTCTGCACCCTATTAAGCTCTTGCATTAGTGCGGTACGTTTGCTACAATTCGTGAACCCATATTGAGCCATTATTATTAACTCAAGTCCATAGTTTACATTATAGTTCACTCTTTGTGTTGTACAGTTAGATGGGTCTTGACAAATACATAATATTATGTATCCACTATTACAGTATCATACAGGATAGTTTCCCCATCCTAAAAGTCCACTGTGCTACACCTATTTAACTCCTACCCTTCTCTGAAACCATGGCAACCACTGACTTTTTCACTATCTCTACAGTTTTGCATTTTCCAAACTGTCATATAGTTGGAATCATAGAGTAACAGCTTTTCAGACTAGTTTCTTTCACTTAACAATATGCAGTTATCATTCCTCTGTGCCTCTTGGTGGCATGACAACTCACTTCTTTTTACTGCTGAACAATATTCCTTGTATGGATGTACCACAGTTTATCTCAAGTTATACCCAATGAGGGGGCATCTTGGTTGCTTCCAGTTTTTGTCAATTAGGAATAAAGCTGTTATAAACAATCACATGCAGGTTTTTGTGTGGATATGTTTTCAATTCATTTGGGTAAATACCTAGGAGCATAATTGCTCAATCATACAGTGAGACTATATTTAGCTTAAAAAAAAAAAAAACAAAAACCTGACCAAGTGTCTTCTAAAGTGGCTGTACCATTTTGCATTGTCACCAGCAATGAATGAAAGTTCCTACTGTTCCACGTTCCCATCAGTATTTGGTATTGTCAGTGTTTTGGATTTGTGTCACTCTGAGAGATGTGTAGTAGAATCTCGTTGTTTTAATTTGGAATTCTTTAATCACATATGATGTTGAGCATTTTTTATATGCTTATTTGCCATGTGCTTATCTTCTTTGGTGAGATGTCTGTTTTTTGCCCATTTTTAAATTGATTTGTTTTCTTATTGTTGAGCTTTAAGAGTTCTTTGTATATTTTGAATACACGTCTTTCATCAGATATGTGTTCTTCAAGTTTTTTCTCTAGTCTGTGGCTTGTCTTTTTATTCTCTTAAGAGTGTTTTTTGCATAACAGAAGTTATTGATTTGAAGAAGTCCAACTTAGTTATTTTTTCTCTTATGTATCATGCTTCTGGTGTTGCCAAACCCCAAATCACTGCCAAACCCAAGGTCACCTAGATATTTCTCCTACGTGATCTTCTACAGTTTTATCATTTTACATTTTATACTTAGGTCTATGACCCATTTTGAGCTAATTTTTGTGAAAGCTATACTGGATGTATCTAGATTCACCTTTTCTTTGTGTGAATTTCCAGTACTTACAGCACCATTTGTTGACAAGGCCATCATTTTTCCATAGAATTGCTTTTGCTTCTTTGTTGAAAACCAATTGACTGTATTTTTGTGGGTATATTTGGGGGCTGGGTATTCTGTTCCATTGACCTAGTTTCTATTTTACAGCCAATACCACACTATCTTGATACTGCTTTAGATTAAATCTTGAATTTGAGTAGTGTCAGTCCCCTGACTTTGTTCTTTCTCAGCATTATGTTGACTATTCTGGGTCTTTTGCCCATTCCATATACACTATAGAATTGGTTTGCTGACATCCACAAGACCACATGTTGGGGTTTTGATTGGGATTGCATTGAATCTTTTTTTTTGCGGTACACGGGCCTCTCACTGTTGTGGTCTCCCCCGTCGCAGAGCACAGGCTCCAGATGCGCAGGCCCAGTGGCCATGGCTCACGGGCCCAGCCGCTCCGTGGCATGCGGGATCCTCCTGGACTGGGGCACTAACCCGTGTCCCCTGCATCGGCAGGCAGACTCTCAACCACTGCGCCACCAGGGAAGCCCTGCATTGAATCTTTACCTCGCATTGGGAAGGACTGATATCTTTGATGCTCTGTTGTTAGGTGTATATACATTAAGGACTGTTGTGTTTTCTTGGAGAACTGACCCTATATTATTATGCAATGCCCATCTTTCTCTCTGATAACTTCTCTTGCTCCGAAGTCAGCTTTGTCTGAAATTAACACAGCTACTCCTGTTTCATTTTCATTAGTGTTAGCATGGTACATCTTTCTCCATCTCTTTACTTTTAATCTATCTGTGTCTTTATAGGTAAAGTGGGGTTCTTGCAGACAACATATGGCTGGGTATTGTTTTTTAATCCACTCTCTTAGTCTCAAATAATTGGTATATTTATACCATCCCCATTTAAAGTAATTATTGATATAGACAAATTAAATATACCATATTTGTAACTGTTTTCTTTTCATTGCAATTGTTCCTTGTTTCTTTTTTGCCTTCTGTCTGCCTCTCTCTTTATATGATTCCATTTTTACTCCTCTCAGCATATTAATTATACTTCCTTTAAAAAATTTAGTGGTTGCCTTAGGGTTTACACTATACATTTACAACAAATCTAAGTCCACTTTCTAATAATACTCTACCTCTTCAAAGATGGTGCAGGAACCTTATAATAGAGTATCCCCACTTCCTCCTGTCCCTTATAAGACTGCTGTTATTCATCTCACTTATCCATAAGCTCTAATCACCTAATATACTATTTCTATTATTATTTTGAACAAACAGATACCTATTAAGTCAGTTAAGAATAAGAAAAATAAGATATTTTATTTACCTTCATATATCACTTTTCCAACACTCTTCTTCTTTATGTAGATCTGAGTTTCTGATCTACATCATTTCCCTTCTCTAAAGAACTTCTTTTATCATTTCTTGTAAAGCAGTTCTGCTGGCAACAAATTCTCTTAAATTTTGTCTGTCTGGGAATGTCTTTATATGTCCTCACTTTTGAAAGATACTCTCGCTGGATACAAAATTCTAGGTTATTTGGATTTTTTTTTACACTTTAAATATTTCATTTTACTCTTTTTTTGCTTGCATAGCTTCTGAAGAAAAGTCTAATATAATAATTATCCTTGCTCCTCAATAGGTAAGGTGTTTTGGGTTTTATCTCCCTTTGGCTTCTTTCAAAATTTTCTCTTTGTCTTTAGTTTTCTGAAGTTTGAACAGAATATACCCAGGTGTAGATATTTTGGTACTTACCCTACTTGGTGGTCTCCGAGCTCCCTTTACCTGTGGTTTTGCATCCAAAGTGAATTTTGGAAAATTCTCAGCCATTATTACCTCACATATTTCTTCTGTTCCTTCCTCTCTCCACTTTTTGGTATTTTCATTACATGTATGTTAGCCTTTTTGTAGTGGTTCATAGTTATTTGTCATTCTGTTCTATCTTTTTCTCATTCTTCTTTCTCTTTGCATTTCAGTTTGTGAAGTTTCTACTGACATATCTTCAGTCTCAGAGCTTCTTGCCTTGGCTGTGTCTAGTCTCCTGATGAGCCCACCAAAGGCATTTTTCATTTCAGTTAGAATGTTTTTAATCTCTAGTACTTCCTCTTGATTCTTTCTTAGAGTTTCTATTTCTCTGCTTACATTACCCATCCGTTCTTGCATGTTGTCCACTTTTTTCATTAGAACCCTTAGCCTATTAATTAAAGTATTTTCAATTCCAAATTACTTGATAATTACAAAATTCCCATCATATCTGAGTCTGGTTCTGATGCTTGCTTTGTATCTTTAGACTGTGTTTTATTTGCCTTCTACCAGGTCTTGTAATGTTTTGTTGAAAACTGGACATGATATATAGGTAACAGTAACTGAGGTAGGTAGGCCTTTAGTGTAAGGTTTTATGATAATCTGGCGAGAGGTTAGGCTGTGCTTAATGTACGCCATATCTGTAGGTGTCAAAAGCTTCAATGTCCTTTAGTGTCCTGGTTTCTGTGTCTCCTGCTGTCTTTACGCTTCCCCCAAAATTCCTTCTAAACAGACTCTGTGTCTTGCAGCTAGGTTGTAACCTGGTTATCATTTTGGAGCCCTGTTAAT
This sequence comes from Neophocaena asiaeorientalis asiaeorientalis, assembly GCF_003031525.2. Classification (NCBI taxonomy): domain Eukaryota; kingdom Metazoa; phylum Chordata; class Mammalia; order Artiodactyla; family Phocoenidae; genus Neophocaena; species Neophocaena asiaeorientalis. Next base: position 125,144 of record NW_020171825.1, on the reverse strand, counting down.
GTGATGATAAAGCGTTGGAGAGGAGAAACATTCTATAATCTTATGATTAAATCTCAATTTTTTTAGTCAGTCTTGAGTCCTGGCTGTGACCTTCAGAAGAGTTTCTTAGACTCTTTTTCTCAGTTTATGTGATGCAGAGAGGCCAGAGGGGCTCTGCTCATCTACCAGCCCTCCTCCAAGGTCAGATGAGGCTCTGGGAAAGCAGATGTCCTCCAGGGCATGCCTGTGTCATGAACAGAGGGCTCTGGGCTTATTTCAGAATAGTCACTGTTCCTCTCCCCCTGCAGGAAGCATGAAGGAATTTTTCTCTGATCATCATCCTAAGAACTGGGTAAGGCTCCTGGAGGTAAAACTCATGAAAGCGTTGGGTCCCCCTAAGACTCGAGGGATTGTCAAATCTTAGGCTAGTCCATGCTCTGCCTGCAGGAATTACCCAACTTTAAGTGTCTCTGGCACCAGTGGCTTCTGCCCCTGGGGAACAATGATTCTCTGCATTTGCTGTCTCTCCAAATTTCAAGGAGCACTTTGCCCTGCAACCTCAACTCTCTGTTAGATCTAAGAGCATTGCTGACTCTCAGAATTGTTGGTTTTCAGTTTGTTTAGCTTTTTTTTCTTGTTGTGAGAACAGGACTGACAACTTCCAAGCTCTTTACATGTTGGAGCAGAAACCAGAAGCCGTTAAATAACTTCTTTTCGATTTAAGGTACGGATCAGAAATAGCATGGGCCAATGAGCCTCCTGTCTGATTAAAATGAGAGTTCTAAATTAACATGCAAAGGCATAACTCACTGCTCACCTGCAGTCTAGTCTGCTTGGTCACAATTTGGCTTGTGCACTAGTAACAGCGTAGGGGTGAAAAGACCATCATGAGCACAAAGTAAGGCTACATTACGGTCGTAAAGCCTCTTGGGGCCGGCCCCACGCACAGTGTCAGAATCTTACTGTGCCATATGTGGATTTCCCCGTTACTAATGTTTTTCTCCTTACACCTTAACAGCTGCCTGTTTTTCTGCTTCATTTTAACAACACACTCTAACACAACATTTGACACAGACAACAGCACAAAAATAGGACAGTGGAGAAGGAGGAAGAAAAAATCAGTCATTCATGAGATATGGTCAAAGTACCCATTATATAACAGCACAACAAACTTAACCAAAGCCAAAGAGCTCTGATCAGCTGTGATCTGGGCGGCCCATGCCTGGAATGAAGTGGCTCTCCACACTCTCATGAGGCACACTGGCCAGACTGCTACACAGGTCAGAGCTTCTCTAGCAAATACTGGGCTCATGACATTAAGAGAGCCATCGGGCACTTGCACTGTGTCAGATGGTATGATATTCACTTTTTCACCCCTGGGCAGGAGAACAACAGAAAAATCATCCTTGGGAATACTACCTAACATCCAACGTGCAGAGAAATATGTCTGGAATATGGAGTAATTATTTAAAGCTTTAATAATCTTTGATTTAACTATTATTCAGCAGGGATATAATCATACTCATTCTTCTTCATCAATAATAATAATAATAATTATTTAATAATATACTTATTTATAAAATAATAATTATTATTATTATTTGCTGATGTAACTCAGCATTATACAATTAAAAGAGGGTTTCCACGAACCTCCATAACAGATTCACCCAACAACCCTGTAGATTAGGAATGAGAGGACAAGGCAGGTGTTGCCTCTTTTTGCAAAGATGAGGAAATAGAGTTGAATGTTTTACCCAAATCTCTTACTTGATTAACACCACCATTCTTTGCCTTCTCATCAATGGTATTGACTTAAGAATTGGGAATAAGTACCCAGTACGTTAGCAGTGTTTTATTATTCTCTTAAACTTGAATAAATTTGCTATTACTTTGATAGACTTATATCACACTGTCAGCACAAACTGCTGAAGTTTAAAGGGGGCACAAGGACTTGTACCATCTACATAGCTACTTGAGTGAAAAGGCTCTTTCCTTTGGCCCATTTAGTTTTTCCAGCCTTTTAAACCCTCTGTTTTGACCTAGGATTCTTGAATACTTCTTGCTTTAAAAAGAGAGAACAAAGAACAGACTGATCTTATTTGCATGACAAACTCTCACCCAACCATATCTCTTGCCTCGTTTTCCCCCAAAGCTTTGATTTTAAGGGATGAGCTAATCCTCTGCAACACAGGACATACCATTATTTATCTTATTTTATCGGCAGGATGTAGTAGTTTAAAAAGTTTGTCCAGATTTTTTTTTTAATTTATTTTTGGCTGTGTTGGGTCTTCGCTGCGGCATGCAGGTTTTCTCTAGTTGCGGCGAGCAGGGGCTACTCTTCTTTGTAGTGCACGGGCTTCTCATTGCGGTGGCTCCTTTTGTTGTGGAGCACGGGCTCTAGGCGCAGACTTCAGTAGTTGCAGCACGCAGGCTCAGTAGTTGTGGCTCACAGGCGTAGGTGATCCGCGGCATGTGGGATCTTCCCGGACCAGGGCTCGAACCTGTGTCCCCTGTGTCGGCAGGTGGACTCTCAACCACTGCGACACCAGGGAAGCCCTGTCCAGATCTTAAAGTGTACATTTCTTTATTTTCCTCCCCCCGGAGACCGTAAACACCACAAGAGGAGCCTGGCATATGACATAATGATAGGCTCATCTGGACAAAACGTAAACAAGTAGGTTAAGTGAGCCAATGAAAGTAAAAAAGCAGAGAGCAGGTCAGGGAGAGGGGCTGATGGAAATTTTCAGAGAGAAAACGCATGTAAAAGGGAAGGAAGGATGTCTTGGATAATGAGAAGAGAAGGCTGCTCAGCTGCCTTCTTGAACGGGCTCCAAACCTGGACTGTCTGCCCTGATTTCTACGAAGAGATCGTGCCTGGGGCCAACTGGTGACCCACACCAGCTGCTAGGGCTCCCAGCACCGGGACAGCAGACTCGCTTTGCCTCCTAAGGATGCTCTGTGGTCCTCACCGGTGGTCACAGAGAGGCTGCCCGTTCCCAGCTCCCTCCCCAGGGCCTCACTCTAGCCAAATGGCTCTACTTTCTCCCCACCCATCCCCTTTACCTTCATTCTGCTGCCTCAGGGGACCCTTCTCCCATATGGGTCCTCAGCTAGGCAGATAAACCCTTGGTTTTATTCTCAAGGTCTGAAAGCACTGGACGCTCACAGATCTGCTCCGATGTACGCACCCCAGCCTCGGAAGTCCAGGCATTATAATATCACTCTGTTCACTGAAGTGGCTGCCGTAGTATTTTACCCCATTTACAGAGGAAGAAACCGGGGTGGAGGCAAGTTGAGTCATCTGTGCAAAGCGGGATTTGAACACATGTTCCTTGGACCTCTTTCTCCTCAGTACTGTGCCACTGTCTGGCTTCTGCCTTGATGGGCCCGAGTACCCTGCAGGGCACGTGCTGCCACTGCTTCCTCCTCCCGCCAGCAGGCTCACTCCAGCCTCCAGGGATGCTTCCTTCTCCTTCTGTTCCCTCCACAGCCCGTGCTGCCACGGAGCAGGGGGCTTCCGGCTGTGGCGGTCACAATTCTGACGTCTCCTTCTGAGACTGCGTAACCCTCAAGCTGAGGGGAAGCAGAGAGGCTCATCTCCTGCCCCTGAGGGTCATCCCTGCTCAGGGGAGAGGAGGGGAGGGCCCCTGGGGCTGCCCTCCTCATAGGACGAGGCCTTGTTCCTGCAGAGGGGTGCCTCTCTCCCCAGCCCTTCCCCACTGTTCCCATCAGACTTCCCTTGCTGGGCGGAAGTTCAGGTGCTGTTGTCGGACGCATCTTCCTGGCCTTTAAGAACCCAGGCTCCTGCCTGTCGTTTCTGAGGTGGAAGTGGGGGCTTCTGAAGAGACGTCTCCAGTTGCTGCAAGAGCCACGTGTGGGGCAGGCTTGGAGCGCATGCTGTTCTGGAAATATCCATGGCAATGGGCAGGCGTGAGCAGCTCCTTCTGGGCCACGAAGATGAAGGCAACAGAAGAGGCTCAAAGAATGTTCTTTAAAAAACCACATACATTTGGCTACTGTGGGTAGATGCTGTACAGTCAAGTAAGGCACATTCCTCAGTGATCAGTATTTTCTTTGCTCAGTGGGGCATCTAGAAATCAAGAGATGAAAATACTGGGGAAAAAAATCAGTTCTGTTTTATGAAAAACTGAAAAAGCACTGGAAAACAATACAGAAACTAGACAATCGTGATTGTTTTATATAAAGAGCACTGTGTGAAAATCCTAAACACTGGTACTGCTTTACATTGTATTTGGATATAAATATTTTCTGACGTTGGAAACGAGTGGAAAAGCAAGTCCTTGGTTTGGCTTCTCAGGTCTCACCGTTACTTCCTGGTGCTCAAAGACAAATGCTGATCCTTGTGTCGACTGGCAATTAGTATCTTGAATTCAACCCTCAGATCAATGTGGACTCAGCCAGAACAGGGGCGCAGCTGCATTCTCCTGCACGCATTACAGAGGTCACTGGGTGCCTTTGTGACCAAAGCTCCCCTTTGTCTCGGGGGAAAAACCCAGGCCTCAGGCCGGTTAGGTTCTAAGCAGTGCAGTGACACCCTGGGCTGCATTAGGCAGCTCCTGCCCGAAGAAACCACAGACCCCTGGCCACGGAGCCAGAGGGACAATGACCCCGGCTCCCTGGGACCGTCATAGATCACACAGATGGAGAGAAGCATCCTGGTACATGCGGGGCCCTATACACGTTTTAATTCTGTATCAACACCCTGGCAAGTTCATTCTTACCTCTCCTCATTCATAAATGAGGAGACTGTGGCCCAGTGAGGCTAAGAAGTGTCAACCACAAACTGGCACTTACCTTTAGCACTTGCCATCTACCTCTACAAGGACTAAATCATGTGCTGTTGCAGCTGTTGACTGTCAACACCCCCTCAAAGGACTTCAGGGTGGAGATCAGAAATGAGGCCCTCTGTGCTCTGGGGAAAACTGGCAGAACAGGTCTTCAGATGGATATTTTCAGGAGCCATTTTTAAGAGCCCAATTCTTGTATCTCCTCGTATCTAGAAAAGCACTAAAATCCTTCATGGTGATGTCGGCTCCTCGTGACTTGCAGTAACCTTCACGAGACTAGCAGAAACCTTCAGCAAAAAAATACGTCCTTGATTGGTCCCCCTCGCCAATATCACATATATACTGACCTTCCCTCCCTTCCTCTTTGGAGCAGTTCCTCAGAGCCATCTGAAGTGCTGTCTCCCAGGCTCTAGTCCTCATTTGGCCCCAAATAAAACTTGAGTCGCAACTCTCACATTGTGCATTTTTTTTTAAGTCGACAGAAGCTTGCCAAAGGTCAGCCAGAAGTGGCCGTCTGGAGCAGTGTTCCCATGCATCTGTGCCTGCCTCTAAAAACTCTGTTCTTTCCACTCAGCCACACATGTCTGAACTTTCTGAAACTTTTCTTGGCTTGGTTTTGAGGAATCTGAACAAATTCCTGGCTGGTATACTTTGTGAAAGCAAAATTCTGCTTTTAAAATTAAACAGACTAGCCCCAAGGAAAGGGAGGGGAGGGGCGGTGAAAATTCCTCCAGTGTTTCTGGATTTGCAATGGTTCTTTGGTGTTTCTGTTTGGGGTGGGGAAAGAACACTGATGCACCTCCTCTGCACGCCCTAGAAGTTCCTCAGATTGTTGTCTCACTTTAAAGTATGGCAAAAATTTTAGTCACTTTCACTTATGGGGAGAGTCTATGAGGTAAAACAGAACCACATAAAATTCAAAAGTCCCACTTTAGTTTTGGTGCGTACCTTCTGGGCATTCAGTGATACTATCTGAAATTCTATGACTTTGTTCTGTGATACAAATATTTGAGAAGTAGAACATAAAATTGAGAAGTTCATTATATAAAATGCATTTGTTTTCACTTGAATCTAAATGGCTGGTTTTTAGAAGATATTTTTAATGGACTGGGCATTTTGTCCTTTGCTGGTCGCTCTTTCAGACTCTTCCTCCCCTTGTTGTGGGCATATGGCTGCTCAGCTGGAGAATATACTTCCTGGAATTTCCTGCAAGGAGATGTGGCCTCGTGACAAAGTTCTCCCTGATATGGGCAACTTCCACACCACCTATGAAAACCCTTTCACTGGACTCGTTTTTCCCTTCCCCTTCACCGGATACAAACAGAGAGGCCGGGCTTCCCTGGTGGCGCAGTGGTTGACAGTCTGCCTGCCGATGCAGGGGACACGGGTTCGTGCCCCGGTCCGGGAAGATCCCACATGCCGCGAAGTGGCTGGGCCCGTGAGCCATGGCTGCTGAGCCTGCGCGTCCGGAGCCTGTGCTCCGCAACGGGAGAGGTCACGACAGTGAGAGGCCCGCGTACCGCAAAACAAAAACAAAAAGAGAGGCCAAGGGCAAACTAGGAAAATATGTGTTGAGGATGGCAAGACTGCCATACACACTTCCCACCCAGACCCACAGGACAATGACTTCAGAGAGAAATAAACCAACTTGTATTTTGCTTGCACCGTCCCATTTGGGGGTTCCCTCTTATGAGCTTACTTTACCCCAACTATTACATAGACTAATAGTAGCTTATATTCCATGGGCACTGTTCACAGAAATGGCGGGTGTCCAGGGAAATGTCAGTCTGGAAAAATATGCTATCTCAAAATTAATATATAAACATGTTAGGACCTCATACAAATACTTGAAGCAGATTTGGTAGTTCAGGAAAACAAAACAAGGCAAAGTTCCAAAAGGCTTTCCATAAAACAGCTCTTTTTTCTCAAAAAACCACTCTATTAACCTTGCCCAGAATTACTTGCATGCTGAACCACAGGAATTCTTATTCTACACAGACTCTCAGCCCAAAGAATGAATTCTAATCACAGATCTGAAATAACAAGGTAAAATTAACAATTTAATGTCATATAAAGACTTCCTTAAGATTCTTGGAAATGTTCAAAGGAGATACTTTAAACAAGAGATTGTTACTTTTTTAATACACGGTTTGGGTTTCATGACTAAATGGTTATGACTTAACAATATGAAGTGATGAATTACTTCTAAAGAATAAGAGCTATACTTTATCTCATTTCAATGCTCCGAAAAATTTGCCAAAGGAGTGTTATTTCTTGCTGAAAAATATTAACACATAGGCAAAGTCCTAAGAATAATAGACACACACTTACACACACACACACTTCAATATTTCTAAACTCAGACACACCCACAGAAAGTCACATACTAGTAAGGACTATCAGTCTGAACCTTGTTTTTCTAGTCAAAGAAATATGAGAAATCTTTAGTACTGGAACAGGAAGTATTCTGGCAAACCACCAAAACTACTTGAACTCATAATTTATGATCATAACAATGGCCATCTCAGTGGGATATAAATCTAACACTGCAGAATCTGATGAAATGTAGGATGTATATGCTTAACTGTCAGTCAAAACATACTCATTGGCTACTTCAGCACATCAACCAAGCTATTTTATCTATAAGCAGAGAATTCCTAAAGCAGGATGTTTGATGATTATAAAATAATGTCACATGGTTTAAGTGAAATTCACATTGTGTAGCCAAGCTTTTGCAAATCTGATCATTTTATTTTATAGAGAATATGCTCATCTCAGCCATTGTTGACTTTGTATTTTTGACCCAAATTAAGCAAGTCTCACTGATTCACTGTAGAGTCAAGGATGTAAGCTTTCTTAATCATGTGCACTTTTCATTAGTCAATCAAGTTTCCTGTTTTAAAAGAAAAAGTTACATGAAGAGGTTCCAACAGCTGTAGCATTTTCAGTCTAATCAAATCCCTCAAATTTAATCTGTGATGAAGGTGAGATCCTCATCTCCCCATCCTTCCCCAAATGTGCTCTTCCATTAGTTAATAATGACTCTTTCTAATCATCATTCAGGTCAAAAACCTTGGAGTGATCTTTCCCTTTTAATACTCAGCCAATCTAACAGTAAAACCCATTAACTCAACAAACACTATATATCCAGAATCTTCCCCCCGGCCTCCACGGCTACCATTCTGGTCCAAGCCACCACCACCTCTCACATGGGTTATTACAACCGTCTCCTAAGGGGTCCCCTTCTCTTAAGTCTATTCCTAACCCAGCAAGCACGGTGTTTCTGATCAGTCTTGTTTTTCTACTCCGAATGACCCCCTGGCTTTCCATCTCACTTAAGAGTAAGAGCCAAAGTCATTACATTGACACAGAAGGCTCTAAATGATCTGCCCCTTGTTGCCTTTCCGACTCCCCTTCTACTCTCAAGATAAGCGCTTCTTCGTATCAAGAGAGAGTATTGAGCATGCTCTCTCCTAGGGCCTTTGCACTGGATGGTCCCTCTGCTTTGCACAGTCTTACCCCCCGAGAGCCACAGGGCTTGCTCCATCACATTGATCACATTTTTATTTAAAGGAAGCCTTTACAGCTAGTCTACCCCAAATTGCAATCCCTGCTCACAGCATCCCCATTCCCCCTTGCCTGCTTTCCTTTTCTCCTTAACACTTATCACCGCGTTACACACTGCTTATTTTACTTATTGATCCTGATTATTTCCTGTCTCCTCTGATAGAATGTGTAAGCCCCACAAAGGCAAGGATGTTTTGTCAGTTTTGCTCACTATATCCTAGCAGGTCCTCAACAAACAATTGTTGAACGAATAAAGATATTTTCTCAAATAACTGGCCAGGAAAGGAACTGAGAGAAAAACAGTAAAGAAACACATACATATACACTAGAAAGAAAATAAAATCAAACCTGAATCAGATAATAGGATATTCATAGTTGAAATGTGTAAAAACCTCATTAGTCATTCGCTAGCTGCGTGAGTCAGAGCAACTGCAAACAAAACATAAGAGTACATGTGAAATTCTGAGGCCAGGGCCAGACTAATGTAGGAACAGGTGGCATTTTCCTAATGTGTTCCCTCTATGGCAGATGGTGTCTATAGTTTACAGCCTGCATAGTTCCATCACTGTGATTTCTCTAGTTTCTAGTAAAATACAACATACCCAGGGGGCACCTACCCTATGGCACATCCCACATATACCCAGGAATCACTTAGTTCTCTATTTGAACAAATGCACAGAAGAATTTTTCAGCTTAATACAAATCACGAATTACACTGAACAAGGTGAATTTCAGAAGTCACAGATCCAGTTACGTGCATGGACTCATCGTTTAAGTCCCATTAACACCCAGGAGCAGCAGCGTCTGAACAATGGCAGGTGAGCAAACTTTGCCTTTAACATGTCATCTGGAAGCCGGTAAGATCTGTTGGATTGTCTGTACTTAAGTTCTCACCCGAGGGTATACTCACTAGTCACTCACACTTCCCGCGGGTGGGTGGAGGACATCGCTGGGAGACGCAGAAGTAATGCTTCCTAGAAACTGCCTCCAGTGAAAACCTAAGGAAGAGTTTTCCAAATGGAAAGAAATGCTTTTTGAATGAAAAGGGCACTGGGTGGAAGCTAGGAGGGGCCTCACAGAGTAACACTTAGTCAACACAAAAACAAATACTTCCATAAAGACGACAAAGAAATTCCTAAAGAAACCAAGCTGACTACCTAGAGACTCTCTGAGGAGCTCATATTTCATAAAATAACACGTGAAAAAGGCACATGGCTTTTTCACATGTTATAACCAAAAACAAATACATTAGGTTGGCAGGTCTTCGTACATAATGTGTCAAGAAGGGCAGGGTTAAAATGAGGCTGAAATTTGCAAAGTAATGATGATTCCTGGCAATGTGGAACATGAGGAAAAACAAGGGAGTGACTGATCTAATACCTTGAGGAAGTTAATCATTAAACTGGATAGAACACAACCAAGACGGTAGTAGGGAATGGCAGGCTAAGGGGTGTAAGGGAAAGAAAATGTGGGTACGGTATCCTAATCACACTACCTAACAGACTATTTACTAGTAAATAAAATAAGCTGTAATCCTTGAGAAAAACTGGTAAAAATGAGGACAATTATCAAACCAGAAAAAAGCCAAAGTAGCCTTGACTTTGAGAAAGAAAAATTATCAATCATATAAAATAACCACTAATTTTAGAAAGTCTAGATACTCTTCAGACCTTTAGAAAAGAAAGTGAAAACTACCAAGAGCAAACAAAGCTCACTAGGAAGGCATCGGTTCCAATCTGGTTTCCTTTCCTTTTTAAAATTTTTATTTAGGGATTGATTGATTGATTGATTGATTGATAGGATTACTAGAAAAGTAGATACGGTAGCATTTAATTTCAACAAGACATTTCACATTTTATCCTTCAGAAAACATGGATCAATCTTCCTAAATGATAGTAGGGCTAGATGAATTCACAGGTGACTGAACAATCTTTTCTCTACTAAGTTTCTATGTAGAAATTGAAGGAGAAATTCTATGTTAATTTAAGATATAACAGAAGAAATCTGTTCTCTTGCATATCACGCCATAAACATATAATCTCTCAAAAAAAGCCATTAAGAGAATTAATTCACTGATTTATAGCAATAATGGTGAATCAATGATAATGATTAAGATCAAGTAATCACCTCAATTAATCTAATGATAATGTTTCTTAAATGTAATTAACACAAAGACTAGAAAGCATATACTTAGAAATTTCAGATGCAGATTCTTTCTAAGAGGGGAAAAATTAACAATCATGGCAGAGGTAGGTACTCAGAGTTGGCAAGACTCGATTCCTCCTTTGAAAGCTGCCTGTCCTGTTTTTCCTTCTTAGTTAATATGCTCTTGATTTATCCTGAGTCCTGGCATCTCCCCTGAAATAACTGATGGATAGGACAGGGTTTATTACCTTCTTCTTTGTCTTCTTTCCAAGTTTTTCAGTGTGTTCAAATTGGAAGATAACCTAAGCCATCTAATACTCAAGTTGCAGCTGGAGCTCTGACACTAATTAAAAGAATGAATTAAACTTTGTTTACTCTGTACTGTGAAGATACTTAGATTATATATAGGAAGGCACTCAATAAAGTGTAAAATGCTACCCAACCGTGTTCCTCTCATCAGAACTGGTATGTCCCATCTTCTTCCTCTCCTACACAGCAACAGATGATAGTGGTCTAATTTATCATACTTTTGAGTCAATAGATCAAATTACACACTATCCCTCTAAATTCAAATGACCCTTAATCTCACTGAACTACATACACTGTCTCCAAGAGCTCTTAAGAAAGTATCCGGGCATTTCATGTGAACCACTGAGAGAGACACTTGGGTTAGAGAGACTTCCAAGGATTCTAGATTTATTCTCCATCTACACAAAATTCTGGCACTGCCTACCATCTAATTGAACCAATACATCTTAGGGATTTCTCAAAATTACCTATTTATGCCATGTTTTCAAGAAACATCTTATTTCCACATTCATCTTTCCTGACTTTCAATAGGCACTGAAAATATTATGAGGTCCAGCGAAGAAATTTTCCATTTCCTTAAGTTCAAACGCTAAATTTTTCTTGGATGGAAATTTTAGCCATCCTTCAGCACTACGCTTTCTTGTAAAGAATACACCCTTTTATACCTGTACCGTGGAAAAGTCTTGTTTTAATTTCTTGCATATATTGCAAGAGAAAAACAAACAGCATTCAGTTTATACATTCCCTTTCTAAAGACCTCACAGGTTGGGACTACTATAGTCCTTTTAATTTAAAAATTATGTCATTCTGTAGAGTATCACAGAATAGATTTATGATAAAAATTGCTTCACTGATGCAAATAAGAAATTTTATGATGCTAAAGGTAATGAGGAAAATAAGTAATTTTATGATGTTAACTATAAAGTATTTGATGTAATTTTAGATTGCTTAATGCCATTTCATTTTAAAAATAAATTGTTATATAATTACCAAGCATAATTAACCCACATGTTTCTAGTTTTTCTTAAACATTTAATTGAATTGCACAATATTCAATGTATTTTCCTCTTTTTCTCCTCACTTTAGGGCTTCTATAAATTAACCAAAGTCAAATGTAATTTAGGGGAACAATTCAGTCAAATATTTTGAAAGGTTGTTTAACTTTGTTTCCACTTTTTTTATTTTACAAAATATCTTTTTAAGAACATGTAATTATTGATATAAGCAATATGCTTGATATGGACATCTTTTTTTTTTTTTTTTTTTGCGGTACGCGGGCCTCTCACCGCTGTGGCCTCTCCCATTGCGGAGCACAGGCTCCGGACGCACAGGCTCAGTGGCCATGGCTCACGGGCCCAGCCGCTCCGCGGCATGTGGGATCTTCCCGGACCGGGGCACGAACCTGTGTCCCCTGCATCGGCAGGCAGACTCTCAACCACTGTGCCACCAGGGAAGCCCCTGGAACATCTTTATAATAAGGATAAGTATAATTTTACGAGATGATGGCAAGAAATTTTAGTCATGAACTAGATATGCTCTGGAGATGCTGCAGAATCAATGACATTAAGAATTTTGATCTGATTTACCTTTGTTAGGCATTGGCTCGCCAATACCTACAGGTGAAAATTGAGCACCAGGGCCATTGTCCAGAAAATTTAACTTCTCCCTTGTGAGTGTCATCAAATTAAACCCACACGACATGGTGTGGCAGCTCTGATAATCAGCGACTGCTCCCTGATTGCTTTACGATGTCACTATTCAGCCTGACACCCCACATCTGTCTCAGCCCTCCATTACATCCTCCTGTATCACTCAGGATTCCCTATGATACAACCGATCAAACGAATCAACTAGAGAGTCCTGTATTTTATTTTCTCTGGTCGTGTGATCTCTAAAACAAAGTTGGATTTCTTGCCTGTCTTTAACACCCTTCCCTGGAGTGGTTACCTCTAGAGGGGCCAGGGGCCACCCTTGGAGCCTCGGGTTTTAGGAAGGTTATATTTTAAGTTGGTTGACGGGCTAAACAGTGTTCATTTTATTATTGTTATGCTTATGTAACTCACAGAAATGTTACTTATGTTTATTCTTTTATATATATATGTGTGAATTATTCCATTATTTTTTTAAAAAGCTAAAAAATTCCTTACTCCCTTTTTTTGGCATTCACTGAAATGCCAATTCTTCTGGGATGACCCAATGATAATTTAGAAAAAAATACATTCCTTTTTTTGTACAGAAGTACATTATTTACAAATCTATATCCCCAACTAGATTATAAATTCCTTAATCTGTTCTATCCCATCCCCACCCCTCTTCCCATCCCTAGACTTGCATTCAGTGCTCAGTCTATGTCTGATAAATGTAAAAGATGAAACACTGTGTCCCCAGACAGCTTCCTACATGAAGAGCAAGATGAGATTATGCTGGCATCAACAATAGAAAGTGATCATCCTACTGTTCCATATACTCGTTCTGAAAAAGTTCAGGATCCCTAAGCATGGACATTGTTGGAAGAGTGAAGCTAGTACATTTGACCAGGAAATAACGCTTACATATTAAAAGAGCTTTGTGGGGACTTCCCTGGTGATACAGTGGTAAAGAATCTGCCTGCTAACACAGGGGACGTGGGTTCGATCCCTGGTTGGGGAACTAAGATCCCACATGCCGCGTGGCAACTAAACCCACGTGCCACAACTACTGAGCTCGCATGCCTCAATGAGAGAGCCCGTGTGCCACAAACTACAGAGCCCATGCGCCCTGGAGGCTGTGCCACAACTAAAGAAGAGAAAACCCACACGTCACAACTAGAGAGAAGCCCATGCACCGCAATGAAAGATCCTGCATGCTACAACTAAGACCCAAAGCAGCCAAAAATAAAATAAAATAAAATAAAAATAAAAAAGCTTTGTGGATACAACTAAACATAATGCATTTGGAGAGTGACTATGGTACCGGGCAAGATTTTTTTTCACACATAGAGGATTTCATCAAAGCTGACCAATGACCCACAGAGACAGAAGTCCCCAACTACCCTACAAACTCAATAAACCTGGACCAAAGGAAAGGGAAATACAATCCCATAAGTATCTAATTAACACCCAAACATGGGTAAAGTGTTGCTGGATGTTGCTATGAGTTGTATAGGCTGGGGATCATGAGCTGGGTACAATTAAAGGGGCAGCACCTGCAGACAGAATGCACCCCACGCTGAACACGAATGGGAAATACAGAGCTGTCAGAGGCATCTCTTAGCAGATGCGTGGAGGGAACTCCCAAGGGTGTAGCCAGATATATGAAAGCTCAGGAACTCTTTTCTCTGTTGGCATTTGGGCTTTTTCAGTCCTAATCTGCTCTATTTGGTGAAGAACCTCATCATCAAGACCTCTCAGTTCCTCCAGCCTCTCCTGCCTGTCCTTCTTAGACCCTCTAGTTTGAGCCTTGCTCTATCCTGTGCCGGACCAGCCATTGTATTGGGGGTTGTGACTCAATCATATAGACCCTCCAAAGGAGAAATAGCTATACTTCTGGAGGATGAAACGTTTTGCTTTTAAAAATGAAATGTTCAGTAAGTATATACCCTCTGAATCAAAGAGATTTAATCATTTTCAAAATATTGGCCTGAAATAGATTTTATTGTATTTCATTTCACTTTTGGAAAATATGTAAACCATGTTTTCAAGGTGACTTTTTTGTTACATACCTTTACCTTTTGAAACATTCCTAGAATGCTTGTGTTTTACTTTTATAATGAAACAAAACATTTTAACTCAAGCAACCTTGTATATTCTACACACACACTAGTATTCATGTAGTTTGAAAATACCCATTTGTTGTATAGGAAAAGGATTTCCTTGTATATAATAAACAAAGAAGGCTGAATTTGGATGCCTTTTTAAACGGTGGACTCTACTATAATCAGAAAACATACCTATTATAATTTTACTTTAAATGAAGTCCATAGTCCAGGGCTGTAAAAATATACTAATAGCAAATTACAATTTATTAAAAATAATAATTATTCCATAAGCCTCTGTGGATTTGTAAATAGGCATTTTTCTTTTGAAATGGATCTCAAGTACATAATCCCTAAAATCAAATTCTTCTTATGTTTCTCATGATAGACATGGCTTCTGTTCTCTCTGCCCATCTCATTTCTCACTCCTGTGTGATGAGAACATTTCTTGGCATCCTGATAATTTTATCTTCCATCTTTTCTGCCTGTTCGTACTGAGTGTACCCTAAGCTATTCAGTACTCTAAATCTACCTGCAGGTATTCAACTTATAAAAACAACAACAAAGCAAGACTTACATATATGTATGACAACTTCTCAGCTATGAAGAATTTTACAAGACTTGCCTAGTTTCCTCAGATTACAACTCACTAATGTTAATAAAAAGTGAGGACATTATGAATTTGCAACATCCTTAAATAAAATACTTGTTAGAAAATCTCTTGTTGCCATTTGAGGTTTGATTTTAGATTAAGGTTGTTTTTTCCCCCCTAATTTTCTGTTTTAAAAGTAAAATCGCAACTTCTGGGACATTTTCCACGCTGAAGTCATTTGGTTTTTATCTTTATACCTTTTAGACACTTGAGATGCTCAGTAATGCCACAAAGTATGAGTCTTGCTGTATACTATTATTTCCAGTGCCATATAAAGTTGTTTTCTTACAGGAGAACTTTAGGATGGGGAAGGAAAAAGTCTCCATTTTTGTATCCTATAAGACAGTTTACTGCCTTTAAAGACACTGATTATAAGGAATGACTCATTATTAGTCTTTCAGGTTCTTAGAATCTGTCTCAAAGGCTTTTTGTTACCAACTGCAGTCAGGCGTCAGAGCTGTATCCTTGTTCCTGACCGATGCCCTCCATGAACTTATCCACTATTATTTTTGTTTTCTGTTCTCAGAATGGAGGCAGCTATCAACTGTGCCTCTCTTGCTACATCTATTCCTCCTTTTATTTGATTTTAATACCCTCTTAATACACTCCCTTGTCATACATCTTTTTCCACTCTAGAAATACTTTCCCAGGCTTAGAAGAAAGGGTAATGGGATTTGTGAGCCTACAGAGCAGCCCCGTTAATTCTCCATCATGATATAGGTGACAATATCATTCTATGGTGCCCATGTTGTGACCAAGACATTCCTGATTCTGCATTGCCCATTGGTGGTAAGTCCTTCTTCACCCATGACACCTCACTCTTTTCTTTCTTTCCACAAGCCAAATCCTTACTTAGAACATGGCTTCTGCTTAGAATGTTCCCTTGTACCTTTCTGAGTTCTAGATGTTCAGCATCTATACTTTCATTAACTCTGAAATACTACAGCCAAATATCAGACAAAAGTCAAGTATCCAGAACATATATAAGAATAAGGCAAACAACCCAAGAGAAAAATGGGCAAAGCATATATAGACCGGCAATTTACAGAAGAAAAGAAATCTGATTGGCCAATAAACATATGAGAAGACGCCTAACTTGACTAAAACCTCGCTAGTTACTAGAAAGATACATAAATACATTTTCACACCCATTTGATTGGCTAAAATTGAAAAGTTTGACAATATCAAATACTGACATGCTGAATGGAAAACATATAGTACTCATAGTGCTAGTGGGAGTTTATAGGAGCAATTTGGAAGTACCTATTAAACAAAAAATGTGCATACGTAGCACTTCTATTTACAGGTATCTATTACAGAGAACTATTCACACTGTGTACAAAGATACTCATGCAAGAACATTTAATACTCCACTGTGAGTAATCACACACAAAAAGGAGAAGATGTCTATCAACTGCAGAATGAACAAATAAAATGTTGGACAATTGCAGAATTAAAAATTACCTAGCTGCTACACTAACTGAAGTAAATGCACATTTATTCATGTGAATAATAAGGAAGCAGCACTATGCATGTTTTATATAAACATGTATATGCATACTCATATGCAGGTGAGTTTAAAGTCTGAAAGGGTACAGGGACTTCCCTGGTGGTGCAGTGGTTAAGAATCCGCCTGCCAATGCAGGGGACACGGGTTCGAGCCCTGGTCCGGGAAGACCCCACATGCCACGGAGCAACTAAACCCGTGTGCCACAACTACTGAGCCTGTGTTCTAGAACCCACGAGCCACAACGACTGAGCCTGCGAACCACAACTACTGAAGCCCATGCGCCTAGAGCCTGTGCTCTGCAACAAAAGAAGCCACTGCAGTGAGAAGCCCGTGCACTACAACTTAGAGTAGCCCCTGCTCGCAGCAACTAGAAAAGGCCCACATGCAGCAACGAAGACCCAACGCAGCCGTAAATAAATAAATAAATAAATTTATTTTTTAAAAAAGTGTGAAAGGGTACAGATTGAACTCAGAATAATGTTATCTTGGAGATACAAGAGAGGGGGCAAAACTGGACAGAGTCATCAAAAAAGACTCTAACATTTTTTAAAAGAATAAAACTATTTCTTATGTAATTGAATTTTTTTTAATTCAAGAAGCATATGGATTGCAAGGCAGATGCTCTGTATTACTAAAGTTTTATAGAAGCCCCTCGCTTTAAGAGTGAAACACATAGAAAAAATACAATATTTATTCATAGATTATAATTCACTATCAGGGCAAATTATACGCCTATAGAATTTTTCCCAACAAATTTATCTTTTACATGATGTTACCTTTGTATCCATTAACTGGTTCTAGTTTCATGGAGTGTCTGTGGATGTATATGAGTGCACGCTTGCATGTGGAATATAGGGAATCCACACAAATGGATTTATAAGTGTATACTTTGAATCTCTCTAGTCTGCAAAGAAATTGACAATTCACAAATATAGTGATACAAAGTAAAGTAGGGCAAATGATAAAAATGTATGAATTGCAGAGTATAAGTTATCTGACAATGTACAACACACACTTTACAGTATGTAATATACTTACAAACGCTAGGCTAGATAGTACATGACTTCATGAGTATCAGTATGAAATTCCTCACTTTGAAGTATGGTTTTATACCATCCCAAAAGAACAGTAATTTAAAAAATATTTTCAGTCCATTAATTCAGTATCTTTAAATAGACTGTCAAAGAAATCATCTGTTTAATGTTTGATATGCCTTTTATTTGAAGTCTAATATGTCTTGGCAGAAGGAAGGAATTGATGATATATTTTGTTTCATCCCTAATTTCTATCATTTATGATTTATGTAGGAACCATTTGTTTAAACTGCTATGTGCTTATTGAAAATAATTTAGTTAAGCATCTCTAAGTGTACATATTTTAAAAGAGGAGTCTGTTTTGTAAATAAATCTTTAAAAATTCTAAAAATGTACTCCTACAAAATAACAATCGTGATTCACCATCTTTATTAACAGTTCCTGATAACTCAATAATATTGTGATTTCAGTTCACATGTTTACTTAACATAAAACAGCCTAAGACTAATTGTATCAGTATACCAAACATCAGTCAACTAATAATTAATTTGGGATTGTAGGCAGTACATCGAGAATCATAAATAATGAACTTGCCAAATTTCTTAGCAGATGACAAGGCTTAAACAACTCATAATTACAGCCCTCAACCATTTGTTTTAACTAGAATAAATGTCTTTGTGTTGTCAAGATTTGCCAAACAAATTACAAATTGACATCACCACCCAATCTGTCCTCAACACTTCTCAACAATGTGAACAATGCAATGCAACTTTACTAATTCAGCAAAAGTACAATATGTTCTTGGATGCTGTTTCTATAGGTCCCCATTATTAGTCCATCTTTTAAAAAATTATTTTTAAGATTGTGTTTCCTTAATGCATGATGATTTTTTTAAAGTCAATAATTAAAAAATAAATAACACCCATAACCTTACGTGGTAATCCTTTCACAATATATACGTGTAACAAATCATCGTGTTGTAAACCTTAGACTTATACAATGTTCTATGTCAATTATCTCTCAGTAAAGCTGTGGGAAACACTAAAAACTAAAAAACAGCGCCTAAAATTATTGGCCTAATTCAAAGGGTAGAACATGAAGTCTCACATGTAAATCTTACCCTCTGCCCACAGCCTCAACAGACTTGGTTCAATTATTACTTAGAATTCACAATCTATAAAAACAGAGCATTTATAATGGAATTTACCTGGGAAGGAAAAATAGGTCTCATGACTTTCCATGAGTTCAGGAAGCATAAAAAAGGGTAATAGTCACATGTACTAACGTGCAAATAATATGTCTGTGTATTCTCATAAATCCTTTTCCTAGGATGCTGACTTTGTGGAGGTCTATCTCTATATTGTCTGAAGACTTGTGTTCGGTAAAATACAGTATTTTCCCAAATCCCTAACTTTATGCTCCGCCATTTTGCTGTAGGTGGTAAGGGAATTGCTGAGACAGGCTCCCCTGTCATATAGAGGCACGTGTCTGCACTGAATACACAGTGCAAGGCTGAGTTCATCAAGACGCCCATCACCCAGCAAACTGAAGGAAGTGAAACTCAACCTGTTCATAATTTCATATGATATTAACATTCAGGAAATACATATTATCAATAGAACTGTATTTAATCACGCAACCAGAGGGTCAAAATTTTACCAGGGCTAAAATGGCTTACGTACATCATAATTCTATAACTTTTGGTCACCATCAATTTAAATAATTTTAGTACTCATATTTCAACCAGCTCGCAGAGGAGTAGACAATACATATAAAACTCACATGCACGCACAACAAATATTCAACTCCGATGAAAGTAAATAAAAATAATATGAAGGAGTAACATTTTAGTGGGCTTTTTTTTTTTTTTTTTTTTTTTTGCTGTGCGCGGGCCTCTCACTGTTGTGGCCTCTCCCGTTGTGGAGCACAGGCTCCGGACGCACAAGCCCAGTGGCCATGGCTCACGGGCCCAGCCGCTCCGCGGCATGTGGGATCCTCCCGGACCGGGGCACGAACCTGTGTCCCCTGCATCGGCAGGCGGACTCTCAACCACTGCGCCACCAGGGAAGCCCTGGGCTTCGCTTTTATAAAAAGAGAAAAAGAACCATTGAAACTTACCAACACTAAACTTTAAAATATTTTACCAGGTTATGTAGTAAATACATTTTGTTCTCTAGCAGCATTTTTTTTTTGGACAATTACCTTTGGGCTTTGCTATCCTTTCCCTCAAAGGATTAAACTTCTGCACAAGCTGGTCCCTGGCAATATCACCACCTCACCTGTCTGCCCACAGCTTCACGGAGGCTGAAGTCTGTATAGTACTGATCAATTTGGAATACGACTGAAAGGCATGAATCTTCCACGCGAAACAGTACAGACTACAGACAAGAAATGAGCAAGTAGGTTGATTTTAGGAAATCTCTCAAAGAAATGTATAAACAGAGATGACCACAGGCGCTAACACTTGCCAAGAAGCTACACTTGACCTACAGCATAACTGTTACACTGAAGGGCTGCCCTGGATGTTAGGGTAGCTGACATGGGTGAAAGTATCTCTCACAGTGCTTGGCACAATGAAAGCACTGAATCTCTTCCCTCACTAACAAGCTTAATGGTCACCGTACAACACAACAATTCATAAGTCCTCTTGAATCATGCCACTCGCCCTGTTTTGAGCTGTTCTGCCAGCTGCTGCCCTTGATTCCAGGCTGTCTGCCTTCAAGACTTTCCTCCCAGCTTCCATTTCCAGTGGCCCAGGGCCCTCTCCATCCCTCTGTAAAGGTCTCAGTCAAATATGCTTTTCCCTACCAGCTGCCTCTTTCCTTTGTGCATCTTCCAGGCCACTGCCACCTGCTTTCTTGTGGCTGACTTTCTTTTTAGCTTTTGCAGACTAGTCTCAGACAGCTGCAAGTTAATGAACCCCTCAGCCTCCAGGAGACTCCCCTTAGGTTCAAATGGGGTGTGGTCAGGACACAAGAGCCTAAGAAGATGTTAAGATGTGTCATCCATTATTTTGACTCAATTTCTGTTCACTCTGGCCTCATTTTACAGAGCTTATAAAATTCAGTTCACCTCCACCAACAAAAATGAGCACAAGGCCCTCCTTTTAAACTGATTAAGAGAAGAAAACAGTTTTGTTTTAGAAACTTCCTTGAAATTTGAGCAACTGATCAAATTCTGCTGATGCCTAAATGGTCTTTTCTTATTGTATTTTGGCCTACATGTTTCCTCTTTAAAACAACTCAATGGAAAATCCTGTTTGGCAACTGATTTCTTGAAATCTAGCACTATGCGTAGGCTAACCAAAAAAATTTAAGTACAGAACTGGGAGTTCCAGAGCCTAAAACAAGTCAGCCCTTAATAAGGAAATCAACATATAAGCAAGCGTGAATTTTCAAAAAAAAAAAGAAAATATAATGTCATCCATCTCTGGTTCTGCATTAGCATACTCCTTGTGCCTGCCAGTGCTAAAAACAGCACCTAATGTATAGTAGGTTCTCAATAAATACCTGCTGAATGAATGAATGAGTGAATGAATGAACATCAGAGGACTACCTACAGTCCTTGCTTGAGTATTGCTCAGAGATGGAGACTGCATATCTCAGGTCTTCCAGAACATTCCTGATATCAGAAGTCCCAATAAAAACACAACAGAGTGGTGAGCAAATTACATCTCCCAAACTACCTCAGTCTTCAGAAATGCTGCTTATGCAATCCGTTTAATTTTTGGACGATACAGCATATAGTAGACAGGAGTGCTTTAGAGTATGATTTAGTTGGGTTGACTTGAGTCTGAATCCCCGACTTGCCAAATGCTACATGAGCTTAGGCATGTTGCTTATATCATGACCCCCAGTTTCCTCTTTGGTAAATTGAGAGTTTTTCAATTATATGCGGCTGCATAACAAACCACCACAAAACATACTAGATTCAAACAACCACCACTGATTAGTTCATGATTCTCTGGAAGCAACTGGTCTAGGGTCAAATAGGCGATTCTTTGCTGGTCTCACCTGGGTCACTCATACGGCTGTTGTCCAGAAGGTCATCTGGGGTCACAGAGTCTGAGAAGGCTTCACTCACATATTGGGGCAAGCACTTGCTGTCAAGTGGGGGGCCTCAGCTCCTGTCCACACAGCCTCTCATCCTTCTCTAGGCTACTTGCCCTGAGCATCTCAGAGCAGCACTCCAACAGGCAAGACAGGAAGCTGCTGGGCATCTGGAGGCCTTGCCTCCAAAGCTTATACAATGTCACTGCATCACATTTTCTTGGGCAAAGAAATCACAGGCACCAGATTCAAGGGGAGGAGAAAGACTCCACCTCTTGATGCGAGGGGGAGCAAAGTCCCAGGGCAAATGGGGCGTGTGTCCAGGGATAGGTGGATGTCACTCTGCCCTTGCAGATAATTTACTAGAAGAAGTAATCGGTGAGTTATCTGAACATTTAAAAAGGCAATACTTTAAAGGGGCTATAAATGGTATTTTATTTTGTTTTTATTAGTCTTTTGTAAGCATAATGATCTTTTCCCCTTCTTTCACTCATTTTCAGTAATGTTTTCTGGCTAAAACAAGGCATTGGAGAATAACTGTTAGTATTTTGATTCTGATTTTCTAAGCAGTGTCTTTAACCACTGAGGCTCTTACCCCCATTTAATTAAGGAATACCCATTTAATTAAAACAATCAAGGTTCATTAGGTTCTATGTCTAGCCTATCACTCATTCTTCAAAAATGTCTTACTTAACGTCAATGACAGATTCAAGGAACATAGTCTGTGTACTTGAGAGACCACAGAAAGGAGATGACTTTCAGGGGTGTATACAACCAGGGTAACTTTTCTTTCAAAATTTCATGTTTAGAGTTTAAGGGGCTTTGAATCAGGGAAGGAGAGTCTAGATTTTATCACAAATCTACATAAAAATAAGAGATGTGTTGCACCTCTGAGCTTCCCAAGTCTAAGGGATGTAAGAAGAGGTGAATATAAGGATTGCCAAGGATTCCAGGCATCTGTGGGAAGATATAATTAAAAAAAAGAAGCACAGGCTGAGTAGTTTTTCCTACTGTTAGTCTAGTCTAGGGGTTGGCAAACTTTTTCCGTAAAGGATCAGATGGTAAACATTTTGTCTATATGGACCACAGCATTTCTGCTGGAACTCTAGAAATTCTGCTGTATTGTCAGAAAGCAGCCATGGACCATAGGGAAACAAACGGACACGGAGTTGCAATAAAATCTTATCTACAAAAACAGGCAGTAAGCAGGATTTGGTTCGCAGGCCGGTGGTTTGCAGATCCTAGTCAGTTGTAAACATACAACTTCAGCACTGCTCTAACTCTTTAGAAGACCTGTGAGGACAAAGCATCTCAGCTTAGAGATGGCTTTACTGGCAGCATCTTTAAGCAGTGCAGGAAATAGGAAAACATTTTTCAAAATTTTATTTCCAATGAAGATGTACACGGAGGAGACAAAACACCAGTAAACAGAACATATACCAGCACAGTAAAATGTGAGTATATGTTAAATTGTGTTGTATGATCATGAATGCTTTGCCAGGACTAAAAGGAGGTAAGCTGATGCCATGGAAATAATATAGATAATAAGACAGATACGAATGAGGTTTGGTCCTATTCCTCCTACTTTCTAACTGTGTGACTTTAGAATAGTTTGCTCTATAATTCATTCATTCATTTAGCTGATAACTATATATTTAATAAAAGTGATCATTATAATCATAGCTAAATTTTACTGAGGACTCATTAGGCATGAGGATGAGAATAATCTAATCTTCCTGCTACCCTCTGAGATATGTATGATATTTATCCCGATTTTAAAGCACAGAGAGGTAAGTAACTGTCCTATGTCACCCACGAATGAGATGCAGACTCCAACCTGAAACTGAGTCTTTCCCTTCCTCAGGTTAGAAACACATCTACAAGCGCCAGAGAGCTTTCTTCCCCGGCGGGGAGTCACCTCCCTCTTCCCAGCACAGTTTTGATAAGCAGGGCTCCTGTATTAGAACTTGCAGCCCCAGGAGAGGTGGGAGTCGCCTTTCCTCTGGCCCTACTGGCCTCGAGGGAAGAGCTGTGTTAGGGCTTTCCTAAATGACATCATTCCTTTTTGCTCCAACTGATTAGATGGTGGAATTAATTTAATTTCATAGAGAGTCCAGGGAATTATGTTCCACTGACTGCCATCACCAGCAGGGAACGTTTCCATGACTGTCAACACAAGGCTTCTCTGCTGGTCTGCTCACTTTTGTTTCACAGGAGTATGTGGCTTAATGTGGAAGCCGCTTAATTTCAGTGAACAAAGTACTTAAAGGCTAGAGTCATATTTGCATTAAAGTTACATTTTCAATCAAAAGGTTTCCACAGAATGTTGATTGAAAAAGGCAATGTGTCTAATATAAAATTTTCCTAAATGTGATCAACCTGTCCTCAAAGGCAATAATGAGCTCACAGAGAGTTAGAAAGGAAGAACAGGAAGCTTTGCTTCTCCTGGAGGACTGAATGAGCTAATTGGGAAGACGGGGTAAAACACACACATACACATACACACACACACACGCACACGCACTCACCCTAGTGGGAAACAAATCGAAGTAAGCACTGACTTTATGCACAAACCTTGGTGTCATGGTTCAGACAGAGGGAGATAAATGCTGCTAGTGCAATGGGGAAGCTACTGGAAAGGAGGCCTGGACGGTGAGTCCCAGACTGACAGGGCCAGTAGGAGGGAGGCATTCCAGGGAGAATGGAATGAAGAATTCAAAGAAAAGAGAATGAACTGCTGGTGTTCAGAAGAGGACAGAATACAACACGGCCTATGTTATTTTTTTTTACTTCCGTATCTATGCATATTGGAAAGGAATACCTTATACTTTGTGAAACTCACTCTCACAAAATAAGGGCTGGACTGTGAATTTATTTTGAGAAATAAAGCATGAGTTATCTATTATGTTAAAACTGTGCATACCCTTTGACCCAGAAATTGTTCTAGGAATCTGTTCCTAGGAATACTCACACAGGGCTGGTGGCACAGTGGTTAAGAATCTGCCTGCCAATGCAGGGGACACAGGTTCGAGCCCTGATCCGGGAAGATCCCACATGCCGTGGAGCAACTAAGTATATGCATCACAACTACTGAGCCTGTGCTCTAGAGCCCGCAAGCCACAACTACTGAGCCCACGTGCCACAGCTACTGAAGTGTGTGCGGCTAGAGCCCGTGCTCCGTAACAAGAGAAGCCACCACAATGAGAAGCCCGCGCACCGCAACTAAGAGTAGCCCCCGCTCGCTGCAACTAGAGAAAGCCCGTGAGCAGCAATAAAGACCCAGTGCAATCAAAAATAAAAATTAATTAATTAAAAAAAAACATTCACTTTATAAAAAAAAAGAATACTCACACACATGCACAGGACATGTGTGTGTGTGTGTGTGTGTGTGTATTCAACACAGAATTACTTGTAGCAACACACTGAAAATCACTTAGGTGTCTATTGGTAGGGAAATGGTTACAGGTGTTTGATTAAATATCATGAAACATGAAGATGAAAGAAGGAAAGAAGAAAGGAAAGAGAGAAAGGGAGGGAATTATATATGGCAGAATTTATTACTTTCATTACATCTCATGTTATTTGAGATTTTTTAATTTCTCAAATTATTTTTTAATTTCTTATTTTAAAATTTCTCTTGTGTTTATTTTTTTCACATCTTTATTGGAATATAATTGCTTTACAACGTTGTGTTAGTTTCTGCTGTATAACAAAGTGAATCAGCTATACATATACATATATCCCCATATCCCCTCCCTCTTGCGTCTCCCTCCCACCCTCCCTATCCCACCCCTCTAGGTGGTCACAAATTGAAGCATTATTTTTATAATCTACAAATACTTAACATATAACTATAAGCATGCTAATTTCTTGGAAACCACTAGATATTTCCAATGAGTACTGTCTTCTATGTATCATGTGAAAAAAATCATCACTTCATGCCCTCAGAAATCCACTTTCAAAATTCCTTCTTTCACTGTCCAATGAAAAGTCACTCTAGCAGCTGCCTTTTCTAATCCATTCAGCAAGAACTTCTGAACACCTATCTGCTACATACTAGACAGTGTATATCTTTTTTTAAAATCATGTCTGCAATTTCTATCTTTACACCCCCTTTTTTCCTAATATTCTGAATATTTATCTGCATATCTAATTTTAGTTTAAATTAGTCTGTGACACTGTCAGAATCTAATGAAACCCTAAGACTTAGTTCCTTTAGAGAACCTTGAGCACACACTTTTGCATGTAACCTGAGGGCATTTATGATGACTGAACCCAGGGATAAAACATTGGTATTTGACCAAACACTCTCATAACTATTTCTCTTATTGAAGTTTCTGGATTTTATCCTCTATTTAACAAAAATACACTGTTTTCCCTGTCTCATGATAAAGGAATTCCTTCAGAGATCAAGTAGAGAATTATCACAGATTAAAGTAAGCACTTTTGGTTGAATTCTAGTACCCTAGTTTTCTCTTCTACATGTGTTTTCATAAAAATCAGTAAATAATTCCAGTAGCAATGCAAAACATAAAGATTAATGCAGGGGAAATGACCCTTTGGTGCTTTTTCATGAAGTATTATAAATCTCAATTACATAATTTACAGATTAGTCTTTACTGTGTCTTTTTTGCAACTGCAATAAAAATGTACATTCTGTAATAAATCATAGTTATAGATACAGAATAATTTTCTATTTTCTATTCATTTGTAAAGTTTTCATCTGATATCACATACAGCCACATGAAATATGTTTTAACATTTAAATCTGAGGAATCAATTTTTAGCAGCAGCATCAAGGCAGTTCAATTTACATTCTATTATGATCTGAATAAAAGTAATTTCCTTTCACCACATTTTATGTCATTTAATATCAGATGTAATAAGAGACAAATTATAAAAATAATAGCATGCCAGTAGACAAAAACATAGGAAGGAATTTTAAAATAAAGCAAATCCTAAAACTGAAACATTAGACTGTGTAGGTGGATTCACTGTCAATCCTCCTACAGGAAAATACAGGGGTAATTCCAAGCACCGAACACCACCAGGGATGAAAATAACCGCTGATGTTATTTCTCATCAATATTTAATAAACCTGATTTATGACTCACACAGGGAGCTGAGTTTATATCTTGTAGCCAATACTACCCAAAGTTAAATGAGGAAAATACCACAAAAGTAAGTAACAGCTAAAATATATTACCCCTTGGAGAAAAATGCTAGTCCCAAGTTTCAGTTTCCATAGTAGCCTTCTTCAGAAGTGACTTGGGAGTATCTGTGTAAGAATCTAGCAGGCTGCAGTCTACTCTAATTTTTTCATTTTCTTGAAAGGCCCAATTAATTTATTGTTGCCAGAAAAAAATTTACAAAAATTATAAGTCATCCCTTAAGTTTGTATTTGCATTCAAGACTCACATTTGGACTTCTGTGACACTGATGATCTGTGGTTTTTCTACCTCATATTTTTAGGAGGGCTTTTAAAATTTTTTTTGTTTGTTTTTGTTTGTTTGTTTTTTTGCGGTACGCGGGCCTCTCACTGTTGTGGCCTCTCCTGTTGCGGAGCACAGGCTCCGGACATGCAGGCCCAGCGGCCATGGCTCACGGGCCCAGCCACTCCGCAGGATGTGGGATCTTCCCGGACCGGGGCACGAACCCCTGTTCCCTGCATCGGCAGGCGGACTCTCAACCACTGCGCCACCAGGGAAGCCCTAGGAGGGCTTTTTTATTTTAAGAAGAGCTTTATGGTTTTTATTATTTTTTTATGAAGAGGACAAATAAGTTAAATATTCTTTACTAATATGTCTAATAAAGAAATTAACTAATATGCATTCAAAATCAACTTAAATAAAACTGTTGGTTAATTTGCAGTATTTAGAAGGCAAAATTAACAGCTGCCAAATAGTGAGTCATGGGTATGAAATGTATAGGGTGGGGAACATAGTCAATAACTATGTAATATCTTTGTCTGGTGACAAATGGTAACTCGATTTATCGCGGTGATTATTTTGAAACATATAGAAATATTGCATCACTATGTTGTATAACAGGAACTAACATAGTGTTGTAGGGCAATTATACTTCAAAAACCAACCAACCAACCAACAAACTCATAGCAGACGAGACCAGATTTGTGGTTACCAAAGGCAGGGGTAGAGGGAGAGAGAATTGGATGAAGGTGGTCAAAAGGTATAAATTTCTACTTATAAGGTAAATAAGTACTACGGGTAAATATAATGAACACTACTGTATGTTATATATGAAAGTTGTTAAGAGGGTAAATCCTAGGAGCTCTCATCACAAGAAAAAAAAGCAAATTTAAATACTCATATCTCAGAAAGAGAAAGTTAAGTTCAAATACACAGGAGAAGTTGACGCATGTAGGTGTAGATTACAAATAGTAAATAGATGTATCACAGTAGAATTTTGAATTTAGTTCAAATAAGTATGAACCTGACTGCAATGTACCAGATAACATATTTTGTTACTTTCAAAGTTTTCTCCCACATCTCTAGTCAATGTGCCTACAATCTCACTTTGTATCAAAAGCATATTTACTCATTTTTGCTATTGCCTCTAATCCTTGACCAAATGTCCATAGCTCGGTAAGTATCTCGTAAAACTGCATTGCTGCCCAGGTATATTCTTTTTGTTTGTTTTTTGTTTTGTTTTTAAATTTTTTATCTTATATTGGAGTATAGTTGATTAACAATGTTGTGTTAGTTTCAGGTATACAGCAAAGTGATTCAGTTATACATACACGTGTATAGATATCTGTTCTTTTTCAAATTCTTTCCCCATTTAGGTTATTACAGAGAATTGAGCAGAGTTCCCTGTGCTATACAGTAGGTCCTTGTGGGTTATCTATTTTAAATATAGCAGTGTGTACATGTCAATCCCAAACTCCCAATCCATCTCTCCCTCCATTCTTATTGATTGTTTATTATGTATCTGGCATCAGGCAAAAGGTTTTCCATCCCTTGTGTTTTTTAATTCTCAAAATAAATCCATAAGGTATCATTATTCCCAATTGGTAAGTGATAAGAAAGAGATGAGAAAGAATTGATTCGCCCACAGTCACACACACAGGCCACAGTTGGGAGCCAAGGCCTACTGCATTCTTCCCATCTGGTAACCATAAGTTCATTCTCTAAATCTGTGAGTCTGTTTCTGTTTTGTAAATAAGTTCCTTTTGTTTTTTGTAGATTCCACATATGATATTTGTCTTTCTCTTCTGCCTTACTTCACTTAGTATGATAATCTCCGGGTATATTCTTTTTACGTTGAAATTCGTCCACATAATGAACACAGATCACACACCAACTCCCTTGCAAGGGGCTAGATTCAAAGGCAGAGACCAGCCCCGAGTGGCCCTCGGTGTGCAGTGGACATGACCCTTCTTCACACTCATCCCTGTGTCCTCAAGACTTCAGGATGAGAAGGCAGGATGTCTGGTGGATTATTACATTGGAGAACATGTCTCCTCTCCCACCATCATGAGACTCTACAATGGACCAGCCATCCTGACAAGCCACAGGGAATGGCGGTCACTCTTGGCTGACCTCACAGATAAGGCAGAGTTTGCAGACAGAAAACACAGGCTTTGACCTTGGCACACGGGGCAGTAGGCCTTGGCTCCCAACTGTGGCCTGTGTGTGACTGTGGGCGAATCAATTCTTTCTCATCTCTTTCTTGTCACTTACCAGTTGGGAATAATGATACCTTACGGATTTATTTTGAGAATTAAAAAACACAAGGGATGGAAAACCTTTTGCCTGATGCCAGATACATAATAAACCATCGATAAATGATAGCAGTAGTTGTCATAAGTAATGACAGTAATTATAATAATAAAGACTGTCTGCTGGACAATGAGTCACCACAAGAACATGGTGTTTGTTATTTCCTGGCTTTACCTTTGATTACGGTATAGCTAGAATAAGGAAAATAGTCCACTATATACGGTCCATGTAGCATTAAAAGCATGTATAATTTGTGTGTGTGTGTGTGTGTGTGGTACGCGGGCCTCTCACTGCCGTGGCCTCTCCCGTTGCAGACACAGGCTCTGGACGCGCAGGCTCAGTGGCCATGGCTCACGGGCCCAGCCGCTCCGCGGCATGTGGGATTTTCCCGGACCGGGGCACGAACCCGTGTCCCCTGCATCGGCAGGCGGACTCTCAACTACTGTGCCACCAGGGAAGCCCGCATGTATAATTTAAATGTCTTTTTGATTAGCTATCTTCCAAATGCCCTGTTAATAGATTGATCTTACTTATGGGCTTCCTTTTTCTGATATAAATTGTTTCAATCAGGTTTAGTTCATTCTGACATTTTAAAAATTGAGCTTCTCTTTTTTGTTCTTATGATTCTGAAGGCAAACAACCAAAAAACGCCTGATAGCTATTTATTTCCTAAGCGACCTCCCAGGGTGAATTTTATCATTAAATGACATTCATTGGATTGTTCTATCAAAAGGAAACATGTTTTGTTTTTTACCTGACTGTACAATGAATGGAGAGTTAAAAACCACCACCTGAATAGCTTTGTATTCATCTTCTGTACCCAATTTCTTACCCTCTTTTGAAATATCGTGACAAGAAAATTGCCAGTTTCTTGGGCTGTGATTTCCTTCCCACATGTGATAGATTTTGTTGCTGCTTTTTGTTCTAACTGGCACATCACATCTGTTTGCATAGTTGTCCTCTCCACCAGCATTTTACCAAAGGTGAGTGACGCTAACCTCCTACTACAAAATTAAGAATACAGCTAAGCTTTGCAAGGTATTTCTTGAGTTTCCTTCTGAATTAAACACTGATCTGAAATGTAAAAAGGTCTGAGGGAGACAGTGAGTTATAGGGTGAGTCTGCGAATCATGAGGAGGGAGTTTAGCCCCGACTGGTGTGGAGTTCTCTGGAATTCTGACCAGTCTGGCTCTGATGCTCAGTTTCTCCACCTGGAGAACTGTGTCAGTGAGCCACGGGACTGCCTCATCTTTTCCAGCTCAAAGCTCCTCTAATTCCACGTTTAGTGCCGTCACAGAAAACGGCAGTGTCTCGGGTGGTACGTCCTGCATGTTGATGAGCGTGTGGTAAGACACAGGAAGAGACAGGCTGCAAGGGGCGTAAAGACTCAGAAAGCGGAAGTAGACACATTTTCTAAATAGACTAAGTGGATACGATTTGTTTGGTTTTACCTCTACAGCATGGGTTTTTTGGGTGTCCTCTGTCCCCAGACCTTTACACTGCATGCTTACTACCTACATCCACACACACTCGCTTCAATCACAGAATCTGAGTGTCTGCTAAACAGATTCTGTGATCTTCAAATATGTCCTTTCAATAACGTCTATTCCTCAGTAGGCCTGGACCGTGGGGGTGCGGGGTGTCTCAGGTGCACAGGCTAACGTCTTAGAGCGGTGTGTGCGTTGAGGTCCTGAAGAATGAGCCACAGGAAAGGTTCCCCTGAAACGATGATGCAGAGGTCTGTAAATGGAAGAGAGGGACAGAGAAGCAGCCAGCATCTCAGTCACCCTTTGACCCAGGGATTTAGGGGAGGACAGAAGACTGAGCTTCCACTGAGTGCTGGAAGCAGTCCAGGAAGCGGTGCAGCCGTGGCTTCTTCTCAGTGCCCTGCCAGATGCCCTGCTTAGGGCTGTGGAAGGAGCATCTGTTGAAAGGCTGCTAAAGACACATGTGGCTGGAATCTGGGGCCCACAAGTTCAAATGCATAGGGCTAAATAAAATTACATATCCGAGCCTTAATGAAACTGTAAAAATTCCACGGTGCAGGCTAAATAGGGATAAGAGACAGGTAAAACACCGGAGTGAGGATAATTTTCAGAGTGGCAAGAGAGGAATAATTGATTAACAAAGACTAAACACCACCAGAATGTAAAGTGGTGCAGCCACTATGGAAAACACTTATGGTTCCTCAAAAAACTAAAAATAGAGTTGCCATATGATCCAGCAATCTCACTCCAGGGCATATATCTGGACAAAACTCTAATTCAAAAAGATACATGCACCCCGATGCTCATAGGAGCACTATTCACAATACCCGGGACATGGAAGCAACCTAAGTGTCCATCAACAGAGGAATGGATACAGAGATGTGGTATATATATACAATGGAATATTACTCAGCCATAAAAAAGAATGAAATAATGCCATTTGCAGCAACATGGATGGACCTAGAGATTATCATATTAAGTGAAGTAAGTCAGAAAGACAAATACCGTATGATATCACTTATATGTGGAATCTAAAATATGACACAAATGAACTTATCCACAATGCAGAAACAGATTCACAGACAGAGAAAACAGACTTGTGGCTGCCAAGTGGGAGGGATGGATTGGGAGTTTGGGATTAGCAGATACAAACTATTATATATAGAATGGATAAACAACAAGGGCCTACTGTAGAGCACAGGGAACTATATCCAATATCCTGTGATAAACCATAATGGAAAAAACCTGAAAAAGAATGTATATATATGTATAACTGAATCACTTTGCTATACAGCAGAAATTACCACAACATTGTAAATCAACTACACTTCAATAAAATAAATTTTTTAAAAAGACTAAACCACCCCAAATATTGGCCCTCTATACACTGATTAGAATGAAGTAAAATTTGAGATATTAGTTAATGGCAGAATAATGCAAAGTTAAGAACACCTTGTTCCCGTCCCCTCCACTCTTCTCCTTTGCTGTAAGATCCTGAACAACCTGAGGGACAAACTGGCTCAAAGAAAAGGGAATAATATCAAACATCGAGGTGCTAATCTGAAAGCATCTATATCCTGCCCTTCTTTGTTAAAGTGGTCACTTATTCTCAAGTAACAGTGATGTATTCCTATTTTGCCACCGTATCTCTAATTTCTAGCTCATCGTGTGTCTGTGCTGTGCCAGACACTATTCTATGTGTAGTTTCTCAGTTGCTTCTGACAACCCTGTAAGGTAGGTCTATCACTCACCCATTTCACAGATGAGGAAATCGAGGCAAGAGAGGTTCATTACTTTCCCAAGGTCACCACGCTAGTATACAGTACAGCCATGATCCAAACCCCAAGGCCGTTATTTTAAGTTTGAATTTTTTCTAAAGTCGTTTTTGACTTTGTAATGCATTTTCATGGCAGGTATCCTTATGCCTCCATTGCTGGATTCATATATTGTATAAAATGATACTTGTTTTTTACTGCTAAGTATAAACGTCCACATCATCACCCTACCTCCCCTGTTGATCTTGTCCTCTGTTCCACACAATCACAGTTTGTAATATTTACACTATAGTCTGTAAATCCTACAGTTGTATTAGCTTTGTTCTTACAGTGAATACATACTAGAGACCAGGCCCATGACCAGTTATTCTTGATTGGCTGAATGGCTTCAAGAAGACTTCATGTAAAATGAAGTCTCGGAATTCTTGCCTCTTCAAAAATAATCAAAAAGGGTTTGACACATTCTTTCCCTAAGGACCCTGGAAGCATTGTGACATTATATCTGAGAGCTGAATATTGACATGAAGTTTCAGGCCCCTCTGATGGTCCGCCTTAGAACTGACTTGATCTTTCCTTTTTTTTTCAAGATACCCAATGGATGTTTTCTTTAGCTTTGACTTCTAGCATCTTTACTAAGATAGGCCTAAGTGTTGACTGTTCTCTGTCAATTTACTGAGTCAGTTTGTACCCTTTTAATGTGTATATTTAAGTCTTCTTTTTCTGCAATTCTTTTGAGCTATATATATCTTGAGTATTTTTTTTTCCATTTTAAATATACTGAAAGGCACATTTTTATAGAAATGGTCCTGATTCTTTTTTATTATCCTTCACCTTTGACATTGATTTTGACAGCACCAGATATTTGTCCTGTTTCACGTAGGGAAGGGTGAAGTTATGCTGTGGGGTGGAAGTGAAGATTTTCACAAGTTGGGTGTGTATCGGTGTTGCTTCAGTGGTTCACACTCTGCATGCACGCTAGAATCACCCGGAGAACTTTTTAGAGCCATCTGTGCCTTCAGTCACTGTAAGGTTTCGATTTAATTGGCCTGAGAATGATGCTTGAGAATCGGTGAGGTCATCGTAAGGTAGAGCCAGATTTGCAAAGCTGGAGTCTTTCCCTCATCCTAGTCCATGCTGATCAGCCGTCTTGGGGTGCCCACAGCTCTCTCTCTCCCAGCTGCCTGCAGAATAAGGGCCTCTCCTCTGTGATGCCACATGGAATTCCAGAAAACTCCTACCGTCAGCTACACAGTGATGCCCTGACTCGAAGAGAGGACTATTCTGCTTCTGTGGGAACACTGGTCATTTTATTTCATTTTACTTTTATTTTCTATAATTTAATTTTTATTGTTGAATTTTTAAACTGAATGAACGATGAACACTGGTTGTTGTAGAACGCCAGTCTTCTTTCGGCTCTGAGGTCCTCAGTAGCCAGTCTTTTCGGGAAGTTTTCTGTTAGACACCTGGCCCTCTGATATTGGGGTTTACAGTTATAAACTTTTCAGAGTCCTTAAATATGGAAACTGCATTTCTGTTTCTCAGTATCCTTGATGTTTGAATGATTTTAGAGACGAAAAGGTCTCTTTACTCCGCAATCTTACAATAGGGGCTCTTTATAATTTTTTCTACCTAATGACTCTGGCTCTTAATACAGTTTTAAAAATTGAGTTTTTCAACATCATCAATATTAAATTTTAATGAGACATGAAGCTAATATAAATAAAAATTTATAAATGCTTGAAATTCAATGTATTGCATGATAATTTGGACTAGTAAGAAAAGGAAACATGCTCCTTTTAAATTAATCATGATTACTTATATAGAGAGTACACTGGGCAAATTTAAATACACAATTAGGTACCTAATTATGTTCTAAATTTAGCTGCATGCAGAAAGAGATGATCACATATGCCTAATAAAATTAATTTCCTCATTTTGGTGAAACATTGTCTTTTGTTTCCATAAGAACTTTCAAAATAATCTAAAACACTAGTTTGTGTATCTACATAGATACATAATATCAGGAAATAGTTACCAATTTCAATCTAAACTATAGTGACCATGTTAACATTTTTTGATTATAGTTCAAAGCCAACATTTTCATTATCTAACCATTAGTGCTACAATGATGCTGAATTCAATCATCGTCTGAGAAAAAGAAGCAAATAGACCAAATTAAGCTTGTATAGAAAGGGAAGTCATGAGGAAGAATGAACACTGCCAACAAAAGCAGACGAAATCAGGGAAAAGAACAATGAGAAAACAACTTAATTCTCTATTATGGCTCTACATCCTAATACAAATATGACGTGTCACCTACGAATTCAAAAGGGCACATACTTTGGTCCATTAGTAAATATTTATAAAGGGTTTCCTACCAAGCAGGCATTGCTCCAGGCCCTGGAGACATGAAGATAAAAAGATGTGCTTCCTGTTTTCCAGGAGCTTAAATCCTTGGGAGATCAATGTGCAAATAAACAGTAGAGCTACAGTAAGATTACTGCCTTTGTGGGAGCTTACCACCCTCCAGGGCAATTCCCTCCTACAACTGGGCTTCTTAAGCCCACATGCTTTAGAAGGAGACTTCCTTGCTCAAAGAGATATTGTCCCCTACATTAGTTGAAGCTACTGTAAGTCACAGTGAAAAAAAAGATAAATCCACTTTAATATAATGCAGCAGTTGGAGTTTAGGCACAACTGCTGCATTTTAAATGGTCAGGGGGAGATTTGATTTAGCAACATGATTTTAAAGGCTTGGAGATTTCTAGTGCAAGGACAGCCTAATTCTTGAATGCTGGCCACTCTCCATACAAGACATGGGCACACTCAGCCCCTAAAAGAAAGAGCAACAGGCTCTCACCAGTCATGCATTCTAGTCCTGCCCTAGCTTGGAGCTTGCTCCGAGCAGGTTACTAAATCTATAACGTATCTCATCTCCCACACCACACCTGTGATTTCCTGCTCATGCCTGAAAGTCACTGGCATAATCTTTGCACTTTTGAGACAGGGGGAAGGATGTAAGATTGGTTCCAAAGCCAGGGAAGTATAAGAGAGACAGCAAATTAAAATGCTTTACCTCTGTTGGCTTCTAAATTTTTATGAACCAGAAAACTGTATCATTGGCCAAAAGAAGAATGCCCATCTAACTATCAATACAATGCTGGAGATTTACTATGAGAGCATACTAAATATATAAGAATAAAATTTAGGGATTTATTTTCAAAATGCACTCTTTAAAAATACCAACTATTTATGTTTCTTTCAGCCCAATTTCAGTATTATATTCAGTCCAAAGGCTGTAGCCTTGTGGTTTAGTTCATATATCTAGAACATATTCCTCACTCAGTGCAAGATCTTCACATGTTCTTTCTGAAATTCAAACACTTATCCCAGAGTTCATTATGCCATCCTGCATAACACTATCCAGGAGCTGCTACGACCGAAGGCCAGGGTGGGAATAGGATTTATCAGCCACTCTGTCTGATGTGTGAAGGTGGATGGGCTGGGTTTGAACCAGTTTCCCTCCTGGGTAGACAGGGGTGATGCACTCTTTCCTGGCTATGAGATCCCCATTGTACAGCTGGCCCATTAAAAAGTGAAATCACACCAAAAGACAGATTAAAAATAAGGAGATTTGGGGCTTCCCTGGTGGCGCAGTGGTTGAGAGTCCGCCTGCCGATGCTAAAAAAAAAAAAAAAAAAAAAAAGTCATTAAAAAAAAAATAAGGAGATTTGGCTTCCAAAAGAGCACAGCCACCATCCCGTTACACACTGAAAGACTTTCCTCTTACGACCTGGGTAAAAGTGTCTAGAACTCTCTTAAATGTACCTGGGCCTTAAAACTTCAAGAAAAAATTAAATTTTTTCAAATGACTCCAACAATTCTGCTATGGATTGAATGTTTACGTCCACTCCCTCAGCCCCTGCCATTCATATACTGAAGCTCTAACCCCTCAATGTGATGGCATTAGGAGGTGGGGCCTTTAAAAGTTGATTTGGTTTAGACCAGGTTGTGAGGCGTGGGGTTCTCATGATGGGATTAGTGTCCTTATAAGAAGAGACCAGAGAGCTTTCTCTCCCTCTCTCCCTACTCTCTCTCTTTCTCTTCCCCCCAACCCATCCCATAAGCACACAGAGAGAAGACAGTCATCTGCAAGCCAGGGAGAGGGGTAACCAGACCTAACCATGGTGCCTCCTGATCTCAGACTTCCAGCCTTCAGACTGGTAAGAAGTAAATTTCTGTTGTTATGCCACCCGGTCTATGATATTTTGTTATGGCTGCCTGAGCTGACTGAGACAAATTCTCAGAGCATAAAATAATTGTTTAGAATCCCATGTTTTTTTGCTTCAATCGTGAAAGATGTGCAACTTGCATGGAATTGTAACAAATGCAATGATACCAGCTAAATGGCAGATGCCAAGTTCTTTCTTTACTGTGTGCGACAGCACGTTTCAGGACTTAATAGGACAAGTCACAAATCAATGTACACGTTTGGCATATCATATTCACATACAAGCATTTCCCATACCTCTGTTATATAGTTGATGCACATTCATTAAGTATTTCATTAGCTGTATCCTGTTCCAGAATTACTTTTCGGCTCTCACGCACTCCTCAATGTCTAGTATTCCAGTTACTTAAGACTTACCTTGCCTACTAGTTAAATGTGGAAGGAAACCAAGTCTTGTAGACTCAAGGGGTTCTTTGAGTCCACAACCCTGAACCTTACTCAACAGACAAATAGTTTTAAATGCTATAATTAAGAATTGAGAGATATTTAAGTCTATACAGACACTGCTGAATATACAGACACAGACTGTACGTTATAGACTATAAGGGAGAATATATGAAAACTTACAGTTGTGTTTCTTAAAAACTACAGCCAGTCTGAACATAAAATATCAATTATACAACTATTTTCTCCATTTCATAAACATTGTAAAATAGAAACTGAAAAGGTGTTTTATCAGTAAGACAGACCTATCTCATTAAAGCCACTGTAGCCCAGCTCTTGCCTGCTAAGTCCCAGATCTTCAAGGTCCATGCATTTAAATCCTGGGGGGCACTGGTAGCCTTCTTCCAGCTCTGGTGAGCAGTGTGTATCTGGGATAGCTAAACTATTCCAGGTTACATTTCTGCAAACAACACAGAAAAGGATCAGACAATTTCAACAAGTGTAAGTGTTGATTAAAATGCATAATGTAATCATTCTTCATTAGTAACTGCTGTATATGGACACAGACTTAAGATTCCTGATTCACGAATGGTATTCATAACATTAATGCCATGAACATTCTCAAACGATACCTGATTCATCCACACAGAAGCTCTTTATAAGAACATTATTGCCATGACGGTTTTTGTCATTGAAGACCAAGACTCAGAAAAAGCGAAGGAAGGAATTTTTCTGTAGATTTGCAAGGAATGTTAACTTGTCTGGGGACTCCTTGTTATCCACAAATCCTTCTCCTACTATGGGCACAAATGTTACTTCACTTCTAAGCAACAGTAAATGATGAGAATCACTCTCCATATAGTACAAAAGTACTGTAAGTCTCATAAGTGATACCTGGCCTTCTTCTGGGTTGTCAGATGTTCAGTTTAGAAAAAAAAAAACAGATAAATAAAGTGAGACTGAAGGAATTAAAGATATCACATTGGAAAGAGAGAGATTATGGGCTGATTTAGTGATAGCTCCAGGAGTATTACAGGTTTTTATTTATTTATTTATTTTTTAGGTAGTTGGTGATATAATTACTTTTCATCTTTCTGGAGGACACACTGGACATTAAGTTGATGTGAAAGGATTTAGACGTGTAATGGCTTTCTTGGTAGTGAGTACAGGTAACCACTGGAAAGGTGATTGTGGAATCTCATTCTGGGAGCTTAAAATGGGCCCCAAATAGCTGCTATCTGAGATGACTGACATGGCTTGTGTAGGGGCCAAAGTTTAAGCTAGATGATTCCACAAACCTTACAAACCCATGACTTTATTATAGTCATGTCCCACTACATCAATGTTTCCAGGCATTTTCTAAATGGGGACCAACCTTAGGACTGTCTCAGTCTCCTCTGCTTATGGCCAAATTGAGGCAGATGTGTTGGGTCACATTGCTTTTTTTAATATCTTCTTATATTCAATTGGCCACTTCCCCTTATATAACATGTTTTCTCTAGAGTATGATGCCTAACTCTCCACGATCCCTTAGCTGCTTGAGGCCACCATGCCCATGTGCACACACAAACAATCTCCTACAAAGACATACACAATTTTACAGTCTTAACGCACACACATGCACACAATCCCTGGTAATACACTGCCCAGTTCCATCTCAGTCAAAACAAACTTCTATGTTTACTCCTTCAGGGTTCTGCTCTTTGTTAGCAGCAAGTGAGCTAATTTGTCAATACATCTCAGGGAATGTTTAAATAATTGTCATATTTTAAGCTGGTCCTTTGGACCCCACATGCAAAAGGAAAGGCTCTGCTTGTGGAAATCACCACTTGGTTGTGTCAGAAAGATATGATTTTAGGCACACACATCACTTATTTCCCCTCCTTTTACATTCTTATACGCAGGCCAAATGATGCATCTTTGCTTAAGTCTAGCCTGACTCTATGTTCTTGAGTTTGTACCCACACATCAGAACAAAGTGGGTAGGGGACTGGGCTTCAGAGTTTCAGAGGAAGGCTTTCTGGGTTGGTTCTAAGCTCTGCCATTGACTGGCTGTGTGACTTGAATAATTTTAAATGTTTCTAAGCTCGGTTTCCTCATCTGTGAAACAGGGAGAGAAGCTTGTGTGAGCTTTAAGTAAAATAAACCAAGTAATACATTCATCACAGCACCTAGCGTGTTTCAAGCACTCAATAAATGCTTACTATAAATGATTATTAGTCATTACAATAATGAACTGTAACATAAATCCTGGCATGTGAAAACACAACAGTAAAGGATTCTCAAAAGAATAGAAGGAATTTTGGTACGTGACCCTGAAAGCATTTTGTTCACAGAATTGTGCCGCTGAAAGAAACCTTATAGATGACCTAGTTCTTAATTCGTGAGGAAGGTAAGGCGAAGTGCTGGAAGGGGAAAGTGTACTAGCCCATCAAAATCAGTAATTTTTTTTCACTTCCAATACTTTAAAAAGACAACAGCAGCGAATATCTGACAAAAACACTCTGTCTACACAAAACAGTTTCAAAAAACATCATCTTTCAGTTATTTGGATAACTGGACTCTGGCGCCAGTCTGCTGGGTGTGAATTCCGGCTCAGCCCTTACTACATGTGTGACTTCACCAGTTTGTGCCTCAGTTTCCTCATCTCTATGATGGTGGGAAAATACTTCCTTCGAGGAGCTGTGGGGAAAATGTTACGTCTGTAAAATACTTAAAACAGGCACTTGGTAGACAATAAGTGCTAGGTGTGACCTATTCTAATTTATAGTTTGAAGTTTGTACATTCCCTAGATTGAACCCCTAGCCCTGGCATGGACAGCCTCAGTTTCCACATTTCAAAAATGGGGACGGCAATTATACCTACCTTGTGTGGGGGGGTCTTAATGATTAAATGTGGTAATGTACCACTCTCAGAATAGCACTGGAAATAAGTTAATCACTCAATAACTGTTAACTATTTTGATCATCTTCATTAACTTATAAATATTAGGGTATTTTTCCTCTTTGATTCCCCTTGTTTTTTCTTTCATACT
Source organism: Neophocaena asiaeorientalis asiaeorientalis (assembly GCF_003031525.2). Lineage (NCBI taxonomy): Eukaryota > Metazoa > Chordata > Mammalia > Artiodactyla > Phocoenidae > Neophocaena > Neophocaena asiaeorientalis. The sequence goes on along the minus strand of NW_020171825.1, from coordinate 84,644 downwards.
AGTACTGATTCCCATTTGAAGCACAACCCTCACCAGCACAGATAGTATTTTGAAATCTTTTGGCTTCAGAGGCAGCAGATTTGAAACACGTTATTTTTGCCAACATCAAGCTCTTAGAGGATGCTTATTAGAGACATATTTATTAGATGATTAATTGCTCTGGAACTTACGTATCTAAAACCACATGATAAATATCCTTTCTAAAAACTGAGATGAACATGATGAGTTTCAGAATATCTACTGGTTATTTATCTTAGTTTCATTTTCTCAGTTAACAAGAATCTTGTAGATTTTATTTTTATTTGTTACTGTTAATTACTTCCTCGTTCATTTTCCCTCAGATAGTCAGGATAGAACAAGAGGCTCTCTGGAATTAGGGGGGGGTGAAATTCTTTTTTCTTTTTTTTTTTTTGAATTTTTGAATTTTATTTTTTTGTACAGCAGGTTCTTATTAGTTATCTATTTTATACTTATTAGTGTATATATATCAATCCCTATCTCCCAATTCATCCCACCACCACCTCCCCCCCACCCCCGCCACTTCCAGGGGGCTGAAATTCTCGCTCCAACCAGCCATATCCTAAATAGAGACAATGATTCTCCCAGTCATAATAAATATCCATTCATGCTTAAGTGGGAATCAATACTTTCTTACTCACAGCCCCCTAAAGACATCCACGTTCTCACCTCCAGAACCTGTGAATATATCATCTTACCTGGCAAAAAGGAATTAAGGTACAGATGTGAACAAGGCTAAAACTGTTGAGCTGGGGAGATCATCCTGGATTACTTAAGTGGGCCCCACCTAATCGCACAAGTTCTTCAATGTGGAAAGCCTTCTCCGGTTGTGGTTAGGGAACTGTGCCTGTGTGGAAAGGAAGGCTCAGAGAGACGCAACGCGGCTGGCTTTGAAGATGCTAGTTCTGTCCATAGGTCTCAGGTCATTCTCCTTTTCCATCTCCTCCTCCTGTAATTCACCTTCAGTACTGAGTTGCTCTGAGCTTGGTCCTTGGCTTTCATGATGCTCTCTCCCTATGCAATTAAGTCCACTTTCATAGTTTCAATTCTCTACCATCTTAGATGCCATTTTAGCGTCCCAGAGCTACATGTCCAACGGCCTGTTAGATCTCTCCACTTTGCTACACCACAAGCACCTCCAACTCTATGGACCCCATACTAAACTCAGACCCTTTGCCAATGTTCCCTCTCATCACAAGCAGCACCAGAGCACCACCATCCAAAGTGTTGAGCGATCCGGATATCTTGGAATCACCTGGATACTTTATTCTCCTGTCACCCTTATAACTAATCATCATGTTCCCTAAATATCCTCCAAAATATCTTTTGGGTTCATTCAACTCTCCATGTCCACCTCTACCTGCACCAGAATCCGGCCTCCTAACTGGTCATTCTGCAGCCTCTCTCAGCCCTTCTTATCCATTTGTCACAGAGCATGTAGAGAGGCTTTTCATAATCACTGTCCTACATTGTGTCGGTCAGTGACAAATCTTTAATATGATCTACAAGACCGTGAAGGACCTGGCTCCTGCTCCTCCAAGTGTCCTAGCATCCAACCACGTTTGTCTTCCCCCAGCTCTCCATGAGCTCCATCTACTGCAGAACCTTCTCCTCTGCTTGGAAATCTCTCCTCCCATCTTTGCTTCGTTAGTCCCATTTTTTAAGCCTTCAGGGCCCAGCCTGAATGTCACCTTCTCAGGGGAGCCACCCTAAGTCACTCAGACTGGGTTAGGTTTCCCTATTAGAAATTCTCAAAGCACCCACGCTTTTCATTTCTGGCACTTGGGACCCGTGTCACTCATGTTTGTGTGGTCAACTCTTCATTGGATTCTTCCCAACTCGACTATTGCCCAGTGTAACTTTCAATTTCATATAGCTCCTGACACAGTCTAAATTTATAGGCTAAATTTATTTGTGACCTTGGATAGACTGTGTTGTCCAGATCTTTGGTCCACATCAGTCTAGATGTTGCCATGAAAGTGTTTTTTAGATGTGATTAACATTTAAATCTGTAGACTTTAAGTAAAGCAGAACACCCTCTATAATGTGGGTGGGCCTCATCCTATTAGTGGAAGGCCTTAAGAGAGAAGTCTCCAAAGAGGAAAGAATTTTATCTCCAGACTGCCTTTGGACTCAGGACTTCAATATCAACTCCAGCTGGAATTTCCAGCTCGCTGGCCTGCTCTGAAGATTTTGGTCTTGCTGGTCTCCACAATCACATGAGCCAACTGCTTAAATAAATCTCTTTTTCTCTCTATATGTGTACACCCTACTGACTCTATTTCTCTCTGCTTAAGAGAGTTAACCCTAGAAATGAATTCCAGAAACGGAATGCTTGTTCTGCTATAGTCATGGCATGCTGGTGCGGCTTCTATCCCAGGGAAAAGCAGGCTGGTCTGGCTGAACTTGATGTAGTATGATACTACATATGATGTCTACAAAGGCAGCTACAGTCAACACTCTTTGCCAGGGGCTGGATCGGCAGGCTCTTCATTTCACATTCACGCAGTATGTTCCGAAGTGGCAGCGCATCCTCTGAGAACTCGGCCCTCAAACAGGCAGCCTTAACCACTTACTCATACAGCCCATTTAGAACTTGCCTCCTAAGCATGCGCTTCTCGAAACCAAAGAGGAATTAAAGGTTTTACTCAAATACTCTGGAGACACACATGCTGAAGATCACCTCACATATTGACAGAATTACAGTAAATATTTAAAAGCACAGAAATCAGTGTCAAGGAGATCTGATTTTTAAACCTTGCTTCTGGCACTTCCAAGCTGTTTCATCTTAGACATCTTCTTTAAGGAAATTGAGCTTCAATTTCCTTCTCTGTAATAAGGAATGTAAAAGTAGAACACAACTTACCAGATTGTTACGAGTATTAAATGAGAAAATAACAGGTATCAGTTGTTCAGTGAAGGTTATTTCCACTAACAATAAATAGGAGTCATATATTAATAATTATATTAACTAGTTACTATAATTATTAACATATTAATTACAATATAATAATTATAAATTAGCATTGCATAGGATTATAATATATAATAAATATATTATTAATCATATTAATAATAAAATCTGTATTATTACATTATCCTCTTTTGGGGAAGTAAACATAAGATCAAAAGAAGTGCTATAGTGTAATTGACCAAAATAAATTACTCAGTTTCTTTTAGACCCTTTTCAAACTGTAGGATTTTCTTTTTTTATCCTGAAGACTCTCACGAATGCTTTTGCTCTTTTGGTGAAAATCACACAGGTATTAACTTTTCATATGGGAGTTTAGTTGATTCTCAAATATTTTCTTTTTTTGGCCATGCCACACGGCTTGTGGGATCTCAGTTCCCTGACCAGGGATTGAACCTGGGCCATGGCAGTGAAAGCCCAGAATCCTAACCAGTAGGCCACCAAGGAACTCCCTCAGATGTTTTCTTATATTTAATTTTAAACCATTATCATCATATGAAAGGTTAATCTAACTGGTGGCTCAAGTGGTCTGCATCTTTGAGATGTATTGCACAGCCAATTTAAAAGCGATATATGGAGTAATACAAATATATTGCATGTCACTATTTTACAGATTCAGAGGAGACTGAACCCCCTGGAATATAACATCAACATAGAGATAGAAACCAGGTGTAAGATGGTCTTAATTTTCTCTACGACATATATTATGAAGAGTTTATGGTTACGGATGTGGGTCTGTATGTGAAATAGGTTTATGAATGTGGGATTATAATATCACAGAGGTTGGTTAAATGGCGGCACAAGCATGGGCTGGGAGTTCAAATCCCAGCTCTCTCGTTTACCATGTGGACACATTATTTAACCTCTTTGAGGCTGTGTCTTCATCTGCAAAATGGGGGAAATAATCCTTTCAGATTGTTCTAAAAAGTAGTTACAAGCAAAATATCTGAGACATAATAGGTGCTCCACAATCATTGCTATTAATTAATTTAGAAATCTACATATATCATCAGAGTACTTTCATTTCTTAAATATTAAAGAAAATGTTTCCAATATCCAAACTTGTTCTTATATCTCCCACTTGGCAGATATCTCAGCCTGAACCCTGTAAGTTATATAGTCTTTTTTCATCTTTTCAAAAGAAGTTTAAATATTAATCAAGAAGACTTCACAGACCTTTGCATGAATTTGAGGCACTTATGATTTTACATATTCTACAAAATCCTCTCTTGATAAATCCACGGAAATTAAAAATTAATATTCTAAGTCCCATGTTTCTATTTTTAATTCTTCTGACCTCTCCATTTTTAAAAAACCTTGTTATGTTGTGAACGGAATTTATAAGACAATCATTCATTTATTTTATAAGTACCCTAAAGGGAAAACTTAAAAATTTTTTATTTGGACCAGCAATAGAAAACTGCCCCAAATCTGGCTTTATATTGTCTCTGGTCTAAGTCTTAGTGATATTTTATAAAATACCACTAAGTCCTAAAAACTGCCATTGGGTAGGGTAACCATAAAATGTATTGTCCATACTGAGGCTCTCCTGAGATCACAAAGGAAGTTATTAGTAATTACTCTGCAGCAACAGGGATACACCAGGATTGTCCTGGGTGCCTGTGACGTGTGGTCCCCTACCTCTGGGTCTTAAAGCTGATGGTCCAGTCATTACAAATATTCACCCAGACTCGTGGTTGAATCCTCTCTCCACATAGTAAACTTTTATGAACTTAACATTTACATTTCCTTACCTTAAAGCTTTTCTAATTATCTCAATCTTGGGGATGAGATGTCATTATTTGATACTAAGCTATGAATAAATTTCTCTCTTTTCTCAGGAATGATAATCAGGTGTCAGGTAAATCTTCACCTTTTCTATTTCACCTACCAGCTCCTTTTTACATGTTCCTCTTTTAGCTTCAGGGAGATTTCTGCCAGTACGTTTGGCATTTTGCAACACCTGTTTCTGCCACAGGCCACTGCCCTCCTCAGCTCTCTTTAGGATATGAACTGCCTTGCTTAGTCAAATCCCATTACTTCTTCCATAATTGCCTTAGGTCACAATTCATTACCAGAGAAGAAGCTAAAGCTTTACTAGTAATGCTACAGAGGACACAGCTGAGATGCCCTTCTATCTGCTTTATAAGAAATCAGCTCCATTCAAAAGCAAAATTCCATGTATTGAATTCCTTCCTTATTTATCCTGTTTGCTTCACAGATTAAACATAATCAGTTCTGGAGGTCAGCCGTGAAACCTAGGACATACAGGTTTCTGAACAGGCGCATCTCTGCCTGAAAGCCCTCCTGTTATTAGGCTACAGTGCATGCAAATTAAGCAGAGGTTGGAACAATTGTTAAAGGACGATGATGAAGAGAAATGAGGTCATGACAGCAACTGGCAACACTTATCTCTGGAAACACAACCATCATACCAAAGCTTAATATCTGACTCAGAGATGTTTATGAGAAATTCCTAGTTAAGAAGCAACAAAAGGAAAGAAAAAAGTTGGGAAATTCTTTTAAATGGGGATTTTTGTATGTTTCATTCTGACTTTGGACACTGTTTGAGTCTCTAAAAAGAAAGCAAATTAATGTCTGGGCTGGAACTAACGGTAAAACTGTACTGACGGTTTTTCTGCTAATGAGCGAGACTTTAAAACTCAGTTAACACTGAACTGAAAATATAAAAGAAAAATGGTGGAAATGATTGGTCCTTGAAATAAGTCATCAAACTTATGAAAATTGTTTTCATCAGTAACACTGCTCATAAAACCATGTGGCCAATTATGTATTTTCTTCTCAAATAGTAAATTAAGAATCACATAAAGAGAAGGCAAAATCCATGTGTGTTTACATAGCCATTGGGCAGATTTTACAAATATAAGAGAAAACGCAGACATCTCCCTATAACTGCTATGTCTCAAGTAACTGAAAAGTCTGCCAACACGTATGAAATTCTTCCCAGTGCACTCCTTTTTTTTAGGATAACGTAATGAGCTGGAGCTAATAGAATATGAGAGGTCTTTTAACATTTTTTTCAGACACTCATTTTTGAGAACAGAGTACAGCATGGAGCTGGCTAAGAGGACTTACTGAATGATTCAAAGGCCATGAGTTCAGATGACACTCGTACCTGTCTGCCCTATTTGTATTATATTTTCTGTGTCAAAGTTAAGTTTGCAGCATGATGCCTGATCTACTAGCTGGGTTAACAAGTTTGAAAATTCTTGCCTTTCAACTTGGTTTTTAATAAAATGGGAACTCTAAACCAGCCTCCTAAACTCACTACGGTTAGAACACAGCTGCTTCCTTACCCAGAAGCTTTCTCTTTTCTTCACTTCTACGTCTATTGTCTCTGCCCACACGATATTTTTCCACCCTCATATTCATTCATGGAACAATCTAGACATATTCTACAGCCCACATACATTAAGAAAAAAAAAAAAACTACCTACAGGTTTCCTTCCACGCATTTCTTCCCTCACCCACACAAGTCAACTCCCTTACTCACCACTTCCTTCAACTTTCCTATCCTGTGTTTGTACTAATTCACTGCTATCCTCTGCTTTTAACGTTGCTTTTCTATTTTTTAACAATTTCTCCTTTGTCACTTTTAGCAACTTGCTTTTCTTCCTCTGTTCTTTTTTTATTTCCTCTTCTTTATCAATTTGTCATAGAGTTGTCATTATCTGTCTAAATATAACACATTATTAACCATGCCGTCAATAAATAGTTACTAAGTACTTACTCTGTGCTAGGATACTAGGTACTGACCACAGGGAAATGAATCTTATCAACCCTTTCCCAAATGTATCCTTAAGGACCTCACAGTGTAATGAGGAAAATAGGGGAAAAAATAGCTGTGAGTGCCAGAGTGCTAATTCTAGCAAGATGGACTATGTTAAATTTAGCTCCTTCCACTATAAACAGCTAGATCTGTTGGATAAACACTAACATTTAAAAATGCATATCTGGGCTTAGAAGAAAGAAAAAAATACATTCCAAAATGGCAACATGTAAGAGGAAACTAAAAACTAGAGGAAGGGAAATACATGAGTTGACTAAACGGTGGTCTCAATGGGGACTAAGTACCCAGCAGCCATGAGCTTGGGTTTCAATGCCTACAAGAAGCAGAAGACAGGGTCCTAAGCCCATGTGAGTCTGGGAGCAGGAAATGGGACTCCCAGGCATACAGACATATTATAATTTAAACGAGCTCCAGAGCGTGATATTGGTGAAGGGATCGTCAAACAGGTCAACCAGGCACAGTAGAGATTATAGTTACAGACCCAAATATAGACAGGGAATTAGTAAATGAGAAACGTAGCGTTAAATTCTGTGAGTAATGACACACAATAAATAGTGCGGGGAAAACTGCCTTACCATATGATGAAAATCAGTTGTAGTAAGGTATACGTGACATTCAGTATATTGCAATATTAAAAAGAACAGCTTGATAAATTCTGACATATGCACAGAACCACACTCAAGAAAATGAACATACTGACTAATCCCAAAGGTTTTCTAGTGCCCCTTGGTCATCCCTTTCTCCTACCCTAACCCTTATTCCCAGGCAACCAATGATTTCCTTTATATCATCATTGACAAGCTTGCATTTTCTAGAATTTTATATACATAGAACCACAGAATATGTACTCTTTTTCATCTAGTTTCATCTACTCAATGTAATTATCTTGAGACACAAGATGTTATGTATATCAATATCTCATACTTCTTTTATTGCTAAATAGTAGTCATTACATGGATATACCACAATTTGTTAATCCATTTACCTGTTGATGGAAATTTGGGGTGTTACCAAAGTGGGCTATTACACATAAAGCCTTTGTATGTATAAGCATACATAAGTCTATGTATAAGTCTTCGTATGGACATAAGTTTTCATTTCTCTTGGTTAAGCCCCAGGAATAAATGAATGGGATATATGGTAGATGTCTGTTTAATTTTTAAGAAACTGCCCGACTGTTTTTCAAAGTAGTTATACCATTTTCCATTCCCACCTTATTTAAATAAGATATGAAAATATCCTGATGGTATTATGTTCCCACGCTGAGGAAACTTTCTAAATGTACACTTTGAATTCGCTGAATCTACTTTCCCACAGGGTTACATTTTTCAGTCTGGCTTGTCTTGAGTATTTGTCTTAAACATTTGCACAAAACAATTTTGAAGCAGAGAATACAGAACATAGAGGGCACATAAATACTTTTTAAAAAATTGAGACAGAGGTTTTTCTCATGAGAACTGCAGAAAAGTCCTTATGAATCACCTAGATAAAAGTGGGAAGCAGCAGCACAGCACAGGGGGATCAACTCGGTGCTTTGTGATGACCTAGAGGGGTGGGATAGGGAGGGTGGGAGGGAGGCTCAAGAGGGAGGGGATACAGGGACACATGTGTGCATATGGCTGATTCACTTTGGTGTACAACAGAAACTAACACAGTATTGTGAAGCAATTATACTCCAATAAAGATCTATTTTTTTAAAAATGCAGTTAGTAGATAAACTTACCCTGGTTTTGTGTCATTTACTACACAGTGATAGGTAAATGTCCCAAACATCTGAACTCCTAAAATTCCATAAAGAAGTAGAAAGAAAAGGAGGAAAATGGAAACACTCCATATTTGTTCTCCTGATCGCCTAGGGGGAAAAAATAGGTAAAGTAGGTAAAACTTACCCCAAAAAACCATAAACCTATCCCCTTAACTTACGTAAAAGCAGTGCTTACTTCAAAATATTTGTAATTCTGGTCCTTGGTAGTTCAAATCGGAAATAAATCCGGAATGCCCGGATCATAATTAGTGGCCGTGGGATCCGTAACATGCCCCAAGGGGACATCTGATCAACTATATCAGCGATTTCAAATACCTGCAAATTCAGAGGTGAACAAACAACTCAGACTTTCGCTTAGCAATGCTTGTAGTCAGGACTATACAGACAGCATCAGAGGTTCATCCTGTGCCCTGCATTATCTTCCACCGAAATCAACTTTCTTTGGAGTACATTTTGAAGCTATAGCTTTCTTAAGAGAAACAAATACATAAACTAATGAAAGTGTCGTTAATCTTGTTCATTTCCTGTATAATCCATCAAGGCACAGTTTTTATTACAAAGTGCCAACGTAGAATACAGAATAAGCATGCTAAGCCTTCCTCACTAATAATGGTCTTTGGTGGAACTTTTTGAGTATCTAGAACACAAAGTAATGGCGAAAGGGTTAAAAATACTATGAAAAAGATGAAAAAGAATTCCATTTACCAGTAGAGGCAAGATGATAATTAGGAAATGTTTGTCAATCATACAATAGTTATTAAATGGAAAAGAACATATTTAAAATGTAGAATGAAATTAATTATTGGAGAGGTGAGCTTTATAAGAATAAGGACAGCTTATCAATAAGCACCATGATGAGTTTGCAGGATGCACTATGAATTTATTTTACTCTGATTTTTTTAAAATGAAGAATACAGTAACTTCAGTTGAATTAAATGCAAAATCAAGCCTGAATGAATGCATGGGAATGAATTCTACTGGTTTTCAATAAAGTCTGTCCTTCAGGCCTTTTTAATCTATGTTCCCCATTTCTCATAGTAAGGTGTTTTCTATTAGCAATACAGCATTTTATGTTAACAAATATTTATCCCAATGTATTTATATTATTTTAGCTATTTTTAGTGAGAATTCAGTCACATAAAGGACTGGAATTTTAATTTTTAAATTCAAATTTTTATTCTACAAATACAGAAACCTCACTCCATGTTCTTTCCTTTATTTCAATGAATATATTTCTAACATCTGCTTAATAAGAAATAATCTCATATGGTACTAATTTTTATTTCTGATTGAGAAATAATCCAAAAATGTGACTGACAATGATTAAAATGTTAGGCTTTTTAAAACCAATAAACATTAAACAAATCATGTTTTGGGAAATTACACAATCACATGGTCTTTGGTGGAACTTTTTGAGTATCTAGAACACAAAGTAATGGCGAAAGGGTTAAAAATACTATGAAAAAGATGAAAACGAATTCCATTTACCAGTAGAGGCAAGATGATAATTAGGAAATGTTTGTCAATCATACAATAGTTATTAAATGGAAAAGAACACATTTAATATGCAGGATGAAATATATATATACTCTTTAATATATCTATTTAGATTTTCAATGTAAAATCATGCCCATTTTGGAAAATACCCCCTTGTAATTTAAAAGTGTTTAATTACCTGTAACACCAATGAAACCCAAAGGCAAAAGACCATAAATCCATCAAAAACACACCAGCGATCTTTCACATAGGAACTATCCCCCTAAAAATAAATTTCACATGGGTTATCAGACAAAATGAATAATTTCAAAAAACATCTGTGGAGGGAATAATCAAGTGTTAATTCAGTATAAGCTATCTATAATTTTTGTATCATAACTGAGCAGACTTTCCAAAGGAACACTTTTAGCATTTTAAATGGTATTATATATGAGGAAAATAATTTATAAAACACAAGTAACTGCAGAACTTTGCATGTAAAATTTTAAATTCGTGCAAAGGTAAAACATCACTATTTTTTCTCTTAGCCACACAGAGTCCATCACATAAGGAACCAGAGGCCATCCTACTTAATAGGCTGCTTAGGTCCTAAAACCGCCTCTTCCTATAAGAACCAAGGTTAGTCCTTCACTGGTCATTGAGCACACAGTGGTCAGTGAAGGACTTTAAATCTCTGGGAACAACCATCATTAGTGGAAAATTAGCCAGGAATTCATGTTGAACTGAATTAGAAGTGAAGATGAAGAAACTTGCCTTCATTTTCAAAATAAACATATAGCGACTTAAGTTTAATTGGAATTTTAAATGTAAAAGAAAGATAAGGAAGACATACTACTTTCATTTTTTACTTGTGAGTCTACTCTGACATTAGAATGCATTATTTTATAAAATGTTTTTAAATGTTAACTTTTTAAACATGTAAATATATAGTATATTATGTTGATAAGTGTTACACAGAAAAATTAAAGTATATATTTTCAAATTGACTTTTAGTAAACAAATGTGTTCTTTACTTGTATGTTGAGCAAAAAGTGAGAGAAAAATATCACTTGATCTTTATTTGAAGAACTAGGCATAATTGTGATTGCTTAAAAAATGTAAAAAATTCAAAAACTGAAAACTGAAATTTTATGGGGCTCAGCAGAGAACTATTTTAAAATAGTAACAATTAAAAGTAAATATTAGGCAAGAAAGAGAATAATTACAGATCACTGGGTACACAGGCACCCAAATAGAATGAGCTTATACAATATTTTTTCCCGAACACTATTACTATTTTATTCCTATTTTGCATTAAAAAATGTTGCATGTAGTATTACTACAATTAACCTCTATTGTTGCTCATAATTTGCTTTAGTAACAAATTATGTTCAATTAGATACAGGGTAAGAGCTTCTCATTATATTGAGGTTTATTTAAAATATAAAAAGTGAGGATAAATAGTGGTATTTCCCTGGGAGGGGAACAGAATGGCAAGAACCAAAGGCGGAAGAGAGACATAATTTTCACAGAATATCCATACATGTGTCTTTTGACTAATGGTCATGTGTTACATATTTTAAAATAGATTTTCAATATTAAATTTTTTAAAAGTTGAAAATTTTAGCTTTAACAAAAATCACTTTGTCAGTTGGTGCAAATAAAGTCAAATTTGAAAAACTTGGGCCTCACAAATTCACAACGTAAAGTTATCAGTAACAGAGTTGGCTGAATTTTTGTTTTTTATTTACTACATAAATTTGTCTGCTAAAGAAACTGATGTTGCAAAGCTGCCCTGGAGTATAATTTGAACTACATAAAAGCATTATTTTAAATCATTTAGGGTCCCAAATAAAACAAAAGCATAAAAACACATTAGAATTTCAAATGACCTCATATTATGAAAACTGGCTTAGCAAAAACTACTACTGTATAACGTAGAAAACTATTTCTGAATTACGAAGTCATTTGAGTTGCATTATCTGGAATGTTTTCTGCTTTAGATGTTCCAGAAATTCACAGTGGCATCTGGCTGTCCCCAGTAAGAACCACCACATACTAGATGGCACATAATGGTCAACTAAAACTGGCTTCTTTTTACTTGTCTGGTATAATACGTGAAATAATCCACTGAGCAGAAGTTTTATACATTATGTTTCGGTTCCTGTTTCCAGGGGTCGTCCATTATTTATAAAAACCTTTAATAAGCTGTGTTATAGTGACATGGGATACAAAGGCCAATAACACCCAGATTTTTCCCATCTTTTCTTTTAACCTTTTGCCCTTTAGCATCCATTGTTCTTCATGCTGTTCCATCTTCCTGAAAAATTCCCCACAGTCTGTGCCAACTTCTCCCTCTATACTTTGGTCTGACCACAGCCTACTCTGATCAGCACTTTTGCTCACACATCATGCTACCACCAGCAACTCAGCTCATGTAAATAAATAAGGTTCATACTGTGTAACCTACAGAAGAGTCCTTTGTAATCCCCATCCAGTCGTTTAATGAGTTTATATTTTAGTCCCGGCAGTTTGGGCTTCCTACTTAAATCTTTTCTAAATGTATTCTCTGGTGTTGCATTTAAGAAAAGGTCTATTCCCCACTGTAAATGTTTGAGTTTGTTCTGAAGATTAGTAGCATCTTGAAACTTACTAGACTATTTTGGATGGCACTCCCACCACCTAGCACCACGTACAACATACAGCAGATATTAAATGATTGATGAGATAAGCACAGGAACCATGTCTTAGAGCCTCTGTAGATTACAATGCAGACAGTAAGAAGTCAATGCATATACTTTGTGAATGCATCCACGCATCTATCCATTCACTGAAGCTACTAAAATTGTTCCTTTAAAGAAATGATTCTTTGCAGCAAAAAGAGAAAGATGGAGTACCTTTCAATGCAATACCTTAGAGTTAAGACTCTTTTCCTTCATAATCATGAGAGATCACAGTTGAAATGATGAGATAACATTTGGATATTTCTTGGATTAGTGTAGTTTGAATCAGCAAAGACTATGTGCCATGCAAACAGGAACCAGGTCAGGGTTTATATAATTTTTGTATTTCAATGAAATTGTAGATATGATTGAATTGTAAATATGAATTGAAATTGATATCATATCAATCATTATTGCTAATCACCAAGGCTCCATAAGTGTAAAATACCTTTTAATAAACAGAATAGGGACTTTGAAACCTGGCACTTTGAAATATAATTGAAGCCAAGTTGGACTCTGCCCTGTCCCCCACCTCTTGTTTGTAGAAAAGCTCTAGCCTCCTAGGCCTTCCCAGAGTTCCAAAGAGCAAGTTTAACCACAGAAGTGAGAAAATACAGAAACGAAGGAAAACAAGGCAAAATAATAGTTTAGCCATAAAACAAAGTCAAAGACTTTTAATTCCTCTTCAAGGCCTATAGATACTATTCTGAGCCCACATCCTTGAGGTGTTTTGCCGATACTAAAACCTCCATCAAGTGGAAGAAGTTAACTGCATGCTGACCACCAGCACCTAGACCCCAGACTGGTTGGAACCAGAAGGCAGTCACCTCACCACCAGCTCCATGAGCTGATCATGCACTGCTTGACCCTCACCCTCACCTTGCCTTTAAAACTCCTTCCCTGAAACCCTTCAGGGAAGTTGGGTCCTTGAGCATTAGCCACCCACTCCCCTTGCTTGGTCTTGCAATAAACACTGTACTTTCCTTCAGCACAACACAGTGTCAGTAGATTGGCTTTACTGCGGGAGGGTGAGCGGACCCAAGTTTGGTTCGGTAACATAATCTCATATCGCATTTTGTGTCTGACATATTCATCAAGTTGCTTCTTTTTCAATTTGTATTTTCAAAGACTCTTCACCATAACTGGTTAAATGGTGCTATGATTCAATTTGTCAGTACGTCCAGATCCTTTTAAAATCCTACTGTATTAATGTTCAAGTTACAATATTTGTAAATAATAAACTGTCCCCTTCCCCTGCTTCCAAAATATGTAACCAGAACCTAACACACACGAAGGCCCAGTGGTATCTGAGAAGTTTTAATGCCTCCAATATGAAAGAAAGGTTTTAACTTGTTTGTTGCATCAACAAGAAAGGGAGAGCAGAGAGTATTTGAGTTATGGGCAGAAATCAGCAGGCTGGTGCCTGAGGAGATGAGTTATTCAAGAGCTGTCCGTCAATTTTTATAAAGATAAACACTTGGAGGCTGCCAATCAATTATACAGTATAAGAGAGGAACTTAAATTGCCATGCAAGGATTTAACAAGCAGAGAAACCAAACACATTTACCTGAAGACATTTATAGGGATATAGTTTGCAGTTAAAAAACAATATGCACGGGTGTAGTTTCATAAGCACATGGTTTATTGTTCTGAGTTCCCAGGGCCCATCTGTCACTGTGTCTTAGCATTATTATTTATTACTTCAACAGTGCTCAGAGGATGCATGCTACTTTTAGCCAGGTCTATTGCCAGATGAAAAATAGACAACTGAGAATTGTCTGAAGAATTCACAGTCTGCACTACATGGAACGCTTTGCAGCAACACAAACATGTATCACCCAAATGCTTTATTTATGCCTGTAGGGATTTGGTGAGCTAGAATGCTTCTTGGAACAAGAGTTAGTGGGGGAGGCAATTAGAAACAAATTATTGGGCAGTAGGAATTAATTGGCAGATGTAGTCAAGTTTGGGGAATGTTATAAAAGATGTGAAATCCTTTAAACACATAAATTCCTCTAATGAAAAATTTGAAGGACATTTTCTGCTGGAAGGACTCTGTGCTCCAATTTCTCTCTCCTGTCGTGTGTGGGGCGTGTGATCTCCACAGTGAGCTTCTCAAATACAAATCAGAGGGTGTCACTCTCAGATTCGTATGCCCCACGCATCTTAACTGACCACAGAAGGAAGCCTGAGCTCCTCGCAGGGCTGCAAGGCCCTCCACGGTGCAGCAGGGCTGCCTTCACAGGGTCCCTTCCAGCTGCTCCCTGAGCATCCCATCTGCTACTCCTGACTACGCAGAGTGCCCCAAGGCTCCAGGGTGTTCCAAGCCTGTGTGTCTCAAAGCGTTGCTTTTCTCTCTCTGTGAAACCCTTTACTTCCCTTTGCCAATAACCCCGCCATAGACTACACCTCCTCACCTCAAGACATCACTTCACATTGCTCTTTCTTCAAGACTTCACTGACATCTTCAAGCAGATTTTTTTCACTATTTTTTTGTGCCCCCTTCCCCTGTACCTGTTTCAGACCATTATTACAGCACTTTCACAAAATACTGAAGGTCTATCTCTCACTACCTGAATTCTCACTACACAAATCTTTGCTATTTACATTTGCTAAAATACTTGCCCCCAAATCACTATGTAACTAGAAGAACCACTATAGCGAATCTGTACACGTGCCAGTGGAAACATTGAAGTTGTCCGTGAATCCTGCAAGGAGGTAAGATGTGCATGCAGCTCTGCTGTTCTTGGGGGCTAAATCTTGTGCTGGCAATGTTTATCTAAATACTTAACAATTGATAAGCGTTAAGTGTATCACTACCTCCTCTTCCCTCTCTTCCCATTAGCCTTTCCGGGGACGTGGACTTGAGTCTACCAACCCAAATAAAGTATATGTGTGCATCGTGTCCTATTTTAAGCATCAGGTTACACTTTTCTTAGTAAGTTTTCACATTGTTTGGCAAAGAGCTGTACAGATATTTTAGCTGGAAATCAGTGCATAATAAACATACACTGTTAGTAAATTAAACAAACTAAATAGTGGATAATTTCGTAAGAAAATTTACTTCATCAAACAGACCCCCAACAGACCAAGCAAGTCTAAACAGACCAATTTCCCTAGGAGAAACAGAAAGAAGAGGGAGTCCTACCAAAAAAGCACTAGAATCAGATGGTTTCACAAGGGATTTCTAACAAACTTTCCAAGTTAAAATAATTTCAAGATTACTCAGATTATTTTAGAGCATGTAAGTGCACACACACACATACACAGAGAAAATCTAACATCAAAACCTGACAAAGATTAGACAAAATTTACACAAGGAAAATAATAACAAATATAATGAAATAACTGATTAAAACAGAACAGAACTGTGTCATGACCCAGCTGAGTGTTTTCTGGGAATGTAAGGATAGTTCAATTATTAGGAAATCCACGCTATTACAAGAGCTAAGGAGAAAAATCA
Source organism: Neophocaena asiaeorientalis asiaeorientalis (assembly GCF_003031525.2). Taxonomy (NCBI): domain Eukaryota; kingdom Metazoa; phylum Chordata; class Mammalia; order Artiodactyla; family Phocoenidae; genus Neophocaena; species Neophocaena asiaeorientalis. Next base: position 68,417 of record NW_020171825.1, on the reverse strand, counting down.
GCATTCAACAAAATTTAAAAGCTATTCAAGATACAACTCTTGAAAGCTGGAATTAATGTTTATTCCCTTAACTTGATAAAATATGCATACTTCAAATGCAAATCCTTCAGATTACTTAATTAGGAAACATTAGAGGTGTTCTAAATAAAGCCAGGAACTAAGCAGAGAAGTGCACTGTCTCTAAAACTATTTAAAATTTTGTAGGTATTATTAGCTGGCCCAATTAAATAAGTGGCAGCAATTAGAGGCATAAGAATCGGAAAGAAAAAGGCAAACCTGTCTTTATTTGTATACGATATGATGATACGGAAATAACAAAAGAATAAATGGAAAAACTACTATAAACAATACACGAATTTAGTAAATTTAGTAAAGTGGCAGGATATAATATTAACATACAGAAATCAACAGCCTTCATTTAAAAGAACAACAGTAAGAATACATAATAAAAGACAAGACCCCACACCAAGAGCAAAAAAAAAATATATATATATATCAGAGCATAAATATAACAAAAAATGTGCAAAATCTACATGAGGAAAACTATAAAACAGTCCTTTAAGGTGCAGGAGCAGACTTGATAGAATGGAAAGATTGCCCATGATCTGGGACAGGAAGAAGTGTGTGTGGTACCAATAACCACAGGCAGAGCCAAAGACAATGACAAATGGGGAAAAATAACTTCAACTCACATCATAAAGGGCTAATATTCCTAACACACAAAAAGTGCCCAAAATTTGAGTGAAAAATAATGACAACTTGAAAATGGCCTTTATATACATAGAATCAGGTTCAACCTCACTCGTCAAACGGAAATGCAAATTAAAACCACACCAAGTTACCATTTGCCACCCAACAGATTGGCAAATATCCAAAAGTTTGACAACCTGTTTTGTGGTGACCACGTGGTGAAAGAGACACCTGTGTACATCACTGGTCAACAGTCAAAAAGGTTCAGGGAATATGGAGTAAACAGAAACTATTAAATAGAGCCACCAGGAAGTAATTATCCAAACCTAGACTGTAGAACATTCTGCCGGGCATGTGGGGCTGAGACCTAAAGGATTTAAAGAGACTTAAATGAGATTTTAAAATATAACAAATACACTTTGTACAGCTTCTTTGAGTCCTGAGTCAAAGAAGCTAACTGTAAAAGAAAATATTTTAGACACCTGGGGAATTATGAATACGGATGGGGTATTAGCCTACATTAAGGAATTATTGTTAATTGTGCTAGATGCAATATGTAAAAAAAAGATTTTGTCAGTCAGCAATGCATAAGGAGTTGTTTCTGAAATAATCTGATTTCTCAGATTTGCTTTAAAATTAAATAGAACTGGGCAAATACTGATAACTGTTGACGCTGAGTTACAGGATTCATTACAACTATAATCTCTACTTTCCTGTAAATTTTTAAAGTTCCATAATAAAAAGTTTTTAAAAAGTTAAAAGTGAAAAAAGTAGTGCATTGACTGTGAACCCCCTCTTTTATAGATAGCACACAATGAATTATTGTAAAGAGAAGCAAAAAAATTGACCCAATAACTGTATCTTAAGCATCATCTTGTTAAAATCTTGAAACCCTTATACAAAATAAGGCCCTTCTTCATCAAAATTACCTCACTTGAGATGCTGATACAGCCAGTAAAAGAAAAGGCTAGGATTTGAGTCAAATCTGTCATTTGTCAGACCCTAACACCCAATCTGCTGTTTCATTATACCATTGTCTCTCTAAATAGTACAATTTGAAATACTTTAGAGACAGCATCATCTACATATTTTTAATGAAGGTTAAAATATAAATAAATAAAAACCCTCTGTGAAGGTTAGGGTTACAGAAGAAAGAGATATCCCAGGACAGAAATTTTCTTCCTTTTCTTTTTCTTTCTTTTCCTTTTTCTTTTATTTATTTATTTATTGTCTCCCAATGGTGCCAATTTCATGTTACACATTCCTTGTGTTACAGTCCTGGAATTCCTTTCCATTTCAAGTCCTTTCTTTTTCCCTCTTAATATGTTCAGAATGCCTCAGGTGAATGACATCCTGCTGATTACCATCGCACTGCAAATTTATCACATGACGTTTATTCTGCGTTCCATGAACCAACAGGTGCCTCCTTGGGCTAGGTGGCATGCTCACCCCATAGGTGGCATGAAAGACCCTCCTCCGGCCTTCACGAAGTCAGCAGTGGGGCCATCTAGCTCCTTCTCAGATATTCTAAGACTTTGTGCCTTATACAATTGACTTCACTTTTTAATTATTGTTAATGTATTATATTTTCACCAACATCTGGAGTTATACCCTTTTTAAAAAGACTTCAATATCGATAAAATAAAGAGACGTTTTGTTTGACTGAAATTAATGTGAAAGCATTAAACTGATTTAGATTCTCAATGCACTTTGGTTTTTAGCTTAAATAACACGGAAACACTCACCTTGACAATCCCCCGGATGTGCATTTTTGCTATCATCTCTGCCGTGTACAGAAACATCAACAGAGTGTCCAGGGTGAACGTCACGTACTGCAGAGGAGGGTAGTGTTCGAAGGTCATGGGCGTGTTCATGCAGACAGAAATGACGCTGATGATGGCACAGATGCGCAGCAGAGAATGAACCCACTGCAGAGATGGCCCAGAGTTACTATCTTGATGCCACGAAATATCCTAAACTTGTGTTATGAACCATGCTATTTGGAAAACGTAATAACGAGATGGAAATATTTCACCAGTAGGGAGAAAAGGAAGAAGGAAACTAACACGTTAAATACTTGCAACGTGTTAAATATTTTCACGTATTTTACATCGTTTAATTCTCAAAGCAGCCTAATTTTCACATGAAAACACTAAGACTCAGGAAGGTTAAGGGGCTTGTCTGTGGTCCTGCATTAATAAAAGCCAAAGCTTCGATGTGAACCAGGTCAGGCTATCCCAATGGCTCTGATACTTACCAGGGCATAAGGCCATAATATAGGGAGATTCTGATTCAATCAATATATGTATTGATAGAAAAGTGATATCTATTACTTTCATAGTTTTTTTTTTTTTTTTCAGTACGCGGGCCTCTCACTGTTGTGGCCTCTCCCGTTGTGGAGCACAGGCTCCAGACGCGCAGGCTCAGCGGCCATGGCTCACAGGCCCAGCCGCTCCGCGGCATGTGGGATCTTCCCGGACCGGGGCATGAACCCGTGTCCCCTACATTGGCAGGTGGACTCTCAACCACTGCGCCACCCGGGAAGCCCCTACTTTCATAGTTTTTTATGTACTATGAGCACCTAGAAACGGGGACCATATTTATTGTAACTTCCCTGGAATCTAGCACAGTGGCCTATCCTAGTAGACCTCAAATGCTTCTTAAAATAAATTGATACATATTCCATAAGAAGGGTTTTCTTTCTATTTTATCTTATATGAAACACGCTTGTATAAAAATATATTTTAAAATCTGCTTTCATCCTATATTTTCAAAGCTTAATAATAAATGGACTTTCCTCTTTACTTTGGAGAACATGTTTTATAAAAATTTAGCCCAGATATCTCTCCTAAAATGCCAAAAAATAAGTTTGTGTGCAATTCTGGCAGTGCACGTGCTGTTTGAAGACTTTCCTTAACCCCAACCTAAAGAAGTAGGAATTAAAAAGATAAATGTGTGTGTATACATCTGTATATGTGTAGGACATAAAATCACTCATGTATAACGTCTTATTATGAAAACTAATACCTAGGATAAAAAAATATTAACGCATCTGCATGCTAAACCTACACAATTTATATTACTAGCTAATCAGTTAGTACACAGTTCCTAAACGTAACCTCAATGTGTTATTTATTGACTGTCCTGTGTATATACGCAGTCACATTAATCCTTTAATATACTCCCCTGAAAGATGTTTTAGTTTCATAGTAGATGGTTCTGCAGCTACACAAGCTAGCAAGCACCCACAATGAGAAACAGAAAACTTGTCAGAACTTTGATGAGACTCAGACACTTGTAGGCTGGTGAGTGGGTTATAATATTAATGACAGTTGTAATATTTGCATGAAGACATAATGCTGCTAATTCCATACCATATAAGTCACTGATGATTAACTTTAAAAGTTGATGTACTTTTCATGGCAATTAGGAAGCGCTTCAATAAACATCAGTGTGTAAATTTAGCCCCATCTGGGCCTCCAACACAAAGGATCTAATTACCCAAGAGTTTCAAAAGATGGGTTCTCCCACAACAAAACTGTAGTGAATTTAAAGAATGAATTCTCATTAAGCATTAATCATTCTAGTGTTTACATGCCTACATCTATAAAACTACCTGCTTCAGAAGTTCTCAGAAAGCTCTGTATGTGGTGGATACTAAGAAAAAGTTAGCGACTGCTTTATTGTCTATTCTGTTCAAAGTCTCTAAACATGAATGGAAGACCTACTATGTGTCAGAAATTATGCTGGGCTCTGAGGACACACAAATGGAAACAACACAGTTTTGACTCATCACTACTTTCAGTCTGATGTGCATAACATAGATATTTATATACAATATCATTTCTACTTACATATAAAGTAGGATAAGTGGAAAGAGAAGAGGTTCATTCCATCTGTGGTGGGGAAGGGTCAAAGGAGGAAACTCAGAGTGGATGGGGGCAGGGGTCACATCTGAGCCTTCATGGGTGAGGGTGATGTGACTCATCTGAGCTGCTGGGAAAGGGTCTCCAGGCAAAGGAAACAATGAGAACTGGCCGAACATCTCAGAGGAGCAGGAGGCCACCGACAAGTGAACAGAGTGTATGTAGATGCAGGAAAGGGCAGTTGCTGAACAAGTTAGAACCACAATATAAAGGGCTTTGCATGTGATACTAACACATTTTGATTTGCACTGTAGGTAAAAGGGATGTTTCAATGATCGTAAAGCAGAAGGGTGACGAAAACAGACACGGAAATGTGGAAAGAAATGTGAGCAGGCGAGAAGCAGTCTTGAGGACAGATTAGACGGGAAAGGACAGGGGGACTAAGGCCGATCATCTTTATCATGGTCAAGGTCAAGGGAAAGGCAAGCACTGCGAGAGTAGCGGTTCATTTCCTGAATTCAGCCCCTGTTGCTGGTTTGAGAAAGGAGTTTATACCACTCAGGATCCTAGAGCTGAACTTTCCAGCCCTGTGACTATGCCTTCCGCCCCAGCTCTGGCTGCTAGACTGTCTCATGTACAATGACACTTGGTGTAGCCAGGCTTCCCCTCAAGTTCCCATCAGCTTAATTAGACAGAGAGGTGACAAAATTCTTCAGAGACACTATCCACTATCTCATTAACCTTTCCGTGCAACTCAGAAGGAGACCTTTAATTCCAAACATCTGATTGTCTCCTCAGGTCCCTGCATCATGAGAAGGTAAGTAAAGGAAGTCTGGTCGAACAGGTTCCTCATCTCAGTCTCCAGCTTTGGGTCAATCTGAGAAGTGGTATTAACTCTACATTTCGTGGCTCTGAAGGGAGAAGGGGGAGCCAGACCACCTCTCATGCCTTCCTCTGTGAACAACTCACAGCGGCACCTCATTATTTCATCGGGATTGTTCTCAACCTCCAGACTCCGAGACTCATCCACATTCTACTGCAGTTCAGACATTTCAAAGCCAAAGCTACATGAGTTTTCAATGAAATGAATCAAATTTCCTTTATATCAGCGTGGGCCTCTCCACACTTCCAAAAAGAAACTTACTGGCTTGTTAATCCAGAGTATGTCTGCATTGTCCGACAAAGATTCATCAGGACCAAAGTCAGTGACCGGCTGGGCCTCCACCCTGGAGCTCTGCTTCCTTTTGAGCATGCTGAAGTTAGCTCTGGGGAGCAAGTTCAAAACCACAGTCTGGAAGAGGGAATGGAGAGTGTGTTAGTGCCCTAACCCATCCTTACGCTAATCACAAAAACAGAGTCCACAAAAACAGAGTCCCCCATGCGTGCCTAGGCATTTGTTAATTACACCCATGTTCTATTGTACTGTATATAATCAATACATGCAGCTAGAAATTTTTAAAGGATGAGATAAAAGTTAATAAAAAAACTTCAATATTTTTCTCTCAGCCCAACAGATCGTCTTGTGCACGTCATAAAACATTCTGTGTGCTACTTTAGAGACCACTGGGGTCTAGATTAACTGGGGTAAAATAGCTTTGCCTCTTAGGGTTCACATATTAATAGGGAATTTTTGGAGGTCTATGTTCATATACCTAGAGCTGTCTCCACTTAAAGATGGTCTGTGCCAGAGCACAGCTGACCAATCCAGATGAACTACTCAGATCCTTCTCAGAATTTTCCCCTGGGGTTAATTTAATGTGACACTCATAGACATTTATTGCCAACAATAGGATAGACCCAGGTTGACCTCCCAATTTTGTCCTTGCCATGGTGGATGGGAGCCAGAGAGAATGGGGCAGAATCTACTCTAAATAAAGCGTTTTTTTCTTTTATGAATTTTGTAACTATATCAATTCTTCTACCAACCCTGAAGTAAACCCAAAGCATACTGAAGAGGGGTATGATGAAATGCCTGCTTTCCACTTAGATTTCCACAATTCTGAGTCATCCCCATCTTGCTATACATGTCACCTCCCTTTAGCCATCGCTACCACCAGCCACAATCCAGCAGCTACACGTTGGGCCCTCAGGACACAAGTAGCAAATATAAGTGCAAAAATGTGGGAGGAGATACTGTAAAGGCAGGCAGTGCCTGATCACCCCTGCACCCACAGAGACTTCTCCTTTGATTAACACCTGCATTGAATCTTTTTGTTTTTTTAAATATTTATTTATTTGGTTGTGCCAGATCTTAGTTGCGTCTCACAGGCTCCTTAGTTGCAGCATGCATGTGGGATCTAGTTACCTGACCAGGGATCAAACCCAGGCCCCCTGCATTGGGAGCTCGGGGTCTTAATCACTGTGCCACCAGGGAAGTCCCTGGCTTGAGTCTTAAAGGAAGGAGAGGAGCTAACATTTTCTGGATATGAACTATGTTTTGGACACTTAGCAATGATATTTAATTTTTTACAACTGGTGGAAGAAAGGAAACATCTTGTCTTTTTATGCAAGCATGAGGAAGTCCAGTCTCGAGGCAGCAACCAAGGTCACCAAAGCAAACTTGAGGTTTTAAAAGAAGCTCTGACTACAAAGTCTAAGGTGTTCGTAGTAGACCAAACTGGTGCTGAGGAATGATTAGGAGAATTTCTAAAGGCAGGTGAGGGAGGGTAAAGGTCCTCCAGGCAGCACACAGCCATGGCGACACTGAGTCAGGAAAATGCAGTCGTTCTATCACCAGGAAGGTACGCTGGCTCTGCTCTCTGCTGCTCCTTGGGGCTGGAGAAAGAAACCTAACCAAGGTCAGCGAGTGCCACTCAATCCTTGCGGGAACAGGAGAAGAACGTGTTTGCAGATTGTGTACGTGTGTGCAACATTCACTGGGAAAGAGAACACAGAAGCTCAGGACCAATCGCCTTTGATCCGATTCCCCGTGTTCGAGCGCCTACCTCTATGTCTGTTCTCCTTGATGCACCAAGGTAGGTGCATCTGCCTGGCCCTTTTATTCCCAGAAGAAATCAAGCTAATTGCCTTTAAGATGTGCTAGGTATTTCCAGGCTGCCTTGCCCTGAATATCGGATTTGAATATGGGTTTTGCAGCAGGCTGCACTAATTAATTTTATTTTACATAATTGGAGTTAGGGACTCTTGACATTGATATGTAAATATATGCAGAATATTCAAATTATGCTTGTTCTCGGATTTACTGTGGAGTGGGGGAACATCTGGTGGCCTCAATTTGGGATGCTTCTTGAATGACAGTCTCCTATGTACCCAAAAACTGGATACAGAATCTTTTAGAAATCCTTCAAGATTACACAAGGCAAAGGAGGAAATAAAGAGAAGTTTTACAATATAGTTCAAAGATGATACAAGAAAAATGTATAGGCCTAGCTACTAGCCATAATACCTTTCCACTGAGCCAGTGGAAGCTTATGAATGGCCATTTAACCCTCTGTGATCTGATCTGGCCATAAGTTAAGGTCTCAAAAAATTTTGATGTATAAATGTGAAATCTTCACATATGAATTCCATGCACCTTGTATTACTAATATTCCATCTGGAGCAAAACCGATTTTTGATTATGGATTTGTTATCTTAGAGAAGTAGACATCCAGAATTTATTTTTTTATTAAATCTCCACAATGGCTATATTTGAGCCACCAAAACAGTGCAACTACAATGAATGACATTAGTTATCATCCACTTTCAAAATTTACCTAATACAAAAGTGTCACCGAATCAAACAGTGCCCAGGAAAACCTGGTTAATCCACAAATATATTAAAACTCAACAAATATGTATTTATCAACAACTAGCTCCTGAATCACTGAACCTATAACTGATTTAATAATATTAAATAAGTTCAAGTTACAAATATATGAAGAATCCAAAATTAATTTGAGGCAATTAATTGTAATAATTTTCTTTTATATACAGAGATATTGTCATACACATTCATTCATGTTGAATCAATATAACTGAGTACAGCAAACCTATTATTCCCCTGATAAAGACCAGGAGGAATATTTAAGTATCCTAGGTACGCTTATTATTTTGATGGGAAATTGCTTCTGTGTATCTTAGCCTTATCATTATCATGTACTTATAACATGATGTTTTTTTCTCTTTTTACAGAAGCGTCCTTCATAAGGCAGTGCACTAAGTTTGACAAGCGGGGTTTTCAGTTGCTTTTTCATACTTATTAAAAGTAGCTGGTATTTAAATAGTTCAACAGTGGGTGGAGGCTGCACAGTTATAATATGTTCATTGGTGAATCTTTTACTTGGAAACAGCTAGTGGCAACTCAGGGAGAAAAGACACTTTGGTTCATGGCTCTCTTTTAAATGGTTAAAATCCAGTTTTGTAGTCCATGACAGCAATATTTTACTTCCTCAGGTCACCCCAGCTCTCTCTGGACCAAAAGAAAATATATTCATTTTTCTTTAGCTGCGAGGTACTTGCAACCCTGTTGGTCTTTTCTTCTCCTTGGAACTCTCTTGGGTTTGCATTCGTCTTTTGAATCTTCCATCTTCTACATTATGGTTTCTAGCATGTCCTTTACCTGCTGTCCTGTGTGCCTGTCCTCTGTACTTAACCCCTCAAATGAGCATCTGTTCCCACAGTTTCCATCACTGTCTGTCGATGGCCAGCAGCTTCTATTACTGAGTCATGTACCTACGTGGCTTCTCCCTCAACTGTAGCCATGCCAACACCATCATCACTTGAAAATCAACAGGACAGGTGCTACCAGTCTGACATACTTCTACTTCACCCCTTCCTCTCAATTCCCAGATCCTACTGCCCTGAACTTTCCTAGTCTCCGCAGGCAGGTCTCCACACATGCACAGATTCCCTCGTCACAGATCCTCACTGGTGACTTCTTTCCTCCCTCCTCACTCCACGTATGTCCAAGGTCCCTTTCCCTTTATCCCCGTTACTAGAGCCCTTTCCAGGCCATGGGACCTCAGGTCTGGATGGTCACAAACATCACCCCCTTTTTTTTTTCCGGCCATGCTGTGCAGCTTGCAATGTCTTAGTCCCCCAACCAGGGATCGAACCTGGTCCCGGCAGTGAAAGCACAGATTGTAACCACTGGACCACCAGGGAATTCCTGACATCACCCTTTCTAATATGTCCTGTATTTTATATTAGAATCAGCTTCCCAACACACTGAGATGGTCTTTCCTGTAACCCAGGCAACCTCCCCTTATCCTGTTTCCCATTCATTCATTCACACAGAAAATACTACGAATCCACTGTGACTTCCATCAGTTGATTTCCTCCCAAATTAAGCTGACCTCCATGTAAAAGACTCCTTCCCACACAGATGTTTACTGAGGGCTTATCCCGGGCCAGGCCTGGTTCTAAGCATGTCATATATCATGTCATTCAATTCTTACAAGAACCACTTCACAGATCAAGAAATTTAGGTACAGAGATGAGCCAGGATATAAACCAAGACAAAGTGATTCACGGAACTATTAAATTAAAAATTAAGTACAGTATAAAATAGATAATAAAAAGAAAACTACTTTTCAACATTTTTTTTTTTTTTAAAGTGTGATCTTTTAAAAAATATTTATTTATTTATTTGGTTGCGCTGGGTCTTAGTTGTGGCTCGCAAACTCTGAGTTGCGAGATCTAGTTCCCTGACCAGGGATCGAACCCAGGCCCCCTGCATTGGGAGCTTGGAGGCTTAACCACTGCACCACTAGGGAAGTCCCTCAACACTTTCTCATCATACAACCTTGTAATTCTAAACTCTCTTAGCATTGATTATTGTTTGTGAAAATACTACATTCTCCTCTCTTAAAACTGAATCCATTTGTATTATATGAGTCATATTATAGTTATTCCAGCCACACATTGATAAAAATGGGTCGATTTTTTTTTTCTGGTAAGAAATCATCAAACGCCTTATCAAATCTATCTAAATGTCACTTTCAGATAGCTGAAGTTATTATGCATGTATCCAGCCTTTTTCCTTGAGGATGAATCCTAGAAATAGTCTATTATGCTTTTATCATCTTTTGTCTAAATTGTGGGGGAAAAAAACACATAAAGAAGCATTTACTAACTCCCATCTGATAATCTTACATCATGTAGTAAAGAGACAGCTGTAGTAAAGAGACAGTAAAAGAAACAGCTTCCTAAGGATGACAGATTTCTTCCTTTCTTAGAGTTAGTTTTAGTCTCATAAATTCTTGACCAAATGTGCTGAGAACATGAAAAATAGAAAACAGATCTGACTTATGATACATGGGTAAAAGAGTATGTTTTTCTGCAGAGATTATATTAGGGCAGAAAGAAGAGCTTTACTGAGAGAAGTCCTTCTGTCATAGTCAAAATGCAAAGCTCAGGGCACTGTCAGGGTTGTGATTCTATTTTGTAGTGTTCTTTGTTCTTCTAGCAAGGAAAATCCAGACTAAACAGAAGCCACCATCAGAAGTTAGCAAGTGGCAGCTGTTTATTCAACAAAAGAACCGTTTAATCTAAAATTTCTAATAATAATGTGTTTGGCCATCCCAAGAAATGGTACACTTCTTTCCGGATATTCTCAGAGAGAATGACTACACACACATCGTGCAGTTTGCAGAAAGGACTTCTATTCCACCTGGGAGTTTGCAAAAGATTACCTCCCAAGAGACTTCCAATGATAAAATTTCTTAACACACTCTTGAAGCTGCTCATAATTTTATGCATTTTACCAACTCAGGGTAGCATGGTGGTCTGCAAATTACTGTACCTAATTTTAGAAGAGAATCAAGATTAAGCATTATGCATTCTTTTTTTTTTCCACTTGAAAGATGAGAGCAAACATTTATCAAAAGCTGGCTCTGTACCAGGCACTATTCCAAGGTTGTAATACCTCTTTGATGTAGTTTTTAGTATTATCCCCATTGTACAGATTAAAAGTCTGAGGCAAGCTTGCCCAGATCCACATGAACTGGAAGCAAGTTTAGAACCCAGGGAGTCCATTTTGTTGGGAGAACAGAGGTAGGGGAGGGAGGGAGAGAATGGGCAGAGAATTTGACTTACTTTTTAACTTCAAGACCTTTTGTACAATTCAAATGTTTTGCAACAGTGATGAATTTCATTGTAATTTCTTTAAGACAAGTAAAATATGAAAATCATCAGTTTTTAAGCATAAACAAATGACACCTGACATTTGCTGAGGATTTATCATGTGTGAGGCTAAGAGCTTTGAGTGGATTATCTCATCAACTGCTCACCACACCCCAATAAAGCAGTGTCTCCGTTATTCCTCTTTTACAGATGACAGTGAAGTTTAGAGAAGGTGAGTGCCTTACCCAAGGTCACTTTCTGACCTTTACCCCCATGATATTCAGTTGTCCTTGTCTTTCAACCTGACCTTTCCAGGGCTTTGTGAATAGAACTTTCTCTTTCCCCAGCGAACAGAGATGGGGAGTCTCCAAGTTCTGGCCTCTCCCAAGTCTGAGTAGTGAAACTAAATTAGAGCAAGGCAGCACCTAGATTGCAATGCCCCGGGGCAAGTGCATCCTGTTCCCAAAGTACCCTTTGCTCTTGAAACTTAATTGGCCCAATGTGATGCATCTTTTCTTCTAATTGGTTCCTAGTGGTTGGAGGAAAGGCAGGCAGCTGCCTGAGTCCTAGGTCTGCCTTAGCAACAGCAGAGCACATCACTTAGCAGGCAAACTAAAACGTCGTTAAAACTGGACCCCAGATCACAGCAGCAATCTCTCTTTCTGTATCTCTGCCTCTCTCTCTCCAAATACACTTTCCGTTTGGGTGCTTTCTCATCTACGTCTTGGCCCTAGCTAAATCGGGATGCAGCCCTGCAAAAACAGTGTTACATGCATGGTCCAGTCTCAGCAGGATAGCAAGAGCCACCCAAGATGGGCCACCAAACAGAGGAAGCTAAACATTTCAAAGGGCCATCTCCAACCGCCGGCTCTTCTTTTCTCGTTTCCTTTTGTCAACACACTGATTAAAAACAGAAAATGGTTCCCCACTTTTTATACTGACTCTACTTCCTAAATCCCAAAGAAAAGCAGCATATTTTTTTCTAGTTCTTTCTACAAATACTTCAAAACAGTCTCATTACTTCCTCAAAGATTCAGTTCTGTTTCATTTTTAATTGTGAAAATTGAATTTTCTTTGACCTTTGAAAATCACAAGATTTGGTAAAGGAATTCAGGATAGACTATGATGTCCCAACACCACTGCACCCTGCATGCCAAACTAAAACAGCCCATCAGTAGGAGAGGGTTAGAAGTTGTATTTGTCTCCTAAATCACTGTATTGGTTACAAAATGAGGCAATCAGCTCACACATGTAGGCTGACCATCCTCTTTCCAACCTCTCTACTCAGAAAATTCAGTCAATCCTTTTAACAAGCCCTAGCCTTTCTCTCCAAGTTTAGAAAGGATATGCATTTTTAATTTTGTGAGTTATTTTGGGTACAAGGTAGGTGTAAGCAAGTTTTACGAAAAGAGTATCAGAGTTAAAAATCACCACAGGCTGATGGTATAATTTTTTTAGAAAGGTCCAGTTTCCTCCAGGTCGTGGCAGAAGTTTCATGGGTTTTCATCATCCAATAGTCCAATGACGGGCATATTATTTTAAGAAACTGCTACTATCATTTAAATATTATGAAAGATCAGAAAAGGAGATTATCTCTTTTTATTGTAGTCAATTAACCTCGTAATGAATTTGCAATGGTTGGACAAAGAAGATGGATGCTTAAAACGGTGGTTTTCAAAACTTTTCCATACAGTAGTTAAATAGTATGGAAAATGAAAAGGAGCTATCTATTTACGTATGTGTGTGGTTGTTTAATTTTGTAATATGAATTCACAAAATTTGGACAATGGTGAATGTTTTAAAATAGTAGTTTCCAAAGATGGTTAACATCTGAATCATTAGGGAGGTTTGTAAACACCCTCAACCATGGGCATCTTTCACCTCAGACATACTAAAACAGAACCTTGCAGAGTAAAGTATGGGAAATGGTGTTTTTAAAAAATACTCCCCAGGCGATTCTTAACACACTCTCCCAGTGCTGGTCCCAATAGTGATGGAACCACTGGTCTAGCTGCTCAGAAGGGCATTTTGACACTACAGAAATCATAGGTGATAGTCAAGACTGGTTATTGGGGAAAAAAATAAGAGAGACTGGTATAAACAATAAAGGTAAAATAGAAATCTGAGACAAAAATTTTGATCTATAACTGAATGTATATAAAGTATATTCTAAGTTTTCCTCGGAGAACTTCAGAATTTTCCACAAAAATATATTTGATATATTTAAATATATTTGAAATATATTTGAATATATTTAATATACAAGAATACATTTTTGTCTTATGAGAAGACAACTAACGAATTTGGTTTTTCCTTGACTTTTCTACTATAATTTTCTAGTCTAGAATATGGCTATTCATTTCTTGAAAGGAACAAAGCAAAAACAATTTGTCTAGTTGAACGAACTAGCTTTTAACATTGCTTTCAATTTTTACTTAATAAAAAGTAGAAAACTGTTTTGAGGCTCCCCAGAGTTTAAAATTTCTTTTCTCCACAAAGTATTGACATATGGAATTGAGAGAAATAGAAAGACTAATCCAACAAGCTCTAGTTCTGAAAATTTAAATTCCTTATTTACAATATTTATCTTCTCTGAGCTTTAGCTCCTGGGAGGAATAGCCAAGGAAGTTTCCATACTTGAATTACCTTTTTTTTTTTTACCCCAGGCAAATTTTATAACATATACTCAATAGTATTTTAAGCCATCACTGACATATCTTGTCTGATACAAATTTGTATCTTGTCTGACACAGGCCTCCATAATTTGTACTTTTCAGAAATAATAAGTTATTTTTAAAAAATCCTTCCTCTACTCCAAACATGATACGTGAAGCTGATCTCCTGTGAATTTCATAATAACAATAAAGAACTAATAAAGAAATAAAGAAGCAAAGGATTTAACCTACAGATACAGTTAACTGAAAGATAAAGAAGTGATTAGCTGTTCTACCTACAAATAGGTGCAAAAATGCCCACAATCACCCAAGCTTGAGGTCCTGGATTCATTCCTCACCCACCCCTCCCTTTCATTCTGTTGGTTCAGCCACCAAGTTCTGTTAGCATTTGTTCTATTGGTAAATCACCATCCACCTCTCCTTTTCCATTCTTGTAGTCTGAGGTCAGTTACCCATCCTTAGAATTTCATGCCCAGTTTCTCCCAACACCTTCCTTCATTGGCCCCCATTCTTTTTTTTTTTTTTGCGGTACGCGGGCTTCTCAGTGTTGTGGCCTCTCCCGTTGCAGAGCACAGGCTCCGGATGCGCAGGCTCAGCGGCCATGGCTCACAGGCCCAGCCGCTCCGCGGCATGTGGGATCTTCCCGGACCGGGGCACGAACCTGCGTCCCCTGCATCGGCAGGCGGACTCTCAACCACTGCGCCACCAGGGAAGCCTGACCTCATTCTTAGTTCTTGACACACTGATGCCTCCTATAGATAGCTATACATTAATAGGCCTTAAAGACTGGAATGCTGGGCTTTATTTTTTTTCTATCAGATCTAAAGCTTTTCTATTTCATCATGAATTCATTCGTGTTTTTAAACATTCTCCTCTTTCTTCACCTCTCTAGTTCTTTTCTGTTGTTTTCTTTACTTCCTAAGCTGAAATGCTGCTTCCTTATCCCATCGTAGGTCATAGACCTTTTGAGGAAATACTACATCTAAGGACCATGTTGCCCAAAATGAATACACACAAGAATACTTTTGGCTATCTACACTATAATGCTACGATAATTAGTATATGTATTATATATAGAAAGCTTGTAATTATAACTTTATTAAAGATAGCAACTTTTATTATTATAAGGTGCTTTTTTTCTCATTTAATTCTTTTTTGAACTATTCTGTTTTTACATACTTCTACTTCACCTTTTATTTCTTTTGGTAGCAGGCGCCTAATATGTATTTCTTCATCTTTTTTATATTTCATTTTGAGCCATACTAGTATCGTAAGAGAACAGTTTTCTGCTATTTTTCAGAATTACACATTTTCAGTGTATTATTTTACTGATTCTTTAATTTTGGAGGAGGAGAATGAAGCTAGTCTAAATTTTCCCTTGTGAATAGTTTTTTTCAACTTGATAAAAATACTGATGGAATATTTTCCTTTTTTTATTTTTCAAATTCAAAGTGTTCACCAGGCTAGATCTACATGTGGGCTACTTTTAATTAATTTTTCCTGTCCATGATAACCCATCTTCATCTGAATATTTTTCCATCTGAAACAAAATAATTATTATATTTCCCTTAGAACAAGGCCTGTGTTCCATTTGCTCTGTTCTCCCCATCAGGAAGAGCACTGATTTGTGTGTCTGTGTTGGCTGTCTTCCACATATAGCATCCTTGCCCCAAACAAAGTCCTCTTTTCATCTCCTTCCTTTACGTAACTGGAGATAAGTCTCACTCTTTTTTTTTTTTTTTTTTTTTTGCGGTACGCGGGCCTCTCACTGTTGTGGCCTCTCCCGTTGCGGAGCAACAGGCTCCGGACGCGCAGGCTCAGTGGCCATGGCTCACGGGCCCAGCCGCTCCGCGGCATGTGGGATCCTCCCACACCGGGGCACGAACCCGTGTCCCCTGCATCGGCAGGCGGACTCTCAACCACCGCGCCACCAGGGAAGCCCAAGTCTCACTCTTGATCTCTGCATAAATGATTCCCTTGGCTGCAGTGCTCTGACTTCTCATACTTCTAATTCTCCCGGACTTCCTCCCCGGAACCCCATCTCCTGCCCCAACCTCTGGACTCACAGGGTCAGTCCCTATCATCTGACCACATTCTGTTGGGTGTGGCTGTCCTTGCCCTGGGGTCTCATGGAGAAACTCCCTCAGAAGTCAATGAATTCCATCTTACCAACAGAATGCTCCACCTTTAACCTTCACCCCTTCACATTAAGGGCTTCTGCAGAAGCTGTTACTTATTTTTTGTACAAATCTCTGAGAAAGGGAATTGTGACCTGAACCTTAGTTTTACCCATCAGTTTCATGAGCCCAGTTCCATCAGTACTGAATCTACAAGAAATGCCTTAGGGTTGACAGCCTAGGAACAAACGGTCTTCTTCTCTCTGTACCTTTAGGGCACAGATTTCTCACTATATAAATTCCTTTGATCATTTATTTGAAGTCTGAGTAGGAAAGCAAAAAGCAGAATTAGACACCTGAGCTCAAAAATCACTTTCTCCTAAAAGACCTTTTTATTCAGCTTTACAACTTTTATAGCATTCCTACTTTGATTTTACTCTAAGAGGTATATTTTATCAGCTGGATTTCAGATGAATTTGTTAAAAGTCAAGTCTTTATACAGTGCAAAGGTCATAAATCCAAGATATTTTATCTTCTATTATTCCTGTAAAAGAGGGAAGATGGTCCACAAATACTAAAACAGCAGATTTACCTCAGAAAGTATATAAATCATCTTATTCAGAATTATAACCTTTAGAAAGCCAACTTGGAGCTATGTACATATCCGTAACCTATAATATATATTATATATATTTCCATAAATTTATATATAATATATATCTACTTAAAAATTTAGATAATCCATTTTTTCCAGGAATATCACTGTTTGGAATTTATCATGAAAAATAATAACTTCCAATAGAAATAAATCCCTATACTCAAACTATCTATCAGGACATTATTTATGATGATGAAAAGTTGGAAACAGCAAATATCCCATGATAGAGCCATGTTAAGTGAGCCTATATTCATAGGGCATAGTCTTATATTTATAATTTTTTAAGGAAGAAAACTGTATAGAAACATGAAAAATACTTATGACAAATAATAAATGGAAAAAACAGCATAAAAAAATGTACAACACATGACCACAGCTACACAAAAGTCATAGAGTCTTAAAAATACACAGATAGTACAATCTTTTGTATTAGGTTATCGGGACTATGATTGTTTATTCTCTTTTCACAATCATTTCTGTCATTTCTTTCATATCTAATTATTTTTAAATTGAAAGGATTAATTTTAAAATGTTAAAAGTTTGTGCACAACGGGTTTTGAAGGTGTAAAAACTTCTTGCACAAGTCCTTGAGACAGGTAAGAATCATATAACATGACAACCTCCAAAATGTTGATACTGGGGGGGGCAATTTATAATTTCTTTAGACTGAAGGTCATAGTTTCCAAATCAAAACTAGAAAATAGGCTATCTCATTGTCTCTCCACTTGATTGCATATTTGTCTTTCCTGACAGATTCATAAGTCCTGGTCTATCTCTTTTCCTCATTGAACCTCCAGCTCCTAGCCCAGCGCCTGGTTTACATTGGGATACAATGTTATGAGGAGATGTGTTTTTCTTTTTTCTTCACAAACTTGTGACTCTTCCCCTGGGATATATTCACATAGCTATGAAAATTCTAAAATTATCACAGCATCATTGATAAAGGATGAAACAAATATGTACATGCCTGCCCAAGTGTACACACACATATACACACTCACAATGGATGCAGGAAAGAGAACAGAAGCAAATGGAACTCATTTCAAAGAAATGCCATACCCAAAGAAGAAGAAAAAAATGGTACCCAAAACTTCAATTCTCTAAACTGCAAGCAAATGCTACTATTTCAAGTCGATATTTTTTCTTTTACAAGTGTAATATTTTTCCTCTTTTGACTATGTCATAGCTAAAGTTTACCACCATTTCACACGGCTTGTCTTCAACTTTTGCAGAGCTCCTAGTATGCTTACCATCTACTCTGCCAAAATGTCACATCTTCTATGAACTCCAAGTGGGTCCAACCAGTCTGTTCACTTTTTCATTTTTCTCTTAAACTTGACTTTTCCTTCACTCTGGTTTTAGCAACAGCCAGATCAAATATACTAGAGATGAATGGAAAATCCAACATCAAAGGCCCACAGAACGAAAGCCCACCGATTACAAAATACATTTTTGCTGTTGTTGTAGAGGATTGAGAAGTCATGATTTTTATTTAGAACTGTTGAAACTTAATCTTTGAATGTTAAAAAAAAAAACACCATTCCTGCTCTATATCTGCCTTGCGGATAACTGCCATAGGCCAACCTCTCCTCTCCTATTTAGTTTCAAGTCACAGTTGTAGCTATGAAAATATGAATCATAATTTTTTTTTAAAAAATAGCCACCTGTTACTTTCTGATCCCTATTAAAGGTCTTCGCCAACCCGGACCTCCTCGTACACAAACTCTCACCGCGAGGGCAATCCAGGCCTAGCTGATGACTGTACAAACATGAGATTAAACACACATCCTTCTGAGGCCTGAACCTGAGTGTGTCTGAACACGCATCCTTGATCGGATATTCCCTGAACAATTATGCCTAAAATTGAAAGATTTACCCTATGATATTTCAAGCATTTATCAGGACCTGCGTTTAGAGTTATCACGCTGCCCTGAAAGAGGAAAATCTGAGTCCGAGAGACACAGCCCTGCTCAGGGTTCTGGGCCCGCCTTGAGTTTCCAGCCAGGAGACCCACACCGGTCTCTTAAGGGCTCAATGACAAAACGGTGTGGCTCCGGCACGACCCTGCTTTGCTCGCCGTGTGGCCACCCTAATGACAGCCACTCAAACAGGCCAATTCATAAAAGGACGGATGTGAAGCGCAGAGCGACGCCCAGGAGCCTGGCGGCGGGGTGGGCAAGGCCGGCCCGGAAACCTGCCGAGGCAGGCGGCCCTCACACCTGCGCGATGGCCCCGGGGAGCGCTGCGCGTCCACCTCACCCCCAGGCACCTGGCCCCCGGGTACCGGCGGGGCAGACCGAGGTCTGGCGGCCCGGGGCATCCAGCGCGCATCCGAGGCCGGGGAAGGCGCACCCCGCGGCGGGGGCAGGGGAGCGCTTCTCGGCCG
>NW_020171825.1:19017-48903 GCF_003031525.2 Neophocaena asiaeorientalis asiaeorientalis | reverse complement strand
CCCGGGCTGCTGGGCCTGCGAGGGCGAGGGCGGGGGCGGGGTGGAGGGCTTTTTTCTTTCTGACTTTTTTTTTTTTTTTTAAATCAGAGTTGGCTTTGCCGCAGGGGTTGGGATGCTGGAGGCACCCCGGGCTGAAGGGAGGAGACGGCAGAGGGGAGCGGGAAGGTCGGTGCCATCAGGTTCCTTGTCTCCGGCCGCCGCCACCGGCCCAGCCTCCCAGCAGCAGCAGCAGCAGCTGGGCTCTCCCCTACCAGCTAGCTCCTGCTGTGCTCCCTGGTGTGCTCACCGAGGGCTCCTCGCGCACTCGGGACGGGCACACGTACGGCCACCGCGGACAGGCGAGCGGGGCCCGTGTACGTGTGGTCTTGTCTTGCTGGACACAGTATCTGAGGATGCGGACTAGTTTCACCCTTGAGTATGAAACTGCTAAATCATGAGGGCATCGGTGACGTTGATCTCTTCTAAGCATGTTAACATTTTCTCTTAACATTAAAATATTTCGTTATGTGCATGAGGCTGGATGCCCATTCAAAAAGTGGTCAGCTCCAGGCGCTGTAAGGATACCCGGACAGTAAGCTGCACGTGATGTTTCCTGGGACTCCCCGCGGAGCAGGTTTGGGGAAATCTTGGAAATTTGAGCACCCTGCTCAGACCCAGGGGACATTATCCTCTCAGCTGCATTTGTTGAAAAGTTTACTCAGGCGCCGGCATCTTGCTTTGTAGTCAGATATTAAACCCACCAAGAATCCTTGACAGTGATTTAGTGCTTATGTGTGGTCCTGTCTTCACACGCATCATACACACACAAGCACATAAATACAGGGAGAGAGAAAACTGAATGAAACTTCCTCTAGAAGAGAAATCAGAACCCCAAACCGAAGAACAATTCCCTATTACAAAATTATAGTCCAAGAGATGGGAGTAAAATCACATACACACATTTTTAAAATAAAATCTCTAGCTCTGCATATTTAATTAACTTATCATTTAAAAAAAGAAAAAAAAAAAACCCTTGCACAATCTATTCACATTGGGCCAGTGTTAGCACTTTTTATTATTTAGAGGAAATTTTAAAATAATTAGCATTTCATGAAATACAGAACCGTGTGGAATATATTTTTCTGAAGATTTTAGAAAGACCAACTATATAAAAAGCTAAGTTTTAAACAAATGAAACCATATGGAAATATTCTTCACAACACAAAATGGACACACAATCATTTCGAGGCCAGGGAGTTGAGAATGCAGAAGTTATATATAGACAATTCCTTCAAAGAGTTATGCTGTAAACATTTGGAGAGAAATGAATGGTGTGGGAGCTGAAAGAGGAAGCAGAGAAAAGACAATCATTATTCTTTTAAAGATGGGAGACATAACAATACATTTTTTGCTAATGCAGTGGATAGGGAAAACTTGGTGATGCAAGAAGATGATAAGTAAAGCATGTCCCTGAGTAGAAGAGAGGGTTGAACTTCAGTAGACAAAGGATGGCTGGCCTGACCAAGAAGCACAGATGATTCATACATTCATTCATACTAACAGGAAAGAGCGTAGAGTGTCAGGTCCTAAATGCAGGGAGGTGGGGAATTGGATGGCATGAGCTTGTGGAAATTATCTTCTAATTGATTTTATTTTTTATTTCGGTGAAAGAGGAAGAAACTCATCAATTGAGGGCAAGGATTGAGGAAGGATGTGTTGGAGGTTTGAAGGAAAAATAAGTTGGAAAATTGTCAACTAGGACAGTGGGGGAGTGGCTGCACTAGGGAACATGATTACTGGTAATCTTAAGGACCCATTTGAAATTATTGATTATGAATTTATTATAAGAAATGCATATTTTTTCCTAGCCTTGTTTAGTTGCATGAGTGAAGGTAATTCCTATGAAATCTGGTTTTCTCCAGGTTGTAGTTTATCCTGGCAAATAATACAATATCTTCAAGCCCAGTACCATAGTAGCAAGGCTTCTTGTGAAAGTTCATTGGTTTCACATCACATTATTCCTGCAGGTATTGCACCTGTTTGGGCCCAAAATTTAAAAAAAAATAGAATTTAAGAAGATAATGTCAGATTTATGCTACTTTCTGAAGTCAATGAATCTTGTGCTAACACAGGTTTCTTTGAATTCAATAGCCCTTTTGCTCATGGAAGATATCTACAGAGAGAAAAAAGAAATGAGAAAATATATTATCAAGGGGAAAGAAAGATGAAGCCATTTGGACAATAGCAAGTAAATAAAAGGATTCTTTAAAGAATATGCATTGTGGTTTCTCTCCAAAACTATTCAACCTCATTAATCTCAGTGGTAACCTGCAAAGTTGATTTTGAGATGTTTTCAGCTTGAATCTATCAAAACACATCTATTCCTTAAAGAGCACAAGTAATCAAGGGAAATTTCTAAAAGGTATGAGAAATATATTCACCTGATGTATTATTCTACATTAATATTTTCCAGTGGATAAGTTGGTCCTAGTCTTGTTTCCATACTGTCTTTTATGGTAATTATTTATAAACACGTCTACTTGTTTAAAGGCCCTTAAACTTAACCTTATAAGCCTTTGCCTCCCTATTTTGCTTTGTCTAATACTTTTTTTTACCCAGTAAGGTGCTCAATCAATATTTGTTTAATGAATTAACTAAATACCAATTAGTTCACAAATTTAATTGTCCAAGATTAAACACTTTGTATGAGTAATTTTCCCTTTGATGCAAAAGGTATTTTTAGTGAGGCTGTCAAATATTTTTATATTAGGAACAGAAAATTTTCCATTCCCTTACCAGAAAGCAATCTCAAAACACAGCTGTAATAATGTCTAATTACTAAACTGCCAGGGAACTGAAGCTTCCTACTTTAGTGTGAAAATAAAATAGAGGATGATGTTGAATAAGTATGCCCTCATTAATTTTTGAAACATCCTCACATTGTAAGACTGGAAAAAGCCTGCAGAGGCCATTAGATTCAGTATCTACATCTAGGCAGGATGATAACTAAATTATACAAAAAATATTGTTGCCTCTCTTGTATAAGAACCTTCAGGGAAAAAAACTTATAAAATTGTTTTAGCTATAAATTTTCACAATACTATATAACAAAATAAAAAGTATAGATATGATCTGGCTGTTGTGTTTATATAACATTAAGCCATTGATGTAATGGATCTTTTTAACTAAAATTGCAGACTCCAGCAACGATTTTCTTGTTATTAAAAGCCTTCCAGTGATCCAAGAGTATATTTGTTTTTCCAGATAGTCACCAGAAATCTTCTTAATTTAAGCCTATTTCCTGCCTTTGTCCCATTATAAGTGGATATAAAATGGTTTCTTATCATGAATTTTATTTTGTATTTGTGTATATGCCTATATGTTATTATTATTATTGTATGAATTTTTTAATTCACAAAGACAATTGCTAAATCTAGCCTAATCTTTTTCTCCAAGTTAAGTAATTAATTACCTCTTGATCAATCATTCTATATTGAACAACAATTGTTAGATCACAACTATTAGATCACTACCGTCTTCACTGGCCATAAACAGTTGAATAGCAGCAATTGCTTGTGGTTTATACTAAGATAACCCACATAACATTAGGCGCTACATGTAGTACACGGAAAATATATGATATGGTATCTTAGTTTGAATTTCCCAGAAGCAGACACTGGGATGAATATGTGTGTACAATTAATTTTAAAAGAAGTGCTCCCAGGGTAGATCAAAGTGGAAGCAGGAGAGAAAGAGGAAAAAGAAGCGATTTGAGGCATAAGACTCACAAGAGAGTAGGCTTTAACATGATTATGTAAAGGAATGCTGAATTATAACTTACGCCTCAGAGATGTCTAAACCTAGGAAATTTGCTGGACTTTCACCCAACAGTCATTGGGTGACTAATGATTGTTAGTTAATGGCTTCAGGAGAGTAAGTGGGGGAGGGAAGAAGAGAAGGTAAGGCAATAAAAATGAACATCCAGGCACTTCTGACTCTCTGCACTTATCGACAAAGTGGTCCCAACAGTTTGGGGGCAGTGCCCTGAAGATCTGTGGGTGCCGGTCTTTGAAAGTGTACCAAAGGGGCACCACTTATACCAACAGAATCTGAGAAACTGAGGGGAACTGGGCAGGGTACCAACAATGTCTGCCACCTATGGTAGATGCCTTCAAGGCACTGAGAAACTACAACCAACATATATAAGGCAGTTATAGTACAATGCGAGAATTAGTTAAATAGCTGTCACTTATAAGTCCAACGTTAGCTGAGACTGTCAAGATTATCCACATGGGCTGCAGAAGACTGAATAGACTTGTGAAAGGCATTGAATTAAAGTCAGCCTGGAAGATTTAATTGCATGGAGGGAAAGAGAGGACATTTTAAGTGGATGAAAAAGCAAAATTTTGCAGATTGGGAAGCAAATGTTGAGAAGGAATTAGGAATACAGAAGGTCTGGGGGGAGTAACACCTGGGGAAGGGAAATAGAGGAAGCAAGATTGGGGAGGGGGAACCATCAGAATGCTATGCCAACCTGACATTGCCCCATGCCAGCCCCATGGGCAGCTCTTGCACAGTGATTGTCCCATAGTGACACCACATTGAGCAGAAATGGCTGGACTCTCACACCACTGCCTTATCTAGCCAGTGATGGGTCATCCTGAGAAGAGTCATGACCTTGACTGGAAAGCTGATGTAGTCTCTAGAAGGAAAATTTATTTCACTTGTGCTTTCCCTTTGATTTATAGAATAGAGAGATATGATAAAATATATAGGGCTTCCCTGGTGGCGCAGTGGTTGAGAGTCCACCTGCCAATGCAGGGCACACAGGTTCGTGCCCCGGTCCGGGAAGATCCCACATGCCGCGGAGCGGCTGGGCCCGTGAGCCATGGCCCCTGGGCCTGTGCATCCAGAGCAAAAATTCACATTAAAAAAAATAATTTTATATATATATAAATAAGTCTAAAAGATCTCTTTCAATCAGTATAAAATAAAACATCTAACTGATAAGAACACATCACAGATTAGTTGGCCACATTTTCTCTTTCTCAGTGGTGCATAAAATAATAATTAATCTTATATTTGATGAAATATAGCATGGAAAATGGTTGACACATCATAGGTTCTCAATGAAAGTGAATGGACTTGATTTTTCAGTTATTTGTAAAGTCACCAATCTTAAAGAACTTAGATATTTAAGGGACTTCCCTGGTGGTCCAGTGGTTAAGACTCTGCACTCCCAATGCACGGGGCGCAGGTTCAGTCCCTGGTCAGGGAACTAAGATCCTGCATGGTGCATGGTGGAGTCAAAAAAGAAAAAAAAAAAAAAAAGAACTTAGGTATTTAAGTCATTGCAATAATGCTTTGGAAGAACGAACACAATGAGAAGTAAAAACTAATCATGTAATTAATATCTTTTAAATATATTTGTAGTTTTATCATTAACTGAAAGACATAGATGCCATCTCTCTTTCTAAACACGCTTATATCCAATCAGTTGTAAATAGTCCTAGGAAGAGAGTTAATTTAAAATATGACAATTACAAAACAATGAACTAAATTTTCCCATTGCTTTAAATATCCTTTCAACACATCAGGACAATATTAAAGATATTTAGGTTTTCAAGAACTGTTAAAAGTGAAGATTCATTTTAATCTACAATGCCAAAGCAACTGATTTAGGTGCAAAATTAACTAAAAGAATGAGTTGTTTGACCATTTCAACCAGAGCTTGAAAGGCAAGTAAAATTTAGGGTGTTGCCAAGGTCAAGAGGAAAGCAGAAGGTGAAAAGGAGAAGAAATCGAGTGAGTTACTCAAAGACAAGATAATGAGCTGCTGTCTCTTCCACAACTGGCTTTATCATCCCAGTTCTTACTCAGCTACTCAGTTATTCTTTTCAGTTACTGACCTCAGTTAATCCCTCTCCTTTTTCCTAAAGCAATTTAATTCATATCCCATTTACAGTAATTTATCTAGATTGATTACCAGGCTTCTATCAAATAAAATTTCTGTACAACTGAATTTCTTCATTGTTTATGAAAATAAAAAGGTTTGCTGACAATTTTCATCACAATAAGAAAATGTTTGCAAGCTGCCTAGTCAAACATATTACATCAAAGTCCACATAATATTTTTATAGCTATAATTTCAGTTCATAAGTTGCATATTATTGTGGGAAAATATTCATCTCTGATCTGAGCTTTTATACACTTATTATTATTATTATCAATGTCTATCAATTATTATTATGCTTATCAATGTCTCAGAAAACACACTCAGGGCCCCTGACTCAGGGGCTGCCAAGCATCTCTCTTCACCTAGATAATGTGCCTTTAGTCTGCTTATTTTTTTCTGATTTATGTTGAATGGATCCTTCTCCTGTTGGAATAATATTGAAAATAATGGAAACAGTCGTATAAATATAAGTTTTAAAACAGGGTAGTGTATGATGTACACTGCACAAAAACCGTGAGTACTTATTTATGATGAAGAGAAAGCTGAGGGGCTAAGTCACTGACCAGCCTGCATAGCGAGAAAGGCACCAACCAGCACAGAGTTCACATAAAAATACACATAAATGAAATATATTTTTAACTTCTTTTTAACTAGCTACATAAATGTCCATTACCAGAAGACTAAATACAACTTTCTATCATTTCCACCTCTAATAGATGTGCATGTGTAAGTGAATATGTATATTTGTTTACATTCACTTACATATATTTATATACATATATATATACACGTATGTATATATATATCTATTTCATATTCCCCCTTTATTATTGGAAGACTTTGGACAAATATACAAAGAAAATCTAATCACAGAAATTTAGAATTGGGGAAAACCAACGTTCCCTTCACCCACGCCATTTGGGAACCTGAAATTCAACAGGTTAAGGAACCCAGCCAAGATCAGGCAGCTAGTGGATGGCAGAGCCAGCATCAGAAACCCTTCTCTGAACAAACAGTTCAGTGTTCTCTCCACTTGTGGGCTCCTGATTTTATCTTCCCGGTTGTTATTAACTGATTAACCGTTGAGCATGACTTTAAGAATTCAGTCTATTAGTCAGGGTAAAATAATATTGAAGTGATAAATCTTTTTCCCCTGAAGTCAGTGAAAACCATTTCTATATTTTTTTCCCAAAATTTCCCTTCCGCGTCAACCAGAACTGTAAAAATATTCAGAAGACTGAAAGATTATTTCTTATCCCAGAAGTGCCTAATATTTCCAGGTGTTTTTACTATGTGGGAGGAAAAAAAATGTTTCTGGTTCTGCAGTAATGCCTGGAAAAGATGTTAACTAGACACCTTTTTATTCCACAACTCTGGCCCAGCTGAAAAGTTATTTTTGTTGGAAATTGAAACCTATTTTTATTGCTGCCCCAGAATATTTAGCCTTCCTGAAAGCTTTGATGTATCTTTTACTATTTGAAAACCTGGACATTTCTTTTTAGCTGCAAATATTATCCAAGTGAGTTTTGAGTGAAATTGTGATTTTTTTTTTTTTACTTCAAACTTGACTCTAAGTGATTGAACAATTAGTGTGGCACATATATGGAGAGATCAGTAAGAGTTGTTGATTACCTGACTCTAGATTATCTTTCTTGATTTTTTCATGGCAAATATAATTTTCTTGATGATTTTTATATTTTAATTGCCTTAATTTATCTCATAATGGTGTGTTAATTCTTCCCTTCCATTAAACCTGAAAAACCATCCTTTAGATCAAATTGTTGCATCTAATCAAGGTGTATCAAACTTTTAAAAGTCATTCATTCATTCATTCACTTAATCATTCTCTAGGCAAATATTTATTGAGATGCTACTCTGTGCCAGGCACTGGAGTGACAGCCAAGAACAAGGGAGCCAAAGTCCCTGCTTTCATGGAACTTGTATTTAATTGGGGAGAGGTAGATTATACACAGTAGGTGAACAAAGGAAAATCATAATGTTAGATCCTGGGAAGGGTTGCCAAAAAAATAAGACAGAATAAAGGGTGCTTGGTCTGGAGGGCAGCTTTAGTCAGAGTGAGGAAGAATGAAGAAAAGAAGGAAGGAAGCAAGAAAAGAGGGAAGGAAAGAAGGGGGAGAGGAAGGGAAGAAAGAAGGAAGGGAACAGTAAATAAATAAACAAATAAGTAAACCAATAAATACTTCTGAAAAATCTTGCTCAGCCTCACATCTCACACATCTTGCTGTCTTCAATTTTTGAGACTTTTTCTGCCTTGTCGACGAGAATCACAATGATGGAGCTATCCAGCTCTACAATTTCCATAAGGGAGGTGTGTTAGGATGTCCATATTGTTGCAAGTGGGGATTAGGGTACCATCTTGGATCTGAGGGATCAGCCTCAGGGGAGGCTGTTCCTGAGGCCTAAGGCAATTTCCAGCAAGGGGTGCAGCTGTGAGCCATCAGCGGCTGATACTGCCATCAGCCAGGGGATGGGTGCATAAGCCCTGGGGAGGGGATCTGGATGGGACATCCACCATGGATACCAAACATAAAGTGTCTTCTGTGAAGTGCTAGAGTATTTGAGCTTTATACTATAAACAATGGGGAGCTATTAAATATTTTTCAACAGGGAGTGAATGTGATGAAAACTGTATGTTAGAAAGACCTCTTAGGGAGTGGGATAAGGAAAGACACAAAACTCTGAGACTGGATGCAGTGAGGCCAGTTTGGAGGCTATGGCAATGGTGTGCAAAATAAAAGTAAAAATAAAGATGTTGAAGCAGGAGGAATCAACATGATTCAGTGATTTACTGGACAATCCAGGTAAATTGTAGAGAGGAGCCAAAAATAATTCTCAGAATAAAGACTATAAGAATTCAGTAAAATGATATAATTAATAAAAATTGGGAATATAGGAAGAGGATCTGGTTTTATTTGGATTCGTGTTGTATCTGCATGATGGCAGGAGGATACTAAAGTTTGCAAATGCCACCTGGCAGATGATCCAGAATCCTCTACATCACCTGCATCCTTTGTTGACTCCTAGATCTATTATTCATATTGTGCATCATTTCCAATTAATTTATTCATGACAGAAATGTAATATGTATGGAGTATATAATATGTATTGGGTACTGTTTTAGGCCCTGCCAAAAACATGTAAAAGCCCAAGTTTTACCTGGTAAACTAAGATTAATATGGCAACTTTCATAACATTCTTGTGAACAAAATGAAGACATGGGCTGATTCCATACAACTCAGGACACTGGTAAGTGGTTAGATTTCATATTCAAAATGTGCTGATAAAGGAATTCTTATTGTCTTGAAGAAAGGTCTCTCCTAAGCTTGGTCCTCAGCCTAATTTTTTTTCAACTACCTCATCAGTTATTTGGAGAAAGATACAGAAAGCATGCTCATCATATTTACTTTGGAAAGGGTGAGAGAAATATGAAATCTGTATCCATAATGATTCTGACTGTCTGGATAAAAGAACTGAGCCTAAATAAAATTTAACAAGGATAAATATTGACTTCTATTTGGGGCACATACACTTGTAAAAGCACACGACTGGAGTAATGAGACAGTCAAAAAGGTAATGTGATCTTCAGTTTATTAGCAGAAATATATGAAATAAGAATGGTGAAAGCACCCAGCTGTTTCCAGTTGGTAGAGGTCGAGGTGAGGATGTGACCACCAGTTGACCTGTGAGCCGGACCTCGGAAATCAGAGGCCCCTCCTCTCCTCTTCTGCCCTTGGAATGTACCTTCTGTCCACTTTTCCACAGTGAGAACCCTTTAGAAGGATGCAGCCTTGAGAGAGCAACGTGTCGTCAAGACCATCTGGACCATATATGCTCCGTTAAGGCCTCTGAATAAACTTTTAAGATATTGGTGTGCAGGTGCGGAGATCTACTCATTCTGCATCATCCAAGACAAGCCTCATATGTAAGTTCCCTTGCTTATGACACCTGCCCCTTAGCCATCTGGAATGGTCTGCCTTTCTTCGATCTTTCTCTGCCCTCATTTACAAGGCCCATTTTCCCAAACAGCAGTTCGCCGCACTTTAAACCACACCTACCTTATGGTGTCAGTGGTACCTGCCACGCTTTACAGAAGCATCCACACCAGACAAAGCAAAAACGCTCAGGAAACCAGGCTATTGGAGGCTTGACAGTGTAATACACAAGGAAGAGGTGATGGAAATGGTGATGTATATCTTGAAAAGGGTAGAATTATTTGGGGAGTATGTGGACAGGTGGTGGGCCTGGGGAACACATATATTAGACATCTTAAAATATTTTAAGCAGCTCATGACCAGGACATTATTTTCAAAGGCCTCTTAGAGCAGATCTGGATCCAAGGGGTAAAAACTTCAGAGCTGCTCTCAGGAAGGGTGTGTTTCCCTTAGTTTTCATTCTTACCGAGTAGACTCAGTACCTAATCATTTGGCAGGGGTGCTGTACATTGTCAATAAATTTAATTTTGGACTAGACAACCTTTAAAATATCTCTTGAACCCCAGATTCTATGAGTTTGTGACTTGATGACTCAGAACTATATTTAAGGATTAAGATGTTTTCAATCCCTTTGAGCTTGGTTTCAGATACTAGGACACCCCCCCAGGCCTTTCCCTCAGAGCTGTCACAGGGTCTTTGGGGCCAGTGAGAAACCCAGGACCTTTCACACAGCAATTGGGTCCTTTCCACATTGGCCCTCAAGAGATGTGTGTCCTCCAGTTTTCTGCAGACTAGGAGAGGGAAGAAAGTAGGTCGTTCCAAGATATTTGGTACTTTGGCAGAAAAAAATTAAATCAAAGTTTGCTAAAAAGTGAAAATGTTAAGTTATTTTCTTTTATCTTGCCAGAGTTTGTGTGGATCCTAGACTTTCTACTGAGTTACCAACTCAGCTGCAATACAACTATTTCAACTTTCTGGGAATGTTATTTCTGAGTCGCAGTGATAAAATGATCTGAATATTTCAATACTTTCAGTCACCTAGAACATACTATCTCTGCTTCACAGCTGCACGCTGCTCATGATAATATCCCTCATTGCACGGTACACTGTAGGAGAGTAAAAGAAATGTTTTAATTCCTGAAAGAAATGTTCAAACACCAGTTCCCTATTCCACAGCGATTCTTTTTTTCCCCTCAGAAAATACGCAAAAAGTAATACATGACTCATTTATTAAAAGTTCCATGTTTTCATTGCAAATTCCTAGTGAGGCTTTGGAATTGATGCTTCCCTTCTATGGTTCCCATATTCTCTGAGTCACCAAGGTTTTTAGATGTTGGCAGGAGAGCCTGTTCCTACGTCCTCACAGAGTTACAACGTGGCCAGGAAGGAACAGGATGCCAGGAGTTGAGCTAGGAGTGAGTGTGGCTACCATCCTTAGATCCAGGCATCTGTGGCCCCAGCCCTGGGCCCCAGGGCTTGCAAAGCTTCCCAAATATGATGTGCAAATAGTGTTCTCAGCAGTATTGTTAAAATGTAGCCGGTGCTTCTGTAGGTCTGGGGGTGGGGCTGAGAACTTTAATTTGTAGCAAGTCCCCAGGCGCTGCTGCTGCTGCTGCGGCTCATTCACAGATAATCACACTTAGGAAATGACTGGTTTAGTGACTCCCTCTGTCTCTTCTCCAGACATACCTCCTCCCCTACAGGATGAGTAGCTCACGTGATCCAGGGCACCTGCCAATGAGCATTTGCGGCTCCTTCTAAACCACACTGTGGGTACCCATGACTCCAGAATTCCCTGCCCAGACCACTCTCTGGCCTTTGCACACCTCTCCCCAGTCTGTCCTCCGGATGGCAGATCCCTCCACCAGCGTGTACACGCTTGGGCCTAAGGGTCGACCAAGGGTCAGCCTTTGAAGGAGCTTAGCTGCCTGGGCTAAGGATGTGCCCCAGGCAGAGCCTCTTCTGGTACAGACGGAGTCTGGTGAAGCAGGAGAAAAAGTGTGGGCTCTGTTCAGACCTCCTTTTGCCTTCTTGGTAAATGTTGGGGGTGGTCTTATATCTGTTCAGGTAAATGACAGGAGAGATCCCATCCTGTTATATGATCCTTGATTTTAAGACCAGGGCCACTGCTTGGATGGTTCTATTTCACGAGGATCCACTGCATCTAAAGGTCTTCTTAGAGCAAAGGGAGAATGTTTCTTCCCTTCCCTAGAACCTTCCACAACACCTCTCCCAGATGACCGCACAATGGAGGGGACAATGTGGGAGCTTTGAGGGCTCACAGCTTTCAGCTGAACCCCAACTGCCTGTGTGAATTTGAGCAAATCAGTCACTTTGAGCAAGAGGTCATCCTTTGCCCTCAGTTTCTTGATCTTTATAATGGGAATAAGAATGCTACCCCACTCTCTGCCACCTCTTCCCCATTTCCACCCAACTTACTTCTATTCCTCCTTCAGCCTTCAGCTCAAATGCCATTTTGATTAGATCAGATGCCTGGAGCTAAGCTAGAAGTAACTTTCAACCTTCCTTCCTTTTATATTTGTGATTTTGTTTTATGTCTGCTAGCCCAGTGGATTCCGAGAGCAGGGATCCTGTCTCCTTAATTCCCTATCTGGCCCAGAGCCTGGTACCTAACAGATGCTAAACCTGTGTTTGCCTAATGAGTAAACGAATGTGGTTATTGTCACAACTGGAGATAAAATATATGAAGTGACTGGCACACAGTATGTGCTTCATAAATGACACTGATGATTCTTCAGTGCCATTGACACAAATCACACATTTTATTTTCTCATACTTGATCCATGGCAGAGAATAGGGTGAACTTGGGACAACTACAGTTTGAACTGTCCAAGTTAAGAAAAAATGTGGTGTGATAAACTACTGGCCCAAACAACTAGAAGCATGATACCCTCTTTAAAGGATTAAGAAACGAGAGACCCATAATTTAAAACAAAGGATCAAAAGTCCAAAAAAGTGCTATCTATCAATTTTGCTTGCCCCTCACAACTCATACCTCAAAGAGTCAAACAGTGCATCTTTTTGAAAAGCATGTGGTGAAACTAATTCCCTCCGCAAGTGTTCTTGCTGACATCACCAACTTCCCCCTTCCCCTTCCCATCGCAGGGATTATTTTATCTGTCCCTTTCACATCAGCCAGCCCAAATATCCTCTTGTCAAATATTTCTGGGGCCTGCACTTGAAGAAAGAAACGATTTTCTCAAATCTGTGAACAGGAACTTTTTTTTCTTTTTTTTTTATGGCAAAATAAACCATCTGCTTGTACAACTGTTTCTAATTACTTCCCTGCCTAGACTCTCCACTTGAGGGGTTTCGTACCAGCACCCCGCCCAGAGCAGTGCTGCTGCCTAAATCCTAGCAGGCAGCTCATCCACACCCTTGCAGCTCCGGGGAGAGCCCCGGACCTGCACGCCTGGGTGTCTGTGGGTCCTTCTGCCTGGCCATCTGCTGGTGGCACCTCTGCCCCCGCGAACCTCCCCGACCCCCGGCTCCGTGTGCGCCACCTTGCAGCAGCTCTGCTGGCCTCCGCAGCCGGGAAACTCAGCATGCGTCCCGCAGGCTTCGGGAACTTCTTGCTGCTGGCGTCCTCCCTTCTCTTCGCGGGGCTGTCAGCTGTTCCTCAAAGCTTCTCGCCATCCCTGAGGTAAGCCTGATTTGTTTTTCTTTCAGACAGACCTGCCCTGCTTTGTGTGGCAGGACTCAAGCTTCAGGACGGCTGCCCTAAGCCAAGAGCAGTTAGGAAGTTGGACACGGGATAAACTTTTCAACCTGTTCCTTTCCTTACATCTACACTGTGTATTGCTTTACCCTTGTCCTTTTGCTTTTCCTTTGGAAAAATACAATCATTAAATGAATATATAGTTTCCTCCTATTTCAATACATATCAGGAGGATTATCTGCCATCCTATGTGTACCTGGGTGTACTCACCGCCTATAAGGCAGAGTTATCCCATGGGGTCTGTATTACATTCTGCATTACATTTTAAAAGAGAATTTGGGGCACATCACAATAACCAAACTTTTACATTTTACAAGTATAGTTCATAAGCATCGCTTATTGCAACTTGAAAATGCATTAGGCACTATGCTATCATAACATGTAAAGCTCTTTCTATATATTCATCTCTTATTTTTCATAAAATAACTGCCCCTGGCCACCAGCTAGCAATGGGACTTTTAAAAGAGAACTGAAAAGCCAGCCAAGGGTCATACTTTGGGTTAATTTGTATTTAAATATGCATGTAAGATTCAGTGGCAAAACGCCAAGAGGCAGGGTCGGATCACCTAGTCCACCTGGAAGATGGTCCTGTTCTCAGGTGGGCAGGTCACCACTTGGACATTTTGGGTCGTGGTCATTTCTTAAGGGATGGCCCGTGGGTGGTATCAGCTTGGTCCCCAGAGAAACGTGGGGTCCCAGAAACGTTGGTCCTATCCATGGGGTTGCACGTCTCCGTTTGGGATCTGGGTTCTGGGTGGACCCTGGGAGGCAACGTGGGCCCCAAGCAGAAGGGGCAGTGTCTGGGCTTGACCGTGGCCCTGCTGTGGTTTGTCGCCCCTGCAGAAGCGGCCCGGGCGCCGCGTGCCGGCTCTCCCGGGCCGAGTCGGAGCGCCGGTGCCGGGCGCCCGGGCAGCCCCTTGGGCGCTCTGTGCCACGGCCGCGGCCGGTGCGACTGCGGGATCTGCATCTGTCACGTGAGCGAGCCCGGCGTGTACTTCGGGCCCCTGTGCGAGTGCCATGAGTGGATGTGCGAGACCTACGACGGGAGCACCTGTGCAGGTAAGGGGGCGGCGCTGTCCCCTCCGCTTGGCCCACCGCGCCCGCCGGGGCGGGGACGCACGCGCACCCGGGGCGAGAGGGGTGGGGACGGCCCCTCCTACAGCCCTGGAAGTTATCGCCGCTGGGGAGGCCTTCCTTTTGCTCCCCAGTTCTGGGATCATGTCTCTTAACGCTTGTCTCCGCCCTGGGGTCCAAACTTCAGTAGAAATAATACGTGTAAGATTCATTCGCTTAATTATAAATCTCACTTAGCTTCTACTTTTAGTTCCGTATTACGGACCAAATCTCCCAACTGCCTCGTAAATGGAATTATTTCGCTGGGCTCTCCTACTCTAATCACGAATATTAATCATAATATTTGCAGACTGTAAGCCTGTATTTATTTTATTTTATTTTAATGGAAGTATAGTTGATTTACAATCTTGTGTTAGTTTCTGGCCTGTATTTTATTTTTACCAAGGAAACACAGGGGAATATTATTTCCCTAAATTCCAGCGGAGCAGACTGTGTCTTTGAACGTGGACTTGCCCTCTCATACTTAGCATATAGTTCACAAAGAGAAGCACATATCAGAAAACTGTATCCGAAAAACAAGCAGGGCCCTATTTTCTTGGAAGCAATGGCTTTTGTATTGTTTTAGCGGCTCCAATTTCTCGGCTGTGGTGCAACTTGGTATTTTGTAAGGGTGGAGTGAAAATACATTCATTTCCCTTGCACATTTTTAAGGAGTGATTTGGATTCTGATACTGGAAAGGGTCAAGCTGTTTTTTCATAGAGAATACCCCTAACCTCTAACCAGTGTCACATAACCGAGCTGTTTGCTTAGGGCCAAAGAACCTCAATCAGGTCATTGTGAATGATCCAGACACTCTGTCAGTAAAAGGACTACACAGTGCCTTCCCACCAGGGTTTGGCAAATATGTAGGAAAAAAAAAAAATCAACTTATTTTACCCACAGTGTAGCTGAGAATGAGAGTCCAACACTAACAGAGAGATCACGAATCAGTTTATAGCAAAATGTTTTTTTTTTTTCCTTGGCATCTGGGCCCAGAAGTGCGGGGTGGGGGGGATACTTAATATGCAGGCTGTTTGGCCATGAAAAAAAATATAGTCGTATGAGTAATTTGGAGGGGCACAGGTGCTTCTGAGTGTTTGTTTAGCCTTGAAGGCTGCGGCTCAATCCTTCAAACATATTGAATGCCACAACTTATTTTAGCTTTGTCACTCCCACAGGCTGCAGTGTTATTAAGGGCAGCCCTTTGGAATGAAAGCTAAGTATTGTCTAATATTTCATTCCAAATTCAACTGCTACCTGGCTTCTCCGGCTTTGATTGCCTCTGGCAAGGCCTCTTCAATATCATGAGTCTGAACACATTTTTCGGGCCTTTTGTATCGCCATTTCATTGGAAAAGTAAGAAGCAAGATGCAGTTTTTCAGCCGGTGAGCTAGTTTTGGTTGCCAGATAAAACTCCCCTTTTGAGGAAGCTGATCGGTTCCCTTTCTGTGAAACTAATGCTATGATATGTATACTTTTGTTTACCTCCCATGGGAAATGATTCATTGTTTCCTCCTACCATCTTTGTCACTACATTCCTTCCTCCTTGGTACAAAAGGCGGCACTGAGTCATGCATGGTTTTGTTTGCTAGTGTGTGCATTCCCGTAGAAGGTGAAATGTGTCTCTTTATTTAAGGCTGAATGAAATAACTGTGTTCGTTTTCCGTCCTCTTCTGACTGTTTCTCATTGACACCTACTCTCCAGGCCTGGTGCAGAATCTGCCCCTGCGAATGTGCTGGCTACATTTGCAAGGGCAGTGAGGACAGCGTTACACACAGCCTATCTGGCGGTCCTGCCAGCTTGCCTGCCTGTTCTGTGCTTCAAGTTTAGCTACTCAATTATGTCTTCAAGGAATAATTCCTATAATATAGCCAGCAAGATAGAAATGTAGCAGGTTGTCTTTTATGTTTTTATGTGCACCTGGGCCTATACCTCTATGATAAGCCCCTATAGGTGATTTCCAGAAATAGAGTAGCTTCCAGAGACTTCCCCCACCTCCGTGAAGAGAACAAAATCAGGCTCTGGGAGTGTCTTGTAGAGTGGTTAAGACTATGGGCTCTGGGGGAGATTTTCCAGGATTCAAATCCCACACTTAACAGCTGTATGAACTTGGGCAGTTACATAAACTTCCCGAGCCTTGATTTCTTCATCTGTAAAATGGGAATAATAAAGTACCTACCTTATGGGATTGTCGTGAGGTTTAACATATGCAAAAGACTTAGAAAAGTGTTTTGCACCAAGTGCTCAATACACATTAATATGCTTATATATGTCTACATAACACATTATTTTGTGATGCACAAAAGGTGAGCTGGGATGGATAGATGGATGGATAGAAAGAGAGATTGGTAGATACATAAGCTGGCTTTGTATTTGTTGGTCATTTGATGCAGTGAAAGCAATTTTGTTTTGTTAATGTAGTCTGTGCCTGTTATTGATCCAAAGCTCAAAAGGTCAAGTAAGGATAACTATTTTGGCCCAGCCTCAGAGCAGCTGTAGGAGATGCACCATGCCCTTTTAAAGTCAAGTCCATTGGGATCCTTACACTGTGAATCATAAGAGACATACTTAGTTTAGTTGTGCTGGTTGAGAGTGATGACGTTTACACTATCACAGGTGGTCTGTTTCTCCGAGTCTCCACTGGCTCCTGGCACATGAATCTTCCTTGGACTTCTGTAGCATAAAGGTCTGGCCCAGCGATTGTTCCTGTGGGTGTGATTATATAATGAGGAGTACACTCATTTTGGTTCTAATTTCTCTGAGGACAGTCAAATGTTTGGTTGCATAAAAACAAACTTTCAGTTAGTACTTCAAGGCATCCTGGACAACCCTCTGAATACCTGTGATTACACTTAAATAAAATATAGGTTTCTTAAACATCTTTTAAAATCGCTTTTGAAATATATCACTTAAAAGAGTTTCAGGGGCTTCTCTGGTGGTGCAGTGGTTGGGAGTCCGCCTGCCGATGCAGGGGACACGGGTTCGTGCTCTGGTCTGGGAAGATCCCACATGCTGTGGAGTGGCTAGGCCCGTGAGCCATGGCCGCTGAGCCTGCGCGTCCAGAGCCTGTGCTCCGCAATGGGAGAGGCCACAACGGTGAGAGGCCAGCGTACCGCAAAAAAAAGAGTTTCAGTTTTAGGAACTTGGAAGAGCTAATTGAATCCAATTTAGCAAATACTATGAAGTGCTGTATGTTTGCTAGACTCTCTGTTTGCTGTTAAAGGTGCTATAAAAGATGACGAATATATTACAGCTTCCCACTGAGTGGGAAGGTTCAGAGAAATACCAAATGCCTATAAAGCAATGCAGACTATGAGTTTCTACAAATTTCTATGAGGGTTCCATTAAGGTAGGAATTAAATATTATGGTTAAAAGTTCTCTAGAAAAAGGTAGCATTGGACATAAACCTTTAGGCATAAGGAGGTTTTTAATCCAAGAGGTAGACTTTTGGAATTCTGAGTGAAGAAAAATTCAAGGAATGGTTTAGAGGCAGAAATGCACGTGGGTGTGTTTGGAGAAGAGTGAGGGGTTCTGGGTTTGGCTTTGCTGGATCTTAAGGCTGTGGGGAAAGTGGTAGAAGATATATTGAGAGTTACAGTTGGACATGTGGTAGAGAGCTTTGGACGTGAATGTGAAGCTTGTGCTCAGGTAAGTAACGTATAGGAGCCATGAAGCAGTTTGAACATGGGAGGGACAGATGATTAATGCTTTGATTCTTGAAAAGTAATATGGTGTCTGGGGGCCCAGCAGGTTGGGGTAGACACTTGATGGGGAGGAACTCAGGTTAGATGCTATTTAAATTATAGTCCTGGGAGAGAGAAAAAGAATAGAATTATGAGGCATTTTAAAGACTTTTGGAAGGTAGAATCAGCATGCTTTAGTACCCAAGGATGAGTATGATGGTGTCAGTGAGCAGGCCTGTGGCAGAAGTGAGAAGAACCAGATAACTCCTAATCAATGGTGAAAAGTCCCTATTAAATTAAAAACACTTATTTTTATCTGGAATTGCTGTAAAATGAAGAATTATTCCTAGAAGAATGAGTCTGGACTTTATGGTACTTCTGGGGTTGGATAGGAATCTTGTCTGAATGTTAACTTGGGTTGACTTGTTTCTGTCAGTCACTCTGAGAGTCATTTGATTGGCCCAGCCGCTCCGCGCATGTGGGATCCTCCCGGACCGGGACACAAACCCGCGTCCCCTGCGTTGGCAGGCGGACTCCCAACCACTGCGCCACCAGGGAAGCCCTCGTTTCTTTTTCTGGAATGTCTTTATGGAGGTAAAGAACTTTACATTCTGCATGGTATTATTCAGAAGAATTTTTAATATTTATGTATAAATATATTTAATATAATTTATGCATTTATACATTTGTTCAGATTATAAAGATCCTTGTAGGCATTGATTTATATATGTAAACACACGGTATGAAAATAATTAAGATATGTGGAAATGCACCTAATATGCAAATATTAGTAACTTTTTTTCTTGCAGATATTTCTGACTTCTACACTGTTAAATAAATAGTATAAGAATTGTATGTAATTACTCGTGAGAACTGGACTTTCTGGCTCTTTATAGTCTTTCCTAGGACTGTTTGACCTGCTTTTTCATCACAGTTGCATTTTTCTTAGATTGTTGAATAATTGTCTCCAAGACTATTTTGTGGAATCACCCTTTGGTTTTTCCTTTCTTTGTCAGCTTCCATTTTTCACCTTCTCTTCCTTCCTTCATACCTTGTCCTGTCCTACTTGCCCGTTCCTTTACCTCTGCCTGGGCCCCCTGGTATTTACCACCCTTTACTCCTTTTCAGTATGCCCTCTGCCCCTTCACTGAGCACCAAGCACATAAGAGCATTCACTGCTCTTTAGCGCCCTCTCCAGTAAACGAGTGTGTTGAACAGACAGGCTCCAGTTTCTTGGTTGCCTCTTTGCTTGTGTTTTCATCCTGGCCTTCACATGTCTTGAGGTTTTGGAGAACACATTCAAGGAGCCCGCACCACCAGCTTCCCCATGTCATGCAAGCTTCTTTTCTGAGCTCTAGCCTCTTAGGTTCATCCATTTTGGATAAATGCATCTTGTCTTACCCCAAGGGACACATAAAAATTAAAGGTTTTCATTCTCAAAGAAAGTGCCAGACCTGCACATGACTTTCTCTCAACTGTCTGGCTTTATTTGGACTGCACTCTGCAGCTCTCCTGTAGACACCGAAATACCTTGGCCTTGGACCAGATCATCTGCACACCTTGATAATCCAGAAGAGCGTATTTATAACATCATAGTGTTGAGATCAAATAGTGTCAATGTGACAAGTTCAGCAGTTATCTTTTAAGTAAAATTTCACCAGAAGGAGAATGGAACATATGGGAACAAATTTATGTGTAATACAGATTTTAAATTTGTAGAGCGTAAACCGCCACTGTAGGGTGCTCAAAGACTTTCAGCATGTTTTGAGACATGATGCTAAAGCTGCCGTCCCGTGCTTCTTGGTATCAGAACCCACCCCCCCCGCCAAAAGCTGCCCAGCTCCCTGGGCCTCAGACACAGAGTTTTAAGTCTGATCTGGTCTCTCATGATGCTCAGGGCCTGGAGGTGGAGGACCATTGCCATAGGAGCAGAGATCCCTGACTTGGTCCTTTGACGAATTCCCTGTCTGAGGAGTTCCAACGTGAGACCAAACATTTTCCTAAGTTCCATATCCTGCCTGCCATCGTGTTAGTTTTCTGTCACTGCTGTAACATTGCCACTCATCTTTTGACTTCAACAAAACAAATGTATTTTCTTACACTTTTCTATAAGAAAAGTCCGACTAGGGTCTCCCAGGGCTTAAGGTGCTGGCAAGCTCTGTTCCTTTCTGGAGACTCTTGGAGAGAATTCATTTCCTGGTCATTCGACATTAAGAGAATTTAGTTTCATGAGGTTGTAGGACCAAGGTCCCTGTTTCCTTGCTGGCTGTCAACTTAGAGTGTCCCTTATCTCCCAAAAGCCTCTCTTGGGTCCTTGCATACCCATCTGCATCTCAGAAGGAACAGCAGGTGTCAGATCCTTCTCATGATGCCGCCCTCTAAGCGTCTTGCATTGGCACATCCCTCTTTCACCACAGCCTAGAAAAGTGCTTCACTTTTTTTTTTTTAACATCTTTATTGGAGTATAATTGCTTCACAATGGTGTGTTAGTTTTAACTGTATAACAAAGTGACTCAGCTATACGTATACATATATCTCCATATCCCCTTCCTCCCTATTCCACCCCTCTAGGTGGTCACAAAGCACCGAGCTGATCTCCCTGCTCTATGCGGCTGCTTCCCACTAGCTATCTATTTTACATTTGGTAGTATATATAAGTCCATGCCACTATCTTACTTTGCCCCAGCTTATCATTCCCCCTCCCCATGTCCTCATGTCCATTCTCTACATCTGAGTCTTTATTCCTGTCCTGCCACTAGGGTCTTCAGAACCCTGTTTTTTTTAGATTCCATATATATATGTTAGCATACGGTATTTGCTTTTCTCTTTCTGACTTACCTTACTCTGTATGACAGACTCTAGGTCCATCCACCTCACTAAAAATAACTCAATTTCGTTTCTTTTTATGGCTGAGTAATATTCCATTGTATATATGTGCCACATCTTTATCCATTCATCTCTCGATGTACACTTAGGTTGCTTCTATGTCCTGGCTATTGTAAACAGAACTGCAATGAACATTGTGGTACATGACTCTTTTTGAATTATGGTTTTCTCAGGGTATATGCTCAGTAGTGGGATTGCTGGGTTGTATGGTAGTTCTATTTTTGGTTTTTTAAGGAACCTCCATACTGTTCTCCATAGTGGCTGTATCAATTTACATTCCCACCAACAGTGGAATAGGGTTCCCTTTTCTCCACACCCTCTCCAGCATTGATTGTTTGTAGATTTTTTGATGATGGCCATTCTGACCAGTGTGAGGGGATATCTCATTGTAGTTTTGATTTGCATTTCTCTAATGATTACTTATGTTGAGCATCCTTTCATGTGTTTGTTGGCAATCCGTATATCTTCTTTGGAGAAATGTCTATTTAGGTCTTCTGCCCATTTTTGGATTGGGTTGCTTGTTTTTTTGATATTGAGCTGCATGAGCTGCTTGCATATTTTGGAAGTTAATCCTTTGTCAGTTGCTTCATTTGCAAACATTTTCTCCCATTCTGAGTGTTGTCTTTTTGTCTGGTTTATGGTTTCCCTTGCTGTGCAAAAGCTTTGAAGTTTCATTAGGTTCCATTTGTTTATTTTTGTTTTTATTTCCATTTCTCTAGGAGGTGGGTCAAAAAGGAGCTTGCTGTCTCTTATGTCATAGAGTGCTCTGCCTATGTTTTCCTCTAGGAGTTTGATAGTGTCTGGCCTTACATTTAATTCTTTAATTCATTTGGAGTTTATTTTTGTGTATAGTGTTAGGGAGTGTTCTAATTTCATTCTTTTACATGTAGCTGTCCAGTTTTCCCAGCACCATGTATTGAAGAGGCTGTCTCCATTTTATATTCTTGCCTCCTTTCTCAAAGGTAAGGTGACCACATGAGTCTGGGTTTATCTCTGGGCTTTCTATCCTGTTCCATTGATCTATGTTTCTGTTTTTGTGCCAGTACCATCCTGTCTTGATGACTGTAGCTTTGTAGTATAGTCTGAAGTCCAGGAGCCTGATTCCTTCCACTCTGTTTTTCTTTCTCAAGATTGCTTTGGCTATTCGGGATCTTTTGTGCTTGCATACAAATTGTGAAATTTTTGTTCTAGTTCTATGAAAAATGCCATTGGTAGATTGATAGGGATTACATTGAATCTGTAGATCACTTTGGGTAGTATAGTCTTTTTCACAATGTGGATTCTTCCCATCCAAGAACATGGTATATCTCTCCATCTGTTTGTATCATATTTAATTTCTTTTATCAGTGTCTTATAGTTTTCTGCATACAGGTCTTTTGTCTCCTTACATAGGTTTATTCCTAGGTATTTTATTCCTTTTGTTGTAATGGTAAATAGGAGTGTGTCCTTAATTTTTCTTTCAGATTTGTCATCATCAGTGTATAGGAATGCAAGAGATCTCTGTGCATTAATTTTGTACCCTGCTACTTTAGCAAATTCATTGATTAGCTTTAGTAGTTTTCTGGTAGCATCTTTAGGATTCTCTATGTATACTATCATGTCATCTGCAAACAGTGACAGTTTTGCTTCTTCTTCTCCAATTTGGATTCCTTTTATTTCTTTTTGTTTGCTGATTGCT
The DNA here is from genome assembly GCF_003031525.2 of Neophocaena asiaeorientalis asiaeorientalis. Lineage (NCBI taxonomy): Eukaryota > Metazoa > Chordata > Mammalia > Artiodactyla > Phocoenidae > Neophocaena > Neophocaena asiaeorientalis. The sequence goes on along the minus strand of NW_020171825.1, from coordinate 25,913 downwards.
GGTTAAAACTTCCAAAACTCTGTTGAATAACAGCAGTGAGAGTGGGCAACTTTGTCTTCTTCCTGATCTTAGTGAAAATGCTTTCACATTGTCACCATTGAGAACGATGTTGGCTATGGGTTTGTCATATATGGCCTTTATTATGTTGAGGTGCGTTCCCTCTATGCTTACTTTCTGGAGGGTTTTTATCATACATGGGTGTTGAATTTTGTTGAAAGCTTTTTCTGCATCTATTGAGATGATCATGTGGTTTTTCTCCTTCAATTTGTTAATATGGTGTATCACATTGATTGATTTGTGCATATTGAAGAATCCTTGCATTCTTGGAATAAACCTCACTTGATCATGGTGTATGATCCTTTTAATGTGCTCTTGGATTCTGTTTGCTACTATTTTGTTGAGGATTTTGGCATCTATGTTCATTGGTGATATTGGCCTGTAGTTTTCTTTTTTTGTGGCATCTTTGTCTGCTTTTGGTATCGGGGTGATGGTGGCCTCATAGAATGAGTTTGGGAGTGTTCCTCCTTCTGCTATATTTTGGAAGAGATTGAGAAGGATAGGTGTTAACTCTTCTCTAAGTGTTTGACAGAATTCACCTGTGAAGCCATCTGGTCCTGGGCTTTTGTTTGTTGGAAGATTTTTAATCCCACTGTCAGTGTCTCTTGTAAACAGCGTATATACAGGTCTTGTTTTTTTATCCATTCAGCCAGTCTATGTTTTGGTTGTAGCATTTAATCCATTTATCTGAATTGTTTTGGGTTTGTTATTGTAGGTCTTTTCCTTCTCTTGTGTTTCCCGCCTAGAGAAGTTCCTTTAGCATTTGTTGTAAAGCTGGTTGGGTGGTGCTGACTTTTAGCTTTTGCTTGTCTGTAAAGTTTTTAATTTCTCTGCTGAATCTGAATGAGATCCTTGCTGGGTAGAGTAATCTTGGTTGTAGATTTTTCCCTTTCATCACTTTAAATATGTCTGCCACACCCTTCTGGCTTGTAGAGTTTCCGCTGAAAGATCAGCTGTTAACCTTATGGGGATTCCATTGTATGTTATTTGTTGCTTTTCTCTTGCTGTGAAAAGATACTTGATACGATTTCAATTTTCTTAAATTTACCAAGGCTTGAGTTGTGACCCAAGGTATGATCTATCCTGGAGAATGTTCCATGAGCACTTGAGAAGAAAGTGTATTCTGTTGTTTTTGGATGAAATGTCCTATAAATATCAATTAAGTCCATCTTGTTTAATGTATCATTTAGAGCTTGTGTTTCCTTATTTATTTTCATTTTGGATGATCTGTCCATTGTTGAAAGTGGGGTGTTAAAGTCCCCTACTATGATTGTGTTACTGTCGATTTCCCCTTTTATGGCTGTTAGCATTTGCCTTATGTATTGAGGTGCCTGTGTGTTGGGTGCAGAAATATTTACAATTGTTATATCTTCTTCTTGGATCAATCCCTTGATCATTATGTAGTGTCCTTCTTTGTCTCTTGTAATAGTCTTTATTTTAAAGTCTATTTTGTCTGATATGAGAATTGCTACTCCATCTTTCTTTTGATTTCCATTTGCATGGAATATCTTTTTCCATCCCCTCACTTTCAGTCTGTATGTGTCTCTAGGTCTGAAGTGGGTCTCTTGTAAACAGCGTATATACAGGTCTTGTTTTTTTATCCATTCAGCCAGTCTATGTTTTGGTTGTAGCATTTAATCCATTTATCTGAATTGTTTTGGGTTTGTTATTGTAGGTCTTTTCCTTCTCTTGTGTTTCCCGCCTAGAGAAGTTCCTTTAGCATTTGTTGTAAAGCTGGTTGGGTGGTGCTGACTTTTAGCTTTTGCTTGTCTGTAAAGTTTTTAATTTCTCTGCTGAATCTGAATGAGATCCTTGCTGGGTAGAGTAATCTTGGTTGTAGATTTTTCCCTTTCATCACTTTAAATATGTCTGCCACACCCTTCTGGCTTGTAGAGTTTCCGCTGAAAGATCAGCTGTTAACCTTATGGGGATTCCATTGTATGTTATTTGTTGCTTTTCCCTTGCTGCTTTTATTATTTTTTCTTTGTATTTAATTTTTGGTAGTTTAATTAATATGCGTCTTGGTGTCTTTCTCCTTGGATTTATCCTGTATGGGACTCTCTGCTCTTCCTGGACTTGATTGACTATTGCCTTTACCATATTAGGGAAGTTTTCAACTATAATCTCTTCAAATATTTTCTCAGTCACTTTCTTTTTCTCTTCTTCTTCTGGGACCCCTATAATTCCTATGTTGGTGCATTTAATGTTGTCCCAGAGGTCTCTGAGACTGTCCTCTATTTTTTTCATTCTTTATTCTGCTCTGCAGTTGTTATTTCCACTTTTTATCTTCCAGGTCAGTTATCTGTCCTTCTGCCTCAGTTATTCTGCTATTGATTCCTTCTAGAGAATTTTTAGTTTCATTTATTGTGTTGCTCATCATTTGTTCATCATTTATTGTGCTGCTCTTTAGTTCTTCTAGGTCCTTGTTAAATATTTCTTGTATTATCTCCATTCTATTTCCAAGATTTTGGATCATCTTTACTATCATTACTCTGAATTCTTTTTCAGGTATACTACCTATTTTCTCTCATTTGTTTGGTCTGGTGGGTTTTTTCTTTGCTCCTTCATCTGCTGTGTATTTCTCTGACTTCTCATTTTGCTTAACTTACTGTGTTTGGTCTCCTTTTCGCAGGCTGCATGTTCGTAGTTCCCATTGTTTTTGGTGTCTGACCCCAGTAAGTAAAGTTGGTTCAGTGGCTTGTGTAGGCTTCCTGGTGGAGGGGGCTGGTTCCTGTGCTCTGGTGGATGAGGCTGGATCTTGTTTTTCTGGTGGGCAGGACTGCATCCAGTGGTGTGTTTTGGGGGTGTCTGTGAACTTACTATGATTTTAGTCAGCCTCTCTGCTAATGGGTGGGGTTGTGTTCCTGTCTTGCTAGTTGTTTGGCATGGGGTGTCCAGCACTGGAGCTTGCCGGTCGTTGAGTGGAGCTGGGTCTTAGTGTTGAGACGGAGACCTCTGGGAGAGCTCTCACTGATTGATATTACGTGGGGCTGGGAGGTCTCTGGTGGACCAATATCCTGAACTCAGCTTTCCCACCTCAGAGACTCAGACCTGACACCTGGCTGGAGCACCAAGACCCTGTCAGCCGCATGGCTCAGAAGAAAAGGGAGAAAAAAAAGAAAGAAAGAAAAATAAATAAATAAAATAAAGTTATTAAAATAAAAAAAATTAAAATAAAACAATTAAAAAGTAATAAAAAAAGAAAGAAGAGAGCAACCAAATCAATAAACAAATCCACCAATGATAGCAAGTGCTTAAAAAGTATACGAAAAAGAAAAAAGAACAGGCAGAACCCTTAGAGAAACGGTGAAAGCAAACCTATACAGACAGAATCACACGAAGAAGCATACACATACGCACTCACAAAAAGAGAAAAAGAAAAAGATATATATATATTTATATATAACAAGAAAAAGGAAGAGAGCAACCAAATCAATAAACAAATCTACGAATGATAATAAGCTCTAAATACTAAACTAAGATATACAGAAAACCAGAAACAAATTAGATGCAGAAAGCAAACTCCAAGTCTACAGTTGCTCCCAAAGCCCACTGCCTCAATTTTGGGATGATTCGTTCTTTCCCACCTCAGAGACTCAGACCTGACACCTGGCTGGAGCACCAAGACCCTGTCAGCCGCATGGCTCAGAAGAAAAGGGAGAAAAAAAAGAAAGAAAGAAAAATAAATAAATAAAATAAAGTTATTAAAATAAAAAAAATTAAAATAAAACAATTAAAAAGTAATAAAAAAAGAAAGAAGAGAGCAACCAAATCAATAAACAAATCCACCAATGATAGCAAGTGCTTAAAAAGTATACGAAAAAGAAAAAAGAACAGGCAGAACCCTTAGAGAAACGGTGAAAGCAAACCTATACAGACAGAATCACACGAAGAAGCATACACATACGCACTCACAAAAAGAGAAAAAGAAAAAGATATATATATATTTATATATAACAAGAAAAAGGAAGAGAGCAACCAAATCAATAAACAAATCTACGAATGATAATAAGCTCTAAATACTAAACTAAGATATACAGAAAACCAGAAACAAATTAGATGCAGAAAGCAAACTCCAAGTCTACAGTTGCTCCCAAAGCCCACTGCCTCAATTTTGGGATGATTCGTTGTCTATTCAGGTATTTCACAGGTGCAGGGTACATCAAGTTAACTGTGGAGATTTATCCGCTACTCCTGAGGCTGCACGAGAGATTTCCCTTTCTCTTCTTTGTTTGCACAGCTCCTGGGGTTCAGCTTTGGATTTGGCCCCGCCTCTGCATGTAGGTCACCTGAGGATGTCTGTTCCCTGCCCAGACAGGATGGGGTTAAAGTAAAGTGTTTCACTTTTCAGGAGGCTTGTGATTAGATTGGATCCAACCAGATATCCAGTATAATCTTCCCATCTCAAGATCTGTGATCTTAATTGCATTGGCAAAGTCCCTTTGGCCATGTAAGGTAACATACTTACATATTTATAGGAACAAGGATGTGAACATCTTTTGGGCCCTTCTTTTTCCTACCATAGCCATCCTTCTATAAAGCCCAAGAGGAAGGCCATGATGTGTGTACATGAGGGAGAGAGATTCCAAGGCCATTAATACCTGGCTGTTCTTATGCTCCATCCAGGCTATGCAAGTACTGTCTTTTCCATCTTTCAGAGCTTATCTACAGGATCTGATGTTCCTAGATCCAGACTTTTCCACACCAGTGATGATAAGGAATACCAGGTTTTGGGTCCAGAACATGAAGAGTGACTTAGAACCTCAACCACTGCTGAGGTTCAATGCCTGACATTATCACTTGCCAGTTGTGGAGCTATGGGCGAGTTACTCAAATGCTTTTAATGTCTGTTTCCTTACCTGTGAAATGGGGACAATAATAGTATCAAACGGGGATAATAATCATGCCAAGCACATATGAGTGATGAGTAGGTCACTCGAGTTATTATGCTTACTTTTGTCAGATGCCCCTGTTCTACTCTATTGTGATACTTGGTCCTAAGATATTTACTCCCCAAAAGTGATTTTCCTTCCATGTCATATCTTCTTCTGGGTCTCAATCTATGTTTCACATTTCCTCCTTTGACTGTCAGTGAGTGTTTGGAACTATCTCACCTCAGACAACAGGCCTGCTCCATAGTGTCACGTCTGGGTGAGCTTTCGGCCCTGGCCAGATTGAGGAGACCAAGACTCACTGGGTCATGTTCCAACTCAGTGGACTTCTAGGTGTCTGACCCTCATTTCTGTCTTTATCTCAGAAGCTAACTTTTGTGTTCCTGTCCCTGAAAACTTCACCCCAATTTTCACCATCATAATTGACTTGGATGGAAGTTTCCAGAGTCCTCCCCTCAATACTGTGTGATTAGTCTGTGAATCTGGAATTTTCAGTCTTTTTCTTTACTGGAAACCCCAAGATTTCTGCAAATTTGCAAGGCTTACACTCAGTGTGTTTCTGCTTCTGTCTCTTACTTCCACTGAGATGTCTGTATTTCCAGGCTGTTCCTTAATCTCCTCCAAAGTCTTGATCTCAAATAGGTTGATCCCAGAGCCCACTCGTTCCGCTTACAAAAATGGGAAAAGCAATACAATACAAACCAAAATCAAAATAACTCACTTTCACAGAGTTTTTGAGTGCAGCTGACCCTTGAACGATGCATGGGTTGCTGACTGCCACACAATCGAAAATCTGAATATAACAGTCGGCCCTCCATAGCTGCCGTTCTGTATCTGCAGGTTCAAGCAACCATGGATCCTGGAGTGCTGTGGTACACGTTTATTGTAAAACATCCACGTTATGAGTGGACCTGTGCAGTTCAAACCTGTGTAGTTCAGGGTCAGCTGTATTTAATGAACATTACTAAATGTTCTAGAGACATTGGGGTGGGGTTGTTTAATCACAGGAATGTAAACACCTTAAGACTGAATAGTAATCATTCTAGTTCTTAAAACCCCCAGGATCCCAGTTGTGTGCCTCTGTCATCCCTCCCCTCTTCAGACTCCTGTTTCTTTCACTACTCATAATTTTTATTTCATTTCCAAATTCTGCTCATTTGGGGCAAGGAGTTTAGCTATTATTTTTATCATCTTGTCTCTTGCTCCTCCACGGTCTTTGAAGTCTTGGTCTCTATCCTGAGAGTTGATGTCCTCAGGTATTAATGTTATATGTACATTTACTTTTTTTCACATCTTGCTTTATAATGTATGTGTATTTATAAATAACATAAATAATATAAATAACAAGGCCTGAGATGGTTCTCTTTGTACATATATATTCTGATTGCCCATACAAGCATATATATGTGTGTATGAATACGTATTTGCTACCTTAATTTTATACGCACATGTCATATACATGTGAATACATAAGTATGTCTTCAAACATGTTTACATATGTATGTGTTGATATCACATATATGTGAATATATAAATATGTGCACATTCACATGTGTGTGTTTATGAATGTGTGTGCATCTAAATGTTACACACAGAGACACACACACATAACCCATCTTCCTGGGGGACTGCTACCTGCAGTGGGGGGAGACATTCCATTTTCAAATCTTTGTAATGCTAGTACTCCTGATAGAAAAGGCACCTTGGGATTGTTATCACATGTGTAAACCTGCTACAAATCAGTATCTTATTGGGGAATTCTTTTGGCGACTGCCTCTTCAATACATTTCATGAAGACAGTGAGAAATTATTTGGTTGGCTCCTAATTTGATTGTCTTTTTCACTATCCTGTCAATTAAATGTTATTAGGCTGCTGAAGTCACATTTGAATTACAATTAATACTTGGTAAAGTTCTCTCTCTTTTTTTTTTTTTTTTCTCACTGGGC
>NW_020171825.1:8103-18616 GCF_003031525.2 Neophocaena asiaeorientalis asiaeorientalis | reverse complement strand
TAAATTTCTCTCTTTTTTTTTTTTTTTTTTGGTACGCGGGCCTCTCACTGCCGTGGCCTCTCCCGCCGTGGAGCACAGGCTCCGGACGCGCAGACCCAGCGGCCATGGCTCACGGGCCCAGCTGCTCTGCGGCATGTGGGATCTTCCCGGAACGGGGCACGAACCTGCATCCCCCGCATCGGCAGGCGGACTCCCAACCACTGCGCCACCAGGGAAGCCCTAAAGTTCTCTTTTTCTAACACTAAAACTTTGTTCAAAGACGGGAAAGATTAAAACATCTTCCTTTCCTATTTTTTATGAATAATAGTACTACTCTTGTCACTAACATTTTTATCCTACGTACATTTTATGGAGAGTTTGGAAACTCCTCAAAGCCCCCTGTTACATGCTAAAGCCTTGAGTCTAGGTTTGGATGCAAAAACCACTCAGGATTTTTTTATAGCTGGCGGTCTGAAAAATATAAACCAAATTGTAAATTTTCTATATTCTCAAGGCAATAGTATCTTCTTGTATGGTTTTGCATATAACAATAAATTCTACTATTAGAGAAATTTTATTCTCTGGTGAGTTCATCTGAATTTTCTAATCATACCTCCACAGGGAGAAAAAAGGAAATAAGTACAATGATGAGATAAACCAGCTTTATATTTCTCTGGATTTAAGATCCTCTAACTTAAGAAGCAGATTGCATTAATGGGAAGACAGCTGGATTAGAAGACAGAAGACACAGGGGGAGGTGTTATGGGAACCAGAAGGGGGCTAACTTGTAGGAGGAATTTGTTTTGCCTTTCCACCTTTCTTCCTGCCTAGATTGCACCTGCTGTTCCAGCAGCCCCCCCCTTTTTTAAATTGAAGTAGAGTTGATTTACAATGTTGTGTTAGTTTCAGGTGTACAGCACGGTGATTTTCAGATATATATATATATGTGTGTGTGTGTGTGTGTGTGTGTGTGTGTATATATATCTCCTTTTTTTCAATCTTTTCCATTATAGGCTATTATAAGTTATTGAATATAGTTCCCTGTGCTATACAGTAGGTCCTTGTTGTTTACTTTCTATATGGTAGTCTGTATCTGTTAATCCTATACTCCTGTTTTATCACTCCCCATCCCCTTCCACTTTGATAACCATAAGTTTGTTTTCTATGTCTGTGGGTCTATTTCTGTCTTATAAATAAATTTGTATTATTTTTAGATTCCATGTATAAGTGATGTATAATATTTCTCTGACTTACTTCACTCAGTATGATAATCTCTAGGTCCATCCATGTTGCTGCGAATGGGATTATTTCATTCTTTCTTATGGCTGAGTAATATTCCATTGTATATATGTACCACATCTTCTTTATCCATTCCTCTGCTGGTGGACACTTAGGTTGCTTCCACATCTTGGCTTTTGTAACTAGTACTCCAGCAGCCCATTTGAATCAAGGGATGAGTATATGGCCACCTATGAGGATAGCTTAGCCACAAGACAGGAATCTGGATTTTTTTGAGACTGTGGAGCCTGCCACGCCTGTACTGGACTGCCTACCTCTGGATTACTGTTGCACATGAAAATAATAAACTTTTATCTCTTTAAGCCCCTGTCATTTTGGGGTTTTCTGTCATCGGCAGCTAAATATAACCCTGTCTGAAACAATGGTTTTGTTTTAAAAGTTCAAGTCTATTAAAGTAGGGCGAATAGCATATGTACAGTGGTTGAGAGCTTGAACTCATGAGACCAGTAGGGCTGGATTTCATACCTGTTTACCTGCTCCGTGGAGTTCAACAGTTTTGGTAAACTCTGCAAGGCTCAGTTTGCTCCTCTCTAAGGTGGGCTCTGATTAACACTCTGGGGAAGGTTATTGTAAAGTTTAAGTGAGAAAACACACATGAAGCAGCTAATGGAATCACTGATGTTTAATGATCACTCTAAATGGTAGCTATTATTCCTGTTGTGATTAAACCTGGCATCTCTAAGGGGATTATTTTAAGGCAAAAGGGAATACGTCTTTGCTTTTAAATGTATTTACTAGTAACTAAGTGACCAGTTATGGACATATATTCCCTGTACCTGTTTACATGGTCAACATATACTACTTTTTTGCCTCGAAGTATTTATGAGGTTATTATTTCCATGAGAAGACATAATTTTTAAATGTCTGGTTACCAGAATATAACTTACCAGAGAGAATACAAAAATTGTTTATGTATTTAAATATTTAAAATTTTTCAATTGATTTATCTGTATATTAAAATTATTAAAACATAATACATGTTTGCTACAAAAAGTAAAAAAAAAAATACGTTTATTGAATAAAAAATCAATACAGCAGTATTGCATCTTAGGCAGAGAACAGGTTCTACGTCACCGCAAAGATCAAACATCTGAAGTTTAAATATTACCCTGACAAATCTCCAAGGAAGGCTCCATGTCTGAGTTTATTCCACCATATCTCAGTTAGTATAGCACAGTAAACACTAGTAAATGTGTTTTTTACTAGTGGCTTCTACCATGGCTAGAAGACATTTTCAGGCTTTGGCTGGATCATTCTTTTGGGGCTACTCAGCCCAGTAATATGCTGACACTAGGAAATAGCCATCAAGAAACTCAGCCCCCAGAGGTAATGTCACTTTCTTGCTCCATTTCATACCCACTTGGGGCCTCCACTCAGTGGATGGAATGACAGAATTTCTATGCTTTTAAATTATTATTCCATCTCCCTTTATTGCCAAATATGTACCTTAATTGCCTAGGCACGTATAATGGAAATCAAGTAAGTTAAATATATGTGTGCTGTGACTCCCCTTTAGACTTACTTTTAATCATAACCTCTGGAGTTAATATTAAATTAGGGTGTATACTTCCATATTTTCCCATGATTATATAAGTATGCGTGTTAAGAACACACATACACACACTCACTCTCATACACACACACGTAGGTTGTTTCTCTTCCTCTTTCTTGCTTTTTCTCTTTAGGAATACATCATGACCCTCATTCTAGTTTTTATATATATTTATGATTAAGAATTTTCATAGTTATATGGTGTTCTATATAGTATGGATGTATTACTTCATTAAACTATTTGCCTATTAGTGAACATTCTGGTTGGTTGCAGTTTTTGTTATTTTTTGTGTTTGGTTTTTTGATATGGGAGACTTGAAAGAGCATTCGATTTGAAATTGCTTACACACGCTCACACTCGTACACGCACACAGCTCTCTAGCACTCTGGCTCTTGCACAAGCATGTACACATTTCCACTAGAGTGAGTCGGGCTCCAAGACACATAAGAGGGTATCACCAGTCAACAGAAGTGTTAATAAAAGTGTCTTCCTATGTTGAGGATCTTGGCAAAAGCAAACTTCAAACCGGGTGGAACTGGGAGATCTGAAGCCTTTGTCCTTTGGGAAATTTAGATTCCGAGGCTCGTCTGGGATTCAAGGTCACGAGTCACATCTGAGAAGGGGGAGAAGTATAGAGCTGCTGGGACAGGGAGGACCGGGGGACCTGCCAGGGCATTTTCTGAGCCTCATACAGGTAAATTCTCAAGCTATTTTCCATTAACTCTTAAATTGATAAAGATTGAAAGCTGCAAGAAGGTTGCAAATCTCATTTTCTTTGGAAAAGAGTGCTTTGTCTTTTCAAGGATCACATTTCCTGGCAGATAAGAAACTATTTTGTAATAGAACTCTTTCTTCTGTCTACTCTAAATCTTACTTAAGGCTGGGTAGAATGATGGCTTTGTAAAGGGGAAAGAAAAATAAGACCTTGAGAAGAATGCTTGCTGGTTTGACCTTGTGTAACCTCAGTCCTAATTTATGTGGTAGGACAAGTTTCTGTGCCAAAGGCCCTATCATCCTAATTGTACATAGTCACTCGTTCAAACATCAAATTATTCCAAGTCAATAGTTACCCACTCCAGTTTCCTGTTTTATTATTTTATCTGGATATTTCCTAGGAAAAGCCAGGCTACAAGTTTTTTTTTAAAAAGGTCAGTGAGTTTGGTATTGCTTAGAAACTTCTCTCATAGCAAGGCGTTAACATTAATTTGTGATTTAATCAAATGGAGACAGTAAGAAGCCAAAATCAGAAAATCAAATCATGGTAAATGTATTTCCTAACTGGTCATTACTGCTCTTTCAGAGCTGTCATTTTCTGCTGTGCAGAACAGTTAGACAAAACTAGTTATTTTTCTAAACAAAATGACTTGGACATTTAATTAAACCTTTTCTTCTCCAAAAGACAAGTTACAGACTGTTTTTTTTTTTTTTTTTTTGCTTTCTTGGTCAAATTTTTAAGAAAGAAAAATTTGTTTTTAAGAATGAAAGAAAGAAAATATTTGATATGTTAGCTATGTACTGGATAGACTTCTTTCGATTGCTTGCTTGGATAGATTTGAGCCCTAAAATTAGTGCTGCATTAGTAATACAAAAGAATAATGGGAAAATATCTATTTATATTTGAGTACTTCACTGGAAAATATTTTCATATGTATGAGTTCATTCACTTCTCATGTAACTTGTAAGAGGTAGTCAAAATTATTATTCTCCATCTATCATACTGAGTAACCTGAGAAGAAATCTATCCCCCAAATCAACAGGCAGCTTCTCTTCAAGCATAATAAAGTTGTCCTAAAACCACATATTTAGGGAAAATATTTTCATGAATTTGGAGTCTTGAAATGAAAACATAATTTTCAGGGACCTCAGTTTTACATTTAAAATATATCTTGATTTTTTTCTTGGAGAAGCAGATTTTTGACTCTCTGTCTTATGTCAGAGATAGTGGGCATAAAAGCTCAAATACTGGGCAGAAGAAAGAACACCTCATTCATTTAGCATCAAAAGAAGTCCAAGTAGCAGAAATCACTGGGACTAAAATTACTTGTCATACCAACAAAGAGCATTTCTCTTAGCTGTAACTGAAATTCTTAGAGTGATTGCATTTAGCACCAAGTATTATCCAAATAAGAAGGATTCTCTGGAGCCAGCAGTGGGAGAAACTCTTTTACAATCTTTGGTTTTCCTTTTCTATAAAAGTGAAAGAAAACATAGGTAGGAGAGTTGAATATATATTTGTTATTTTCATTGACATTAACTAGTGTTGTTTTGTGTATTACATATTTTGGCTATTATGAACAAATCACATTAGAGATATTTTTTGGTTTTATAAAATTAAAGTGTTCATAATATGAAATCCAGAAATTCAAATACATGTAATTTTTAATATAGAGAGAGCCTTTTTTAGAACAAAGAGATGCGAACTGACAGAAATGCACAGGGAGAGAAGAAAAATGTGTATAGAAAACTGAACAATTTTGATTAGATCATCATGAGGGTTTCCTTTGTGCCTTGAAGGTGAGTATGTCAACCTTTGGGTCATGATATGAGGCTTCTGGGGACATCCTGCATATGTCACTCATCAATCTGCCTGGCGTTCCTGCATGTCTATATCTCAAGTATCCATGCTTATATGCCAAATGAAGAATTTTAAGACTTATGAGTGGCAATACATTGATCTGTTATTAATAAAGCCTTTGTTGAATTTAATAATCTTTCCTGGGCTTCCCTGGTGGCACAGTGGTTAAGAATCCACCTGCCAATGCAGGAGACATGGGTTTGAACCCTGGTCCGGGAAGATCCCACATGCCACGGAGCAACTAAGCCCATGCGCCACAACTACTGAGCCCTCGCGCCACCACTACAGAAGCCCACATGCCTAGAGCCCACGCTCTGCAACAAGAGAAGCCACCGCGATGGGAAGCCTGTGCGCCGCAACGAAGAGTAGTCCCCACTCGCTGCAACTAGAGAAAGCCTGCATGCAGCAAAGAAGACTCAATGCAGCCAAAAATAAAATAAATAAATTTATATTTTAAAAAAATCTTTCCTTTGGGAGAGCTAAGTGAGAAGGTTTGGATAGGATGGAAATGCAGAGGCAGGCTGCTCAGGAAAGTGCCTGGGAATTAGAATTAAAAAACAAAACAAACTGTTCTTTCTTCACTATTGTCACTTACTGTGTGACCTTGTGCAAGTCACTTAACTTCTCTGAGCCTCAGTTTAATTACATTTAACAAGCATTTATTAAACATCTCCAAAACGATGTCTAGAGGAGGACAGGGCATCAGGAGCTGTGCTCTGCCCTCTCTACTCTGCGAGGTGGATAGGCAGGAGGGCATTGAGGAGCTGAGGGCGATAATTCTCTCAGCCACAGCATTTAACATAAATATTTGAATATAGTGGCTCTTCAGTGAAATTAATGGATTGATGTGATTGTGAATATCTGATATTTAGATTTAATTGGGAGGTAATTTTGTTTCATTTTTAAGTGTAGCCATATTAAATTAATTACATGGAAAATTATATTGGCATCTTGAGGATTTTTATGAAGAGGCAAGAAAGTTAAAAAGAAAAACATGTATCTAGAAACTAATATTCAATGAAGGAATTCATATCAATTGCACAAAAAGGAATTCCCTAAATATAGATGTAATGTTCTATGAGTCAGAGGGGGAGTGTTCCTTTCCATTGTAATTAAATATACCAAATCTGTCATTTTATGGCACCTTCCAACTGATCTTTGGGTAAATGCATGTTCCAAATGCCATAAAATACAGTGATTCAATGAAAACCAAACTATTGATCCATGTTACCATGCAAGGAAATAGGTTCAGTGGTTGTCTGTTTCCATGTGCATGTTCAGTAAGCCATTTATCTACATTTTTGTTAAATTACTCTCTTTAATTTTCACACTTATTCTACCTTAGAAGAATATTTTATGTAGCACAACGTGTTTGTTTTTTTGATAAACTATTTTGGGAACTTCTTTTATCTCCTGAGAACTTCAAAAAAGCATTGGAATCAGTCTACGTATTTGGTATTATTCAGATTTCTGTTTTTCAGATTTTTAAACAATGGAATTCAATTTATTTAAGAAGAGAATGCAAACAGTTTTAAATTGTGTGAGCTGTCAATACAACCATTGGTTGGCCAGTCAACCATTGTAAACTTGTTGACAGCACTGTTATGTATGTAGTTCGTTAATTTAATGCAGAATATATTTCCTGTTTCTAATGAAGAACTTTAGGTCCTTTAGGGACTAATTTTAACATGAAACTTGATTGATTTTGAAATTCAAAATACAGTTTTATTGGAAGTCCATATGAGTATAAATATTTTTGACAAAAATATGTGTGTAATTATTATTTCTAATGATTTGGAAGTTGGTATAAATTAGTCACTGTCTTTAAGTGTTGAAACTGAAAATGGACTGCTTTTTCATATATAAAGAGCCAAAGACTTACATACAAGTATAAAATTAGAGATACAGATCATTTTTTTGTATGTGTCACTCTTCAATCACCAGCTATTTACTGAGCAACTACTATGGGGTAACACCCTGCATCAGTAGCTGTAGGGGTTATAAAGATTAAAATACATGATTATTTTCCTTGAGAAATCTGATAGTAGGTTTAAAATATAGTATAATTATATTATACTATATTATATAAGTATTACAAAGTGGCATGTAAAGAGCTGTTTGGAAGATGAGTAAGGTATGTTAACTAGTGTATCTGAAGGGATCAGCATTCTAGCCAGAGGGAGAACATGAGCAGAATTTGAAGCTAGGACATCGTGGATACCAGTTTTGCTTCTTTAAGTCAGTGGGGTCTTTCAGAAGGGTTCTCAGAGAGAAGCCTGCAGAGATAAGTGGGAGCCTTTCAAAGCCAAAAATATGACTGGATGGCCCTGGGCAAGTAACGGTGAGCAGAGAATTGGCTTTGCACATAGAAATTTCAGGGACACTGCTCTTAGGATGAATGGAAAGGGGAAAGTCTTATATGGAGGGAACATTGAGAAAGCTATTTTAATAGCCAACGGTGAAAACTAATCATGTTCTGAAGTCTGCTGATGACCATGGAAAGAAAGGGAAAGAATGACGCTAGGTACATTGTTATATGATGGAGTTGACAGAATTGAGGGTGGGGCTGGGTGGTGGAGCTAGACTTACCTGTTGAATGTAATCTGTTATGGTCATACTGGTTTTCAAATAAGCCCAAAGCTTGCAACCTCCCACCCCAGCCCCCATTCCAGAGACACCTGGATCTCTTCATAATTTGGAATTAAAGGGCTAATTCCTGCCTGCCTAGAGAACCCTGCCCTGCTTTGGTGTTAAGCACTTGTTCTTCATTCCTGGTTAAATACTTCAAATACCTTCTACCTGGGAGAGTGGAAGGGGCTATGTTGGGGCCATAAATAGGAAATTGGAAAGGCAATATTTTTGAGGTCAAAAGAATGAGGAGCAATTGTTCACAGAACAGCCACATCTGAAGGTGGCCAGTGGTGGCCAAAGGACACAGCAACCCCCAAAGGCTGCCAGTTTATCACCCAATGAATTTGTCTTAGGAGCCAGAAGACTCTGAACAGTTACGCTCTTGAGCTCAACTCATTTTCTCTAAAACATCACCTCCAGAGAAGTTTCTAGTTATTGAAATATGTATTTTTATTTGTGGGTGTCTAGGACACTTTCACTCTTTAGATACATGTGACCATTTCATTAGGGTTGTGAAAGATGAATGAGAAATAAAATGATAGGTTGTATGTTAAACAAATACTAGTTGCAAATCTTGTTATTTTTACTATATCCAAAGTAAAATGAGATCTCTCTGTCTTGTTCATTATATTCCTTATGTAAAAATAGCTTCCATTTGGGACTTCCCTGGCGGTCCAGTCGTTAAGACCCCACGCTTCCAGTGCAGGGGGCGTGGGTTCGATCCCTGGTCGGGAACTAAGATCCCACATGTCACATGGCACAACCAAAACAAAAAGATAGCTTCCATTTAAGTTCATCAAAAATAATATTCCAAATGAAAATATCAGAAACTTCCTATTATAAGAAAAAGAAATCTAAGTATTAAATAGTTTTCATGTGTACCTCCAATATTTGATTACAAGATGTGATGAAATTTAATTGTAGCACAATATGAGGTAGGAATAAACCCTAAATATACTATTTAGGGTTTAAATTTAGGGTTTAAAGTTATTTTGTGTAATAATTTCCTTATGACTTTCCTTCATATACTTTTCAGCATGTAAATACTTAAATGAGATGGAATAATTCAGGCTTATATGGGGGGGGCAAATGTATTTCAGATACTCATGGGTTTATCAGGTAGGACAATTTTCTTGGGTCCAAGTAATAGAAAACCCAACTCAAACATGCTTAAGAAAAAAAAAAAAAAGACAATTTACTGGCCTACTTAATTGAAATATTTAACATAATGGTTCCCAAGGTGTGGTTCAACTGGGGACTTGTTAGCAATGCAAATTTTGAGGGCTCACCCCAGATTTACTGAATCCAAAACTCTGACTGTGGGCTCAGCCATCTGCTTAAACAAGTTCACCATGTTGTTCTGATACATGGTAGGATTTGAGAACCACTGGTCTAAGAGTAAATCTATCTTCAGGTGCAACGCAATTTAGTGCTCAAAGGATATTACCAGGATCTAAATGTGGGCTCAGCTACCCCAGGACAGCCCCATTTCCAGGCTTCACATGGTAGATAGCCAGTGACAGCTGGAGATACCTGTCATCACAGCACGTTGTCCAGTGGACAAGAGAAATGATTTTACCTCCACAGAACCTTTAATACCAGATGGAAACTTGGATCTACACAAAGGAATGAAGAGAACTAGAAATGGTAACCGTATGGGTCAATATATATGATATATTTTTCTTTTATTCACGTCTCTTTAAAAGAGATGGAGGGAGAAGAGTATGACTGCAATAAGGACAAAAAGATGAGGTACTGGAGAAAAACAGGAGGTTAGGTGACTGGGGATATGAAGTTTTTGAGGAGTCGGGGGAAATGGTAAGTAGTACAGATCTGCAACATGCGTTTCATATTTTAGAAGTCTAGACCCCTTACAGCTTTAAAACTTTATAAGCTATTTAAATGTCATGTCTAATATTGTAAAATAATGATAATTTTTTTTTGCTTTACAAAAGAAGATTTTATTTTATTATTTTTACATCTTTATTGGAGTATAATTGCTTTACAATGGTGTGTTAGTTTCTGCTTTATAACAAAGTGAATCAGTTATACATACACATATGTTCCCATATCTCTTCCCTCTTGCATCTCCCTTCCTCCCACCCTCCCTATCCCACCTGTCCAGGCGGTCACAAAGCACCGAGCTGATCTTCCTGTGCTATGCGGCTGCTTCCGACTAGCTATCTACCTTACGTTTGGTAGTGTATATATGTCCATGCCTCTCTCTCGCTTTGTCACAGCTTCCTTTATGTCATAGAGTGTTCTGCCTATGTTTTCCTCTAAGAATTTGATAGTTTCTGGCCTTACATTTAGGTCTTTAATCCATTTTGAGCTTATTTTTTATATGGTGTTAAGGAGTGATCTAAGCTCATACTTTAACATGTAGGTGTCCAGTTTTCCCAGCACCACTTATTGAAGAGGCTGTCCTTTCTCCATTGTACATTCCTGCCTCCTTTATCAAAGATAAGGTGACCATA
>NW_020171825.1:6145-7685 GCF_003031525.2 Neophocaena asiaeorientalis asiaeorientalis | reverse complement strand
CATGGGCCCAGCCGCTCCGCGGCACGCGGGATCCCCCCAGACCGGGGCACGAACCCGTGTCCCCCGCATCAGCAGGCGGACTCTCAACCACTGCGCCACCAGGGAAGCCCTCATCAGTGTCTTATACAGGTCTTTTATACAGACAGTTATACAGGTCTTTTGTCTCCTAGGTAGGTTTATTCCTAGATATTTTATTCATTTTATTGCAATGGTAAATGGGAGTGATTTCTTGATTTCACTTTCAGATTATTCATCCTTAGTGTATAGGAATGCCAGAGATTTCTGTGCATTAATTTTGTATCCTGCTACTTCACCAAATTCATTGATTAGCTCTAGTAGTTTTCTGGTAGCATCTTTAGGATTCTCTATGTATAGTATCATGTCATCTGCAAACAGTGACAGCTTTACTTCTTCTTTTCCGATTTGGATTCCTTTTATTTCCTTTTCTTCTCTGATTGCTGTGGCTAAAACTTCCAAAACGATGTTGAATAACAGCAGTGAGAGTGGGCAACCTTTTCTTGTTCCTGATCTTAGTGGAAGTGCTTTCAGTTTTTCACCATGGAGGACAATGTTGGCTGTGGGTTTGTCATATATGGCCTTTATTATGGTGAGGAAAGTTCCCTCTATGCCTACTTTCTGCAGGGTTTTTATCATAAATGGGTGTTGAATTTTGTCGAAAGCTTTCTCTGCATCTATTGAGATGATCATATGGTTTTTCTCCTTCAATTTGTTAATATGGTTTATCACACAGATTGATTTGCGTATATTAAAGAATACTTGCATTCCTGGAATAAACCTCACTTGATCATGGTGTATGATCCTTTTAACGTGCTTTTGGATTCTGTTTGCTAGTATTTTGTTGAGGATTTTTGTATCTATTTTCATCAGTGATATTGGCCTGTAGTTTTTTTTCTTTGTGACGTCCTTGTTTGGTTTTGGTATCAAGGTGATGGTGGCCTCGTAGAATGAGTTTGGGAGTGTTCCTCCCTCTGCTATAGTTTGGAAGAGTTTGAGAAGGATAGGTGTTAGCTCTTCTCTAAACGTTTGATAGAATTCACCTGTGAAGCCATCTGGTCCTGGGCTTTTGATAGAATTGGCCTGTGAAGCCATCTGGTCCTGGGCTTTTGTTTGTTGGAAGAGTTTTAATCACAGTTTCAATTTCAGTGCTTGTGATCGGTCTGTTCATATTTTCTCTTTCTTCCTGATTCAGTCCTGGCAGGTTGTGCATTTCTAAGACTTTTTCCATTTCTTCCAGGTTAGTCATTTTATTGGCATAGAGTTGCTTGTAGTAATCTCTCATGATCTTGTGTATTTCTGCAGTGTCAGTTTATTTCTTCTTTGATTTCTTTAGTGATCACTTCATTATTAAGTAGTGTATTGTTTAGCCTCCATGTGTTTGTATTTTTTACGGATCTTTTCTGGTAATTGGTATCTAGTCTCATAGTGTTGTGGTCGGAAGAGATACTTGAAACAATTTCAATTTTCTTAAATTTACCAAGGCTTGACTTGTGACCCAAGATATGATCTATCCTGGAGAATG
>NW_020171825.1:4022-5507 GCF_003031525.2 Neophocaena asiaeorientalis asiaeorientalis | reverse complement strand
TTATTTTAAAGTCTATTTTGTCTGATATGAGAATTGCTACTCCAACTTTCTTTTGGTTTCCATTTGCATGAAATATTTTTTTCCATCCCCTTACTTTCAGTCTGTATGTGTCTCTAGGTCTGAAGTGGGTCTCTTGTAGACAGCATATATATGGGTCTTGTTTTTGTATCCATTCAGCCAATCTGTATCTTTTGGTGGGAGCCATTAGTCCATTTACATTTAGGGTAATTATCGATATGTATTTTCCTATTCCCATTTTCTTAATTGTTTTGGGTTTGTTATTGTAGGTCTTTTCCTTCTCTTGTGTTTCTTGCCTAGAGAAGTTCCTTTAGCAGTTGTTGTAGAGCTGGTTTGGTGGTGCTGAACTCTCTCAGCTTTTGCTTGTCTGTAAAGGTTTTAATTTCTCTATCAAATCTGAATGATATCCTTGCTGGGTAGAGTAATCCTGGTTGCAGGTTCTTCTCCCTCATCAGTTTAAATATGTCCTGCCAGTCTCTTCTGGCTTGCAGAGTTTCTGCTGAAAGATCAGCTGTTAACCTTATGGGTGCCTCAGTTATTCTGCTATTGATCCCATCTAGAGTATTTTTCATTTATTGTGTTGTTCATCATTGTTTGTTTCATCTTTAGTTCTTCTAGGCCCTTTTTAAATGTTTCTTGCATTTTGTCCATTCTATTTCCAAGATTTTGGATCATCTTTACTATCATTATTCTGAATTATTTTTCAGGTAGACTGCCTATTTCCTCTTCATTTGTTAGGTCAGGTGCGTTTTTATCTTGCTCCTTCATCTGCTGTGTGTTTTTCTGTCTTCTCATTTTGCTTATCTTAGTGTGTTTGGGGTCTCATTTTGCAGGCTTCAGGTTCGTAGTTCCTGTTGTTTTTGGTGTCTGTCTCCAGTGGCTAAGGTTGGTTCAGTGGGTTGTGTAGGCTTCCTGGTGGAGGAGACTAGTGCCTGTGTTCTGGTGGATGAGGCTGGATCTTGTCTCTCTGGTGGGCAGGTCCACGTCTGGTGGTGTGTTTTGGGGTGTCTGTGGACTTATTATGATTTTAGGCAGCCTCGCTGCTAATGGGTGGGGTTGTGTTCCTGTCTTGCTAGTAGTTTGGCATAGGATGTCTAGTTCTGTAGCTTGCTGGTCATAGAGTGAATCTGGGTGCTGGTGTTGAGATGGAGATCTCTCGGAGATTTTCGCCGTTTTATATTATGTGGAGCTGGGAGGTCTCTTGTGGACCAGTGTCCTGAAGTTGGCTCTCCCACGTCAGAGGCACAGCAGTGACTCCTGGCTGCAGCACCAAGAGCCTTTTATCCACATGGCTGAGAATAAAAGGTAGAAAAAGTAGAAAGAAAGAATTAGTAGAAGTAGAAAGAAAGAAAGGAGGGAGGGTGGGAGGAGGGAAGGAAGGATGAAAAGAAAGAAAGAAGATAAAGTAAAATAAAATAAAGTAAGATAAAATATAATAAAGTTATTAAAATAAAAAAATAATTATTA
>NW_020171825.1:3562-3810 GCF_003031525.2 Neophocaena asiaeorientalis asiaeorientalis | reverse complement strand
AAGTTGTCCCTGGATCCAGGGACCCTGGCAGTGGCGGGCTGCAGAGGCTCCCCGGAAGGGGGTGTGGATAGTGACCTGTGCTCACACACAGGCTTCTTTGTGGCGGCAGCAGCAGCAGCCTTAGCGTTTCATCCCCGTCTCTGGGGTCCGCGCTTTTAGCCGCGGCTCACCCCTGTCTCTGGAGCTCCTTTAAGCAGCGCTCTTAATCCGCTCTCCTCGCGCACCAGGAAAGAAAGAGGGAAGAAAAA
>NW_020171825.1:0-3535 GCF_003031525.2 Neophocaena asiaeorientalis asiaeorientalis | reverse complement strand
GGGGGGGGGTGTTTCTTGCCTTTTGGGAGGTCTGAGGTCTTCTGCCAGCGTTCAGTAGGTGCTCTGTAGGAGTTGTTCCACGTGTAGATGTATTTCTGGTGTGTCTGTGGGGAGGAAGGTGATCTCCGCGTCTTACTCTTCCGCCATCCTCCCGGAAGCCAAGCTCTAATGATAATTTTAGTCATTCTTGCTATTGCTGTTCTCAATGGCTACTTTACTATTCATTTATTCAGTTGATGCATGTTTAGCACTCTAAGGGGTATAAACACACATCCAGTATTCCATACTTTACTTAGGTTAGTGTTACACACAAAAAAATGGCTATACTGTAGCTTTCAAGTGTCAGCTTTTTTTTTAATGCTTTCGAAATTGTATCAACTAAATGGGGAAAGAAATCTAAAACTACGTGAAGAGCTACTAAAATACATTCTTAGAGGCAATATTTTACAATAAAATTTTCTTTATAATATTTCTTCATAAACCTTGAACTTGTTTTGTGGCTTCTAGGTACTCCCAGTGATTTTAATGACCTATCTTGTTTTTTGTTTCTATATCTTTCTTAGGTAAAAATAAATCCCAGATTTAGCATATTACTCAAGCACATCAGATTTCACAAGAGAAATGTGTAGTTATAGCTCCAAGGCAGGTGTTATGATCCTGTCAGATTGCTCAAGCTAATTTCGAGCCATGTCAGGGCAGTTGCTGGGAGACGTTTGAGGAGCACAGGAAATTATATGGAGCCTGTAGATAACAGCATGTCCTGTACTGTGGCCTAAAATAATACCGAACCTGCCCCATTACCAACACTCTGGCTGAAAGAAAGGCCTGGACTGGAGGTTTACCTCAACATCACTGAAAAAACAGAATTAGGATGCTTTAAAAATATGGCTGTAATTGTTGAAAAGTTGACAGTGAAAATATGGATAAAATTCGCAATTATAATTGTATTGGCAAAAATTTATTTTAAAATATATTTGATGTATAATTAAATTACTTTGGTGTGTTTTCCCAGCTTGGGTTATCGTAAGAATTAGCTGTGATGGCTTCCTGTCATCGGCTTCCTAAGCCCCTTTTCTAGAGAAGTACATTTCATAGATGTGTGTCTTTCATCAGTGTTCCAAGTAATTGTCAAGATCAGACTTATTGGCAAAGCAATGGCCTAAAGTAAGGAATTCGTTTACTTTTCAAGGAAATGAATGTGGGGAGCTCATAGAAATATATCCAATCTGAGCTTATAAAATGTATTTCCTTACAGATTATTCAGGTCAGAAAGAAGGGTTAACCCTCCCTAACTCCACTGTTGCCTAGGAAGATAGATGGAAAGTTAGCCAGGTGCATGTTCAGTGTGTAGTTGTCACAGAAGGAGGGCTGCATACAGCTGTGCAGAAAGGTTGGGGCCTAGGAGGTGGTGATGATAGAAATCCTGGGGTTCAGGGGGGGAGATCGTCACAGTGGGCCTTCACTGTGATGGGAGAGGGGACACAGAGGAGGAAATTGGGGCCCCAGTAAATGGAGATATTGATATTGCTATTTCCCAAAGGATGTCTGGATGACACCAGCCATGCCTTTCAAACCAAGGAGCCAGCCCTTGCATTGGCATTCGGGGGAGAGTGTGATTCCAGAAGAGGCCAGAGTCATGAGAGCAGTGTCTTTTCGAATTAGAAGGCATGGTCTTTTCAGAGCAATCTTCTCATTCTTCGTTGTCATGTTAAAGGGAGTATGGTTTTTAGCTTGACATACACATTGAACTGACTCTATATCCTGACTGAAAAGAGTGGATGGCATTTCAGAGTTCATTCCTTTACTTTTAAGTAGGGTAAGGACATATGGCTGCTTAGTTTTCCCGTGTCGATTGTAAAAATGGGATGCCTTCAGGAATGGTCATGGGGGGAGATTCCAGGTCACAGGCTTTGGAACCAGGAAGACTTGAGCTGACTCTTAACTCTACCTTGTGAGAGCTGTGTCAGGATGTAAAAGCTACTAAACCTGCTTGACAACTATCCTTGCCTATAAACTGAAGAATAGGACAACTTAATAGAAAGTGCTATTTACTCAGTATATACTGTGTGCCCAGGCACTGTGCTAGGTATCCTATATATTATTCATGGAATTCTCAGGACATCATTCTGAGATCAGAGATCAGCACTAATGTGTTCTGACAATAGCAATAACTATTAATCTCTGTTACAGGGTGTTTTGGGGGGTGGTAATCAATGAGATTAGAGACGTTCAACAAACAAAACTCATGTTCCAAAGTAGGGATCAAATTCTACTTCTTTTGAGATATAAACTCTATACAGCTTTGCAATGATAGGTTTTTTTTTCCCAACTTGCATCCATTAAATTTTTTTTTTTTGGCCGTGTTTTGCCATCATTGCTGCACGCCTGCTTTCTCTAGTTGTGGCGAGCGGGGGCTACTCTTCCTTGCAGTGCGTGGGCTTCTCATTGCGGTGGCTTCTCTGGTGGAGCACAGGCTCTAGGCGCGTGGGATTCCGTAGTTGCGGCGCGTGGGCTCAGTAGCTGTGGCTCGCAGGCTCTAGAGCACAGGCTTAGCAGTTGTGGCGCATGGGCTTTCTTGCTCCGTGGCATGCGGGATCTTCCCGGACCAGGGCTTGAACCCATGTCCCCTGCATTGACAGGCAGATTCTTAAACACTGCGCCACCAGGGAAGCCCCCATCCATTAAATTTTTATGGAACGCTTACTGTTTCTCTGTTAGCATGTGGCGTATAGGAGGTGCTCAATGTGTTTTAGTTTCCCTTCAATACTTTGGCAGATGGCTTGGAAAGACCAGATGATGTAGTTGAATATATATGGGCTTCAGGGTTAAAAATATTGGATAGATAGAATCTTGTCTGTCTTGGATTGGCTGTGCAACACCAAACGGGTTATTTCACCTCTTCTGAGTCTGTTTCATAGGAAGAATGAGAATCATCTCTCTTGTGAAGCTTAAATGAAATAATGTAAGGTGACCTATCACAGGGATTGACAAAAATTGGATCATATTTAAATGAAACATGTCACACTTGAATGACCATTTGGAGAATAATTCTTTGTAAATGCAAGCCTACATCGTCAGATCTGCAGCAGAAAGATTCGTTTTCTGAAAAGCGTGAGTGGAAATAATGTTAGAGTAGCATTTGGTAAGATCCCTTCTGAAGGAAGAGAGTAAACTTTTGTTTTATTTTGTTTCACACTAGAGGAAAAAGCCTAAATGTACTGCTAGAGATGAGGTCACTGACATCAAAGGACACCAAAATACTGATGCACATGGGTAAAATAGCATTCAGTTTGTCTGACTCACTGGTGAAAAAATAGAAACCATTGAGAGGTGGACTAAAGGTCTTGGTGTGAGAATTGCTAGCTTTTAGAACAAGTGAAAAACAAAATGTTTTCATTTTAGACTTTGTTTCAAGAGCTTACTTGCAATGATGGAAACAGTCAATAAGGGTAAACAGACTTCCTGATGGGCTGAAAGTTTGTGTCCCCCACTCCCCTACCCCCGCTGCCCCGTCCCCCAATTCATATGTTGAAAC
>NW_020171824.1:33209-66541 GCF_003031525.2 Neophocaena asiaeorientalis asiaeorientalis | reverse complement strand
GTTGTGTCAAGCAGGGGTTACTCATCGTTGTGGTGCATGGGTTTCTCCTTGTGGTGGTTTCTCTTGTTGTGGAGTACGGGTTCTAGGTGCATGGGCTTCAGTAGTTGTGTCATGCAGGCTTAATAGTTTACCTAGTCTGTTTTCATTATTTTCTATCTTAACGATTCTATATTAAATAAAAATAATAATACTCATTTCTACCCCTCCTCTTTGATGATTATATATGAAGAAGTATGTCTTATTTATTAATCTCAAATTTTCACCTTACTTTTTTTTTTCTGAGTGATTTTTAGGTTGTGTCTGTTGAGAATAGCACTGGTATATAAATTCTAGAACTTGAGCTTTGGTGGTATGTGTATAAATTATTGTTCAGTATACACGTAGTAGTAAAATTTTTGAGTCATAGCTTTCAGGTATTTATCTTTTTAGATATTTCTAAATAATTTCAAAACATTTGTATGATTTTTCATCCTCAACAGCAGTGAATGAGATTTAAGAATTATACACATTCTTGTCAAACTTTATAATACCTGTCATTTTCATTTGAACTTTCTGGTTGGTGAGCGATAATTCCAGGTATCACTTTTTTGCATTTAATTGACTACTAAGAAGCAAGCATCTTTTGATATGTTTACTTAACATTCTGTACTCTCTTTTTTGAAATATCTTTTGGTATATATTCCCCATTTTTGCTATTACATTGCCTTCTTATCGAAGACTTTTTTTTTTAACATCAGAAGACATCTTATTTAGGAGTTTTTAATATATGCGTGCTATGAGTTCTTCTTTCTGTCTCTCCTTCTCTTTCTTTAGATGAGTGTCAATTTTTAATGTTAATAACATCTAATTTGTTATTTTCCTATTTATTTAGTCTTATTTCTATTTATTTATGTAGTCTTCTTATCTGTAGCAGAACACAATATTTATTCTAAAGCACAAATATATTTTCATTTCTTCAATAAATCTAATTATTAATCTTTAAGTTAACTTTCTAAACTACGTATGTTGTATCATAGTGAGTATTAATTTTTCTATGACAGCTGAAAGGTTACATTTATTCAGAAAATGTTGTATTCAGCTTTCTTTTCACTTACTCCTACTTCTCATTGATTCACAGAGGTAAACATCACTTCATCCATGAATCTGACTTTTCTCTGATTTCTCATGGTCATTCTCACTAATTCATCTTGCCTCCAGAAATCTTTAGCAATCCCATTATTCCACAGAAGCAAAAACCTTCCTTGGGCCTTTTTCCTCAGAAGATTGATTATTCCCACATTTTAAATGGGAGATTGCAATAAGTTAGGAGAAAATGCCGCAAGGGTCTGTCATTTTTTATTTTCACATCTTGTATCAGCCTCTGCTTGCACTCTGTGTTCAAAGATTTTTGTACAACACATTGATGGAAGATGCCAGTTGTTTCTCTCCTTGAGGCGAAAGATAGATTAATTACCTGACAAATAAAATAAAGACAGTGTCTTGCTCTGTTCAAATGTTGGACAGGATTGCTTGCATCCTAATTTAAAAGTTTCAGGTGACTGAAGCTTAAGATTCCTAAGCTTTAATCCAGACTTGCAACACGCCCAGCACCCAACAGGACTGCTTTACATAACCCCATGAGACTTTTGTGTGCAAGTGGAACACATAAAAATATAAAATTGTTGCTGTATTTTTGTGTCGTAAAAATGATTTTTTGTCTCATTTAAAATATTTTTTTCTAAAATCCAAAAATGTGTCAGGCTAAAATATTGGAATTTCAAATACGGTAAAATTTAAGACCCTTCAAATTTCTTTCTAGTTTTGTTGATGATGCGATGCTGTCAGAGATATGACTTCATTAAACACAATAGGTAAGATCCCTTCATAGGCCTGATTGGGGAACATGAAAATAATCCCCGAAAAAATCTGGACATTTTCTATTTCTCAAGTATTGGTTAAGATGGTAGAAAGGGCCCTTAATTGTCCTGTATGTGAATGCAGATCAACTGAGAGAGGTGGGGATAAAACAAGCAGCCTAAATACCCTTTATGTTTGTTTTACTACTAGTAGAAAGAGGAAGGGTCAACATGTCACCATGGTTGATATAGCAAATAAGCTGGTTGAAACTACACAGAAATGTACCTGCTTGTATTTTCTGTGCAGTTACCCTCTCTTTTGGTGTGCCCTGGTACCTCCATTAACTTATGTACCAACTCCAACAGCATTAATCAGAAATCCAAAGAAATCTATTCTTTGGAATTATGAGTAAGGGAAGACACGAAAATTTTATAGCATGCTCTATACAAGTATACACATCACCATCCTTATCTATGTCATGCCGTACGTGGAGGGTCAGTAGATTCAGTGGATTTTGGAAGCACTAAGGTCTGTGGGGTTAATCACAGCTGCATTCATGGGCAGTAAAAGAGAAGGGCCTTATCTTGCTCACTTTCTCAATGCTAGTAGCTACAAAAAGAAGAGGACAGCAGACATCTTAGGGAGAAGAGCCAACATTAAATGAAATGTCCTAATTACTCTAGGCAACCTCTCATGATAGCCTCCCATAGCTCCTCGAATCCCTACACACTTGCACAAGGGATAGTGTAATATTAATGGAGCGTGTGACTACAGATTAACATTATTTTTGTTGAAAGAAATAATAGTAGTTTCAAGTGATAGGGTTTGAAAAGGGTTCACAGTGTGAGGGACACTATTGTAACAATGTGAACAGAACCCTTTGGATGGATTCATCATGTTTTTGTTTTTTTGCTGCTTTAGAATCTGTAGTAGAGATTGGTGTGTTCCATGATGCAATCCCGCTTCTTATAAGTTTTAGATGTAATACCCCATTAGGAAGAAGTGCACATAAGGAAGGTTAGTGAGTCAAACTCCTCTGCCCTCTGTCAGCAGTGTGTGCAAAACGATAGAGACCAAGTGCTATCATCCTTTGATGTGCAAAGTTTTCACTGTATGAATGATGTTTTGTTTGTTTGCAGGTCAGGAGCCTTGGTCTCAATATCCCTGTTTAAAAAGTGTTATCACATGTCTGACAGAAAGAATTGCTGATGATACTGGAAAAAATTGAGACTTATCCTTAACAATTAAGGGTTTTGTAGCAACATGGATGGACCTAGAGATTGTTATAGTGAGTGAAGCAAGTCAGACACAGAAAGACAGATATCATATGATATTGCTTATATGAGGAATCTAAAAAAGAAAAAAAAAGGTACAAATGAACTAATTTACATAACAGAAATAGAGTCATGGATATAGAAAATAAACTTATGGTTACCAGGCGGTAAGTGGGGAAGGGATAAATTGGGAGATTGGGACTGACCTATACACACTAGTATGTTTAAAATACATAAGTATTGATAAGGACCTGCTTTATAGCACAGGGGACTCTACTCAATGGTGTGTACTGGCATATACGGGAAAAGAATCTTAAAAAAAACAAGAAGGGTTTTGGGATTATATAATAAATATAAATGTGCAAACCTTTAACATGAAAGGAAAAATCAGTTAACTCTGTGGTCTCTGTTATGGTGTAAACATTTTGTACCTCTAATTTTAAAATTTTGAAACCCAGTTCCCATGTTGATGGTATTAGGAGGTCAGGCTTTTGGGAGGTGATTAGGTCATGAGGCCAGAGACCTCAAACATGGGATTAGTGACCTAATAAATGTAACACACAGAAGGTCTCATGTCCATTACATGATTTCATTGCTGAGCGAGAAGACCCACATTATCAACCAGATATTGGTCCCTCACCAGACACTAAGTCAGCTGGCAACTTGTTCTGTTTCTTTTTAATTAATTAATTAATTAATTTTTTGGCTGCGTTGGGTCTTTGTTGTGGTGCGTGGGCTTCTCATTGGGTGGCTTCTCTTGTTGCAGAGCACGGGCTCTAGGCGTGCGGGTTTCAGTAGTTGTGGCACACGGGCTCAGTAGTTGTGGCCTGTGGACTCTAGAGCACAGGCTCAGTATTTCTGGTACACGGGCTTAGTTGTTCCATGGCATGTGGGATCTTCCTGGACCAGGGCTCGAACCCGTGTCCCCTTTATAGGTAGGCAGATTCTTAACCATTGCGCCACCAGGGAAGCCCCTGGTAACTTGTTCTTGAACTTTTCAGCCTCAGCAATTATGAGAAAACAAAAATATTCTGTTGTTTATAAAATACTAAGTCTCTCGTATTTTGTTTTAGCAGTCAAAGAGCTGGCTGAGGAGAAATATCTGTGAGCTTGAAGACATATCAAGAGAAACCTTTAAATCTCAAAAGAAAAGAGAAAATGGGCAGGAAAGAAATCAACAGAACAGAGTAATCAATAATTGTGGAACAATGAAAATGCTGCGACCTATACATAATGGGTATAGCAGGAGGAGAATAAAGATAACAAAGAACAGAAAATATTTTTTAAAAGTGACTGAGAATCTCCCCAAATGAATGTCTGACACTGAATCCACAACATCCAAACTTAGACGAACATATGAATAGTTAAGAAAACTGACCAATATCTCTCAGGAACATCAATGCAAAAATCCTCAACAAAATATTAACAAATCGAATCCAACAATATTTTGAAAGAATTTTATATCATGAATGAGAGGGAATAATTCCAGTCATGCAAGACTGGTTCAACATTCTAAAATCAAATAATTATATCCATCATATCAACACCCTAAAGACAATCATTAGCATATCAGTAGATTCAGAAGACCTTTGAAAAAATCTAACACCCATTCTTCATAAAAACTCTCAGTTAAAGAAATAGACTGGAGCTTTCTCAAGTTGATAACAAAGATCTACAGGAAACTTTTATCTTACCTCATGATTAATGGTCAAAAACATGAAGCTTTTCCACTAAGTTCAGGTAAAAGCAAGGATGTCCCCTTTCATGACTCCTTTTACATATTTTACTCCAAGTCCTGGCTAATACAATAAGGCACAAAAATAAATAAAACAAATACAGATTGGGTAGAAAAAAATGAAAGCAGCCTAAATAAAATGTGGGCCAAAATACTTTATGGACACCTCACCAAAGAAAATATACATATTAGTATACAGAAGAATAATCCAGATTACATGCTGCCATGAAAAAGCAAATTAAAAATACAATTACATATCACTATGTAACAATTAGAATGGCTAAAATGTGAACAATGACAAGAACAAATTCTGTAGGGGATGTGGAACAATAGTAAAAGTCATTTGTTATTGGTGGAAATGAAAAATAATACAGCTACTTTGGTAGTCTGATTGACACTTGCTATAATATTGAACATTCCCTTACTGTACAATCCAGCAAGTGTTCTCATGGATATTTATTGAAAGTAGTTTAAAACATACGTCCAACAGGGGCTTCCCTGGTGGCGCAGTGGTTGAGAGTCCACTTGCCAATGCAAGGGACACGGGTTCGTACCCTGGTACGGGAAGATCCCACATGCCGTGGAGCGGCTGGGCCCGTGAGCCATGGCCGCTGAGCCTGCGCGTCCGGAGTCTGTGCTCCACAACAGGAGAGGCCGCAACAGTGAGAGGCTGGCGTATCACAAAAACACACGCACACACACAAAAAATACGTCCAACAAAAACGTGCATATGGATATTTATAGCAGCTAATTCAATATTGCCAAAATGTGAATGAAACTAAGGTGTCCTCTAATAGGTGAATGACATGATATAGTATTAATATATTCTGGGAATGCGATAATTTTGAGCACTAAAAAAGTAAGCTATCAAGCCATAAAAATATATGGGAATTCTTTTTTTTCTTTTGAAATAGAGGTGATTTTCTTTATTTTTTAATTTAAATTTTATTGGAGTATAGTTGATTTACAATGTTGTGTTCATTTCAGCTGCACAGCAAGTGATTCAGTTACACATATGCATATATTCATTCTTTTTCAGATTCTTTTCTGATAAAGATATTCCCAGAATATTAAGTAGAGTTCCCTGTGCTATACAGTAGGTCCTTGTTGCTTATCTATGTTATATATAGTAGTATTCGTATGTTTACCTGAAGTTCCTGATTTATCCCTACCCCCCATCTTTCCCCTTTGGTAACCATAGTTTGTTTTCCAAGTCTGTGAGTCTGCATCTCTTTTGTAAGTTAGTTCATTTGTATCAATTTTTTGGTTCTACCTAGAAGTGATATCATACAATATTTGTCTTACTCTGTCTGACTGACTTCGCTTAGTACAATCATCTCTAGGTCCATCTGTTTTACTGCAATTGGCATTATTTTCTTCTATTTTATGGCTGAGTCATATTCCATTGTATATATGTACCACATATTCTTTACCTATATTCATATGTTTATGGACACTTTGGTTGCTTCCATGTCTTCGCTATTGTAAAGAGTGTTGCAGTGAACATTGGGGAAGATGTGTCTTTTTGATTTATGCTTTCCTCCAGATATGCACACAGGAGTGAACTAGCTGGATCACCTGGTAGCTCTATTTTGTTTTATTTTATTGCATTTCATTTCGATTTCAATTTTTTTGGAGTATAATTGATTTACAATGCTGTGTTACTTTCTGCTGCACAGCAGAGTTAATCAGTTATACATATATCCGATCCGTTTTGGATTCCTTTCCTGTATAGGTCATTACAGAGTATTGACTAGAGTTCTCTGTGCTATACAGTAGGCCCTTGTTTGTTATCTCTTTTATATATAGTGGTGTGTATATGTCAATCCCAATTTCCTATTTATCCCTCCCACCTCCCCTTACTTTGGTAACCTCCATTCTGTGCTCCATAGTGGCTGTTACCAATTGGCATTGCCACCAAAGGCGTGGTATTGGTGGCACAGTAGTTTAGAATCCGTCTGCCAGTGCAGGAGACACAGGTTCGAGCCCTGGCACGGGAAGATCCCACATGCCGCAGAGCAACTAAGCCCGTGCGCCACAACTACTGATTCTGCGCTCTAGTGCCCACGAGCCACAACTACTGAGCTCACATGACACAACTACTGAAGCCTGTGAGCCTAGAGCCTGTGCTTCATCACAAGAGAAGCCACCGCAAAGAGAAGGATGGGTACCACAACGATGAGTAGCCTCCGCTTGCTGCAACTAGAGAAAAGCCACACGCAGCAACAAAGACCCAATGCAGATTAAAAAATAATAAGTAGTAGGTTTCTCTTTTCTCCACACCATCTGAAGCATTTCGTGTCTGTAGGCATTGTGGTGATGGCTATTCTGAGTGGTTCCAGGTGATACTTCTTTGTACATCTGATTTGTATTTGTCTAACATAAAGCAATGGTGAGCATCTTCAATGTGCTTTTTTTTTGAACAGTGTGAGTAAAATTTACCCCTTGAAAAAGGGTTATTGAAAGTTTGCCTTGTTCTCGGGCCTCTCACTGCCGTGGCCTCTCCCATTGCGGAGCACAGGCTCCGGATGCGCAGGCCCAGCGGCCATGGCTCACGGGCCCAGCTGCTCCGCGGCATGTGGGATCCTCCCGGACCGGAGCACGAACCCGTGTCCCCTGCATCAGCAGGCGGACTCCCAACCACTGCACCATCAGGGAAGCCCCCCAAGACATTTTTGAGTGCTCTTGTCATTTACATCTCCCCAGGCATTGTGAATATGAAGTGCCTGTAAGGTCCAGTTTTAGAGTTGATGTTATGGGAAACAGAAGGTGGCAGGATTTCTACTGTCCCTCTCTGGTTACTGACACAACCTTAAATGTAGAGAAAGTCCTGTTCCTGGGTTTTAAATTAGAGTGGAATGTGCCTGACCAAACATGTAAGGGCTTCTGTCCCATTCCTTCTTCCCCCTTACTTTTCATCCCCCGAACAAATACAAACCCTGCAAAATCACCTGTGAGGGTGTTGTTTTGCAGAGTGGGATGACCCTAATGAAGGAGTCTGGAGGTTGGAACCCAAACACCAGGATAGGTTGAGACCAGGTGATTTTCCAAATGTCATCCAGCCCAGAGAGTCCACCATCCTTTGGGTGTCAGAGGGTTGGTTTAATAGTATGAGGGCACACTTAGATCTGGAGATTGTGATCCCGTGCAGAGGGGACCAGGTACTACATGTTCAAGGGGTCGAATTAGCTGGCATAGCCTCCTGAGGTCCTTAGGCTCACAACAGTCCAGATGTGGGACCAAATGGGATCTATGTCCAGGGATGTGACACTAGCACGTTCACTGCGACTAAATGAATTTAGTGGTCATTTTTATTTTATGTAATTTAATTTTATATTTATAATGGATTATAGTTGATTTACCATGTTGTGTTCATTTTTGATATGCACCAACATGATTCATTTATACAGACATGACTATATATTCTTTTTAGAATTATTTTCCCATTGAGATTACTACAGGGTGTTGAGAAGAGTTCCAAGTGCTCTACAGCAGGTCCATGTTGATAACAAGTTTTCTCTCTGTAAATATGTATATGCTAACTCAAACCTCATGATTTATGCCTCCAACACATCTTTCCAGTTTGGTAACCATAAGTTTGTGTCCTAAGTCTGGGGCTCTGTTTCTGTGTTGTAAGATAGTACCTTTGTATCAATTGTTAGATTCCATCAATAAGTAATGTCATATGATATTTATCATTGTCCGATTTATGACTCTTAGTATGAATGTATCTAGGTCCTTCCGAGGGGTTGCAAATGGCCTTATTTCGTTCATTTCATGGCTGAGTAATATTCCATTGTACATATGCACCATAATTTCTTTATCCATTCTTCCTTCCGAGGACTTTTAGGTAGCTTCCAAGTAGAGGCTCTTGTAAACAGGGCTGCATAAAGGTTGGAGTGCCTGGGTCCTGTCAATTTATGTTTTTTCGAAGATACAAGCCCAGGAGTGGAAGTGCCATATGATCTGAAGCTCTGTTTTTTAGATTTTTAAGGAATCACCACCCACTTCTCCACAGTGGCTGTTAGCAATTTACATTCCCACCATCAGCTTGTCAGGGTTCCCTTTTCTCCATGCCCTGTCCTGCATTTCAGGTTTTATACTTTGTGAGGTTGGTCATTCTGACTGGTGCGAAGTGATACCTCTTTGTAGTATTGATTTGCATTCCCAGCCTGTTTTGTTGGCCAAAAAGGGAGTAAGGGTTTTGCCTGAATATATTAAGGAGTAACGCATGCGGCCTTTTTGGCAAACTGCATCATTGGTTATGTTCAGCAGCTTTGCATGTGCTTTAATGGTGAGTGCAAACTACCTTTTGAAATCCCTTTCCTGCAATTCTGCCTTACTTACAAGGCCTTTATGAATACTTGGTTCAAGAAATGACTCCATTAGAGGTGTCAATTTCAAGCCTGCATGTTTGTGAATTGCAGTGCCCCTAAGTACCAGTTTTAAACTTGTTTAGGGAAGCAGCCACAAAGGGGCAGGATTTCTAGAGACCCATTCTGGTTACTGGAACACCTGAAGGATAGGGAAATTATTCTTCCAGATTAGGAAACTAGAGTGGTATATGCCTGTCCAAACATCTAGGGCTTGTGTCTCATTCTAACACCCCATTCCCCTTCTTCACACGGAAAATTCCAGGCTGTGCAAAACCGGCTGTTGAGTGTGATGCCTTCCCAAAGTGGGGAGACTAAGGAAATGAGCTGGAGGGGAGAACCCGAATACCAGGAGACATGGAGATGAGGTGACTTTTCCAAACTCTTCCCAATCAGATGGTGTACCATCCCCTGGATGTCCCATGCATGTTTTATCTGTAGGAAGGGTCCCCTGCACCTGGAGATATGGGGCCCATGGAATGGGTACCAGGCAGTATTACTCAAAAAGGGCTGCATTTGCTGTCCCATCCTCACCAAGCCTCTCAGACCCATGAGTGTAGAGCCTTAGGTCCAATCCAGCTGTGTATCTAGATGTGGTCAGTCCAGGTTGCGTTACAGCCCCTGAACAAATTTTGTAAGAATTTCTCTCTCTCTCACTGCCTTTTTTTTTGTTCTTGTTATTTAATTTTATAATGAGGTAGAGCTGATTTTCAATACTGTGTTTCTTGCTGCTCTACACCTATCCCCTTGATTCACTTAAAGAGAGACATGGATAACTTCTTTTAGAGATTCTTACCAGTCTTAATATATCCTCTTCCACTGACAACAGTGTGCTGAGTCCAGCTCTTTGAGCTATAGAGTAGGTCCTGTCGATTACTTATTTTGTTTATGGAACTGTATCTGTGCTAATTTCAAACTTTTATTTTATGCATCACCCCACCTCACCTTTCCCCTGAAGCAGCCATAAGTGTGTTTTCTAAATGTCTGCCTCTGTTTCTGTTTTGTGATTTAGTTCATGTGTAGCCATTTTTACATACGATTGATAAGTGATACCTTATGATAAGCCTCTTTTTATGCCTGACTTATGTCACTTAGAATGATCATACCTAAGTCTCCACGAGTTGCTGCGACGGGCCTTCTTTCATTGATTTAATGACTGAGTAATATTCCATTGTACATAAGTATCACATCTTCTTTATCCATTTTTTCCTTCCAAGGACATGTAAGTTGTACCCAAGTTAAGGCATTCTAAAGACAGAAGCACTAAACATAGGGGGGCCTGTGTCCTGTCGATTTTTGGTTTTCCCAATATATATGCCCATGAGTGGAAGTGCCATATGCTCTGTAGCTCTGTTTTTTAGGTGTTTTAGGAAACACCGTAGACTTCTCCAGAGTGGCCATTGGCAATTTACATCCCGCCCATCAGCGTAAAAGGGCTCCCTTTTCTCCTTGGCTTGTGCTACATTTCTGGTTTTTACACTTTTATAGGATGGCCCTTTGACCAATGCGAAGTGAGACTTCTTTGTAGTGCTTATTTGCATTGCCTGCTTGTTTGGTTGGCCAAAAAGGGCGTATGCGTTTTTTCCTGAATATATTCAGGAAAAAACGCATACGCCCTTTTTGGCAAACTGCGTCATTGTCGAAATTCTGCCGCTTTTCATGTGCTTTAAAGGCGACTCCAATCTACCTCTTGAAAAACGTTTCCTGAAATTCTGCCTTGATTTCAAATCCTCTCCGTTGCCTTACCTCAATATATTTTTGGAGGTAAGGCAACTACATAATATATAGTTATGTTCTATAACCCTGCAGGTTTGGAAATTGCAGTGTCCCTGAACTCCATTTCTCAACTCGACTTTTTGGGAGCTGGCCGCAAAACCGCACGATTGCTTCAGGCCCTATTCTGGTTCTGGGGCAGCAGGCTGAGCCTTTGGTTAATTCTTCTTCCTGATTGGAAATTAGAGTGACATATGCCTGTCCAAACACCTAGAGATGGTCTCTCATTGTTCCCCCCTCTTCCCGTTCACCCTCCGGACAAATTGCAAACTGTACGAAACTAGGAGGTTAAAGGTGCTGATTCTCCAAGTGGGGAGATTGTTAGTAAAGCAGGTGGAATGGCAAATTCGAGCACCAGGAGATGAAAAATGAGGCGCGTTTTAGAAACCTTTCACGATCACATGGTGTACCATCCTCTGGGTTTCCCATGCATGTTTTATCTGTAGGAAGATTTCCTTGAACCTGGAGATTTGGGACCCACGGAATGGGTAACACACAGTATTTCTTTAAAGGGTCTGCATTTGCTCACCCAACCTCACCAATCCTCTTGGCCCCAAGAATGTCCAGCCTTATGTCTCTTCCAGCTGTGGGTCTAGATGTGGTCAGTCCAGTTTGCCTCACAGCCCCTGAACGAATTTTGTAAGAGTTCCTCTCTCTTTCACTATCTTTTTTGTTTTTTTTGTAATTTATATTTGTGGCACACGGGCCCAGCCAATCCGCGGCATGTGGGATCTTCCCAGACCAGGGCTCGAACCCGTGTCCTCTGCATTGGCAGGCGGATTCTTAACCACTGCGCCACCAGGGAAGCCCCAATAAATACTTTTAAAGATTCTTACTACGCAGATATATTCTTCTGCAGTGAATAGGGTGTGTTGGGTTCAGATCATCGAGCAATGTGTATGTCTTATCTATTACACATTTGGTTGATGGAACGGTATCTGTTGTAATTTCAAACTCTGGTTTTATGCATCACCCCACCTCACCTTTCCGCTTAAGGAGCCATATGTGTGTTTTCTAAATGTGTGACTCTGTTCTGTTTTGTACTTCAGTTCATGTGTAGCGATTTTTACATTCCCTCTATGAGTTATATCTTTTGATAAGTTTCTTTATCTGTTTGACTTATTTCTCTTAGAATCATAGTACCTAAAACACTCATTATGCTGTTTCTAGCCTTTTGACGTTGATTTCATGGCTGAGTGATATTCCATTGTACATTAGTACCGCAACTTCTTTATCCATTTTTCTCTTTCTTGGGATATTTAAGGTGTACCAGAGTCGACGTTCTTGTAAACAGAGCAGCCCGAGACTTTGGTGTGCCTGTGTCCTGACGATTTTTGGTTTTCCCAAGGTATACGCCCATGATTGGAAGCGCCCTATGCGCTGTAGCTCTGATTTTTAGATGTTTTACGGAACACCATACACTTTTCCAGTGTGGCCATTGGCATTTACGTTCCGCCCATCAGTGTAAGAAGGCTCCCTTTTCTAACTGGCTTCTCCTGCATTCCTGGTTTTTACAGTTTTTCAGGATGACCCTTTCGACCAAAGCGAACTGAGACTTCTTTGTAGTGCTGATTTGCATTGCCGGCTTGTTTGCTTGGCCAAAAAGACCCATACGTCCTTTTTAGCCAGCTGCATCATTGTCGAAGTTCTGCCGCTTTTCATGTGCTTTAAAGGTGACTCCAATCTACCTCTTGAAAACTGTTTCCTGCAATTCTGCCTTTCTTTAAAATCCTCTTCGTAGCCTTGCCTCAATATATTTTTGGACGATAGTTATCATTTATAACCCTGCATGTTTGTGAATTGCAGTGTCCCTGAGCACCATTTTTCAACTCACCTTTTAGGGAGTTGGCCACAAAACCGCAGGATTGCTTCAGGCCCTATTCTGTTTCGGGGGGCAGGCTGAGCCTTTGGTTAATTCTTCTTCCTGATTGGAAATTAGAGTGACATGTGCCTGTCCAAGCACCTAGAGCTGATATCTCATTGGTCCCCCTTCTTCCCATTCACCCTCCAGAAAAATTGCAAACTGTACAAAACAGGCGGTTAAAGGTGCTGATTCTCCAAGTAGGGAGATTGTTAGTAAAGCAGCTGGAATGGTGAACTCGAGCACCAGGAGATGAAAAATGAGGCGCGTTTTAGAAACGATTCCCGATCCCACAATGTAACATCCTCTGGGTTTCCCATGCATGTTTTAGCTGTAGGAAGGTTAGGTTGACTCTGGAGTTTTGGGACCCACGTAATGGGTAGCATGCAGTGTTACTTTAAAAGGTCTGCATTTGCTCAGCCAACCTCATTAATATTCTCGGCCCCAAGAGTGTCCAGCCTTATGTCTCTTCCAGCTGTGGGTCTAGATGTGGTCAATCCAGGTTGCATCACAGCACCTGAACGAATTTTGTAAGAGTTTATCTCTCTTTCACTACTTTTTTTCTTTATAATTTATATTTATAATGGGGTTTAGCTGATTTTCAATGCTGTGTTTATGTCGCTTTACGCCCACTTGATTCACTTACAGAGAGATATCAACAAACACTTTTTAAGATTCTTACTAGTCAGATATATTCTTCTGCGGTAAAGAGTGTGTGCTGAGTCCAGTTCATTGAGCAATGAGTAGGTCTTGTCTATTACATGCTCGGTTGATGGAACGGTATCTGTGCTAATTTCAAACTCTTGTTTTATACATCACCCCACCTCACCTTTCCTCTTAATGAGCCATAAGTTTGTTTTCTAAATGTGTGTCTCTGTTCTGTTTTGTAATTCAGTTCATGTGTAGCGATTTTTACAGTCCCTCTATAAGTGACATCTTTTGATAAGTTTCTTTATCTGTTTGACTTATTTCTTTTAGAATTATAGTACCTAAAACACTCATTATGCTGTTACTAGCCTTTTGACATTGATTTCATGGCTAAGTGATATTCCATTGTACATAAGTACCACAACTTCTTTATCCATTTTTCTCTTTCTTGGGATATTTAAGATGTACCCGAGTCGAGGTTCTTGTAAACAGAGCAGCCCTAGACTTTGAGGTACCTGTGTCCTGTGAATTCTTGGTTTTCACCAGATATACGCCCAAGACTGGAAGTGCCCTATGCTCTGTAGCTCTGTTTTTAAGATGTTTTAGGGAACACCATACACTTTTCCACAGTGACCTTTGGCAATTTACAACCTGCTCACCAGCTTAACAAGGCTCCATTTTCTCCAAGGCTTGTGCTGCATTTCTGATTTTTACAACTTTTCAGGATGGCCCTTTAGACAGATGTGAATTGAGACTTCTATGTAGTGCTGATTTGCATTGCCGGATTGTTTCCTTGGCCAAAAAGTGTGTATGCGGATTTTCCTGAATATATTCAGAAAAAAACCCTTAGCCCATTTTCGCCAACTGCGTCACTGTCGAAGTTTTGCAGCATTTCATGTGTTTTAAAGGTGACTCCAATCTACCTCTTGAAAACTGTTTCCTGTAATTCTGCCTTGCTTTGAAATCCTCTTCGTTGCCTTATCTCAATATATTTTGGACGATTGTTATAATTTATAACCCTGCAGGTTTGTGAATTGCAGTGCCTGTGAACTCTGTTTTTCAACTTGGCTTTATGGGAGCTGGCCACAAAACCGCACGATTGTTTCAGGCCCTATTCTGGTTCTGTGGGGGAGGCTGAGCCTTTGGTTAATTGTTCTTCCTTATTGGAAATTAGAGTGACATGTGCCTGTCCAAACACCTAGAGCTGGTCTTTCATTTGTTCCCACTCTTCCCTTTCACCCTCCGGACAAATTGCAAACTGTACGAAACAGGAGGTTAAAGGTGCTGATTCTCCAAGTGGGGAGATTGTTAGTAAAGTGGTTGGAATGGTGAACCCGAGGACCAGGAGATGAAAAATGGGGTGCGTTTTAGAAACCTTTCACGATCACGTGGTGTACCATCCTCTGGGTTTCCCATGCACGTTTTAGATTTACCACGATTCGCTTGAACTTGGAGATTTGGGACCCATGGAATGGGTAGCACGCCGTATTTCTTTAAAGGGTCTGCATTTGCTCACCCAACCTCACCAATCCTCTCGGCCCCAAGAGTGTCCAGCCTTATGTCTCTTCCAGCTCTGGGTCTAGATGTGGTCAATCCAGGTTGCATCACAGCCCCGATCGAATTTTGTAGGAGTTTCTGTCTCTTTCACTATCTTTTTTTTTTTGTAATTTATAATGGGGCTGTAGCTGATTTTCAAAGCTGTGTTTATGCCGTTTTACACCCACTTGATTCACTTACAGAGAGATATCAAAAAATAATTTTTAAGATTCTTACTATGCAGATATATTCTTCTGTGGAGAATAGGGTGTGTTGATTCCAGTTCATTGAGTAATGAGCGGGTGTTGTCTATTACATACTTGGTTGATTGAATGGTATCTGTACTAATTTCAAACTCTTGTTTTATACATCACCCACCTCACCTTTCTCCTTAAGCAGCTGTAAGTGTGTTTTCTAAATGTGTGACTCTGTTCTGTTTTGTAAATCAGTTCATGTGTAGCGATTTTTACATTCCCTCTATAAGTGATATCTTTTGATAAGGTTCTTTATCTCTGTGACTTATTTCTCTTAGGATCATAGTACCTAAAACACTCATTATGCTGTTACTAGCCTTATGACATTGATTTCATGGCTGAGTGATATTCCATTGTACATAAGTGCCACAACTTGTTTATCCTTTTTTCTCTTTCTTGAGATATTTATGGTGTACCTGAGTCGAGGTTCTTGTCAACAGAGCAGCCCGAGACTTTGGGGTGCCTGTGTCCTCTCGATATTTGGTTTTCCGAAGATATACGCCCATGACTGGAAGTGCCCTAGGCTCTGTAGCTTTGTTTTTTAGATGTTTCAGGAAACACAATACACTTCTCCAGAGTGGCTGTTGGCAATTTACATCCCACCCATCAGCATAACAAGGCTCCCTGTTCTCCATGGCCTGTCCTGCCTTTCTGGATTTTACAGTTTTTTCGGATGTCCCTTTGAACCGGTGGGAAGTGAGACTTCTTTGTAGTGAGGATTTGCATTGCCCGCTTACTTGTTTTGTGAAAAAGCGTGTATGGGTTTTTTTCCTCAGAAAAGAACGCATACGCCCTCTTTCGCCAACTACATCATTGTTGAAGTTCTGCCGCTTTTCATGTGCTTTAAAGACGACTCCAATCTACCTCTTGAAATCTGTTTCCTGCAATTCTGCCTTGCTTTCAAATTCTCTTCGTTGCCTTACCTCAACATATTTTTGGACGATAGTTGTCCTTTATAACTCTGCAGGTTTGTGACTTGCAGTGCCTCTGAGCTCCATTTCTCAACTTGCTTTTTTGTGAGCTGGCTGCAAAACCGCAGGAGTGCTTCAGGCCGTATTCTGGTTCCAGCGTGGCAGCCTGAGCCTTTGGTTAATTCTTCTTCCTGATGGGAAATTAGAGTGACATGTGC
Organism: Neophocaena asiaeorientalis asiaeorientalis; assembly: GCF_003031525.2. Taxonomy (NCBI): domain Eukaryota; kingdom Metazoa; phylum Chordata; class Mammalia; order Artiodactyla; family Phocoenidae; genus Neophocaena; species Neophocaena asiaeorientalis. Next base: position 50,122 of record NW_020171824.1, on the reverse strand, counting down.
ATGTCCAAACACCTAGAGCTAGTCTCTCTTTGGTTCCCCATTTTCCCGTTCATCCTCCGGACAGTTGCAACCTGTGCCAAAGGGTAGGTTAAAGTTGCTGATTCTCCAAGTGGGGAGATTTTTAGTAAAGCAGCTGGAATGTAGAAGCCGAGCACCAGGCTATGAAAAATCATATGCTTTTTAGTAGTCTTTGCCCATCACACGATGTACCATTCTCTACATTTGCCATATTTTCACTGTACGAAGATTCCCTTGAACCTGAAGAGTTGGGACCCATGGAATGGGTAGCATGCAGTATTACTTTAAAGGGTCTGCATTTGCTCACCCAACTTCACTAATCTTCTCAGCCACAAGAGTGTCCAGAGTTATGTGTCATCCAGCAGTGTGTGTAGATGTGATCAATCCAGGCTGCATGTTTGAAATGTATTTTTATGATGGGGTCTAGTAGAATTTCACTGCTGTGTTTATGCCACTTTACACACACTTGGTTCGTGTACAGAGACAAATCAATACATAGGTTTTAAATTTCTTACTAGTCAGATATATTCTTCTGCGGTGAATAAGGGGTGTTGAGTCCAGTTCATTGAGCAAGGAGTAGGTCTTTTTAAATACATATTTGGTTTATGGAATGGTATCTGTGCTAATTTCAAACTCTTGTGTTATGCATCTTCCTACCTCAACTTTCCCCATAAGCAGGCATAAGTGTGTTTTCTAAATGTGTGACTCTGTTCTGTTTTGTATTTCAGTTCATGTGTAGTGATGTTTACATGCCCTCTATAACTGATATCTTATGATAAGTTCCTTTTTCTCTGTGCTTATTTCACTTAGATTCATCGTACCTAAATCCACTCATTATACTGGTATTAGCCTTATGACATTGATTTCATGGATGAGTGATATTCCATGGTACGTAAGTACCACAATTTTTAAATCCATTTTTCTCTTTTCTGGGATATTTAAGGTGTACCAAAGTGGAGGTTCTTGTAAACAGAGCAGCCCTAAACTTTGGGGTGCCTGTGTCTTGTTGATTTTTAGTCTTCCCAAGATATACGCCCATGAGTGGAAGTGCCTTATGCTCTGTAGCTCTGTTGTTTAGAGGTTTTAGGAAACACCGTACACTTCTGCAGCGTGTCTGTCAGCAATTCAAATCCCTCCCATCAGCTTATCAAAGCTCCCTATTCTCCATGGCCTGTCCTGCCTTTCTGGTTTTTACACATTTTTCGGATGGCCCTTTTGACCGGTGGGAAGTGAGACTTCTTTGTAGTGTGGATTTGCATTGCCTGTTTGCTTGGTTGGCCAAAAATGGTGTATGCGTTTTTTCCTGAATATACTCAGGAAAAAAGGCATACGCCCTTTATGGCCAACTGCATCCTTGTCGAACTTCTGCCTCTTTTCATGTGCTTTAAATGCGAGTCCCATCTACTTCTTGAAATCTGTTTCCTGCAATTCTGCCTTGCTTTCAAATCCTCTTCGTTGCCTCACCTCAATATATTTTTGGATGATAGTTGTCCTTTATAACTCTGCAGGTTTGTGAATTGCAGTGCTCCTGAGCTCCATTTTTCAACTCGCTTTTTTGTGAGCTGGCCGCAAAATCGCAGGATTGCTTCCTGCCCTATTCTGTTTCCGGGGGGCAGGTTGAGCGTTTGGTTAATTCTTCTTCCTGATGGGAAATTAGAGTGATATGTGTGTTTCCAAACACCTAGAGCTAATCTCTCTTTTGTTCCCCGATTCCCGTTCATCCTGCAGAGAAATTGCAAACTGTGCAAAACAGGAGGTTAAATGTACTGATTCACCAAGTCGGGAGATTTTTAGTAAAGCGGCTGGAATGGCAAACCCGAGCACCAGGAGATGAAAAATGACGTGTGTTTTAGAAAACTTTTCCGGTCACACGGTGTACCATCCTCTGGGTTTCTCATGCATATTTTAGCTGTAGGAAGATTCCCTAAAACCTGGAGAGTTGGCAGCCATGGAATGGGTAGCACACAGTATTGCTTTAAAGGGTCTGCATTTGCTCACCCAACCTCACCAATCCTCTCAGCCCCAAGTGTCTAGCCTTTTGTCTCTTCCAGCTGTGGGTGTAAATGTGTTCAATTCAGGTTGCATCACAACCCCTGAACGAATTTTGTAAGAATTTCTCTCTCTTCCACTGCTTTTGTGTTTGAAATTTATTTTTATAATGGGGTTTAGATGATTTTCACTGCTGTGTTTTTGCCGCTCTACACACACTTGATTCATTTATGGAGACCTATCAATACATAGGTTTTAAGATCCTTACTAGTCAGATATATTACTCTGTGGTGCATAGGGGTTGTTGAGTTCAGTTCATTGAGGAAGGAGTAGGTCTTGTCTATTACATATTTGATTTATGGATCGGTATCTGTGCTAATTTCACACTCTGGTTTTATGCATCATCCCACCATACCTTTCCCCTTAAGCAGGCATAAGTGTGTTTTCTAAATGTGTCACTCTGTTTTGTTTTGTAATTGAGTTCATGTGTAGCCATATTTACATTCCCTCTATAAGTGTTATATTATGGTATGTTTCTTTCTCTGTGTGGCTTATTTCACTTAGAATCATCGTAGCTAAATTCACTCATTATGCTGCTACGAGCCTTATGACATTGATTTAATGTCTGAGAGATATTCCATTGTACATTAGTATAACAACTACTTTATCCATTTTTTTGTTTCCTGGGATATTTAAGGTGTACCAAAGTCGAGGTTCTTGTAAACAGAGCTGCCCTAAATTTTGGGGTGGCCGTGTCTTGTTGATGTTTAGTTTTCCCAAGAAATACGCCCATGAATGAAAGTGCCCTATGCTGTGTATCTCTGTTTTTTAGATGTTTTAGGAACCACCATACACTTCTCCAGAGTGGTGCTGGCAATTTACATCCCGCCCATCAGCGTAAAATGGTTCCCTGTTCTCCATGGCCTGTCCTGCCTTTATGGATTTTGCACTTTTTTTGGATGACCCTTTTGACCGGAGGGAAGTGAGACTTCTTGGTAGTGCAGATTTGTATTGCTCACTTGCTTGGTTGGCCAAAAAGTGCATATGCGTTTTTTCCTGAATATATTCAGATAATATATTCCTGAATATATTCATGAAAAAACGCATACGCCCTTTTAGGCGAACTGCATCTTTGTCGAAGTTCTGCCCCTTTTCATGTGCTTTAAAGGCGACTACAGTCTACCTTTGAAACCCGTTTTCTGCAATTCTGTTACGCATACGCCCTTTTAGGCGAACTGCATCTTTGTCGAAGTTCTGCCCCTTTTCATGTGGCTTTAAAGGTGACTACAGTCTACCTTTGAAACCCATTTTCTGCAATTCTGTCTTGCTTTCAAATCCTCTTCATTGCCTCACCTCAATATATTTTTGGATGATCGATGTCCTTTATAACTCTGCAGGTTTGTGAATTACAGGGCCCCTGAGCTCCATTTTTCAACTCGCTTTTTTGTGAGCTGGCCGCAAAACCGCAGGATTGCTTCAGACCCTATTCTGGTTCCGGGGTGGCAGGCTGAGCCTTTGGTTAATTCTTCTTCCTGATGGGAAACTAGAGAGATATGTGTCCGTCCAAACACCTACAGCTAGTCTCTCATTGGATCCCCCCTTACCGTTCATCCTCCGGACAAATGGCAAACTGTGCGAAACAGGAGGTTAAACTGGTTCCGGGGTGGCAGGCTGAGCCTTTGGTTAATTCTTCTTCCTGATGGGAAACTAGAGAGATATGTGTCCGTCCAAATACCTACAGCTAGTCTCTCATTGGATCCCCCTCTTACCGTTCATCCTCCGGACAAATGGCAGACTGTGCGAAACAGGAGGTTAAATGCACTGACTCTCCAAGTGGGAATATTGTTAGTAAAGCAGCTGGAATGGTGAACCTGAGCACCAGGAAAGGAAAAATGAGGTGCGTTTTAGAGAACTTTCCCAATCACACAGTGTACCATCCTCTGGGTTTCCCATGCATGTTTTAGCCGTAGGAAGATTCCCTTAAACCTGTAGAGTTGGGACACATGGAATGGGTAGCACACAGTATTGCATTAAAGGGTCTGCATTTGCTCACTCATCCTCACCATTCCTTTTAGCCTCAAGTGTCCAGCCTTATATCTCTTCCAGCTGTGGGTGTCCATGTCTTAATCCAGTGTGCATCACAGCCCCTGAACGAATTTTGTAAGAATTTCTCTCTCTTTCGCTGCCTTTGTGTTTTGTTTTTGAAATTTATTTTTATAATGGGTTTTAGATGATTTTCACTGCTGTGTTTATGCCACTTTACACACACTTGGTTCATGTACAGAGACAAAACAATATATAGGTTTTAAGATTCTTACTAGTCAGATATATTCTTATGCAGTGAATAAGGGGTGTTGAGTCCAGTTCATTGAGCAAGGAGTAGGTCTTGTCTATTACATATTTGGTTTATGGACCGGTATCTGTGCTAATTTCAAACTCTGGTTTTATGCATCATCCCACCTCACCTTTCCCCTTATGAAAGCATAAGTGTGTTTTCTAAATGTGTGACGCTCTTTTGTTCTGTAACATAGTTCACTTGTGGCCATATTCACATTCCCGCTATAAGTGATATCTTATGAAAAGTTTATTTTTCTGTGTGACTTATTTTACTTAGAATCATTGTACCCAAATACACTCATTATGCTGCTACTAGCCTTATGACATTGTTTTCATGGGTGAGTGATATTCCATTGTACATAAGTGCCAAAACTTCTGTATCCATTTTTCTCTTTCCTGGGATATTTAAGGTGTACTGAAATCGAGGTTCTTGTAAACAGAGCAGCCCTAAAATTTTGGGTGGCTGTGTCTTATTGATTTCTAATTTTCACAAGGTATACGCTCATGAGTCGAAGTGCCCTATGCTCTGTAGCTTGGTTTTTTAGATGTTTTAGGAATCAACATACACCTCTCCAGAGTAGCTTTTGGCAATTTACATCTCGCCCATCAGCGTAACAAGGCTCCGTGTTCTCCATGGCCTTTCCTGCATTTCTGGATTTTACGCTGTTTTCGGATAGCCCTTTTGAATGGTGGGAAGTGACACTTCTTTGTAGTGTGGATTTGCATTGCCCGCTTGCTTGGTTGGCGAAAAAGGACGTATGCGTTTTTTCCTGAATATATTCAGGAAACGACGCATACGCCCTTTTTGGCCAACTGCTTCATTGTCGACGTTCTGCCGCTTCTCATGTGCTTTAAAGGCGACTCCAATCTACCTCTTGAAACCTGTTTCCTGCAATTCTGGCTTGCTTTCAAATCCTCTTTTTTGCCTTACCTCAAGATATATTTGGACGATAGTTCTCATTTATAACCCTGCCGGTTTGTGAATTGCAGTGCCCCTGAGCTCCATTTTTCACCTCGCTTTTTTGGGAGCTGGCCGCATAACTGCAGGATTGCTTCATGTTGTATTCTGGTTCTGGGAGGCAGGCTGAGTCTTTGGCTAACTATTCTTCCTAATGGGAAATTAGTGTGGCACGTGCCTGTCCAAACACCTACAGCTAGTCTCTCATTCGTTCTCCCTCTTCCCGTTCATCCTCCGCACAAATTGCACACTGTGCGAAACAGGAGGTAAAAGGCGCTGACTCTCCAAGTGGGGAGGTTGTTACTAAAGCGGCTGGAATGGCGAACCCGAGCAACAGATGAGAAGTGAGCTGCGTTTTAGAAACCTTTCCCGATCACACAGTGTCCCATCCTCTGGGTTTCCCGTGCATGTTTTAGCTGTAAAAAGTTTCCCTTCAACCTGGAGAGTTGGACGCATGGAATGGTTAGCATGCAGTATTGCTTTAAAGGGTCTACATTTGCTCACCCAACCTCACCAATCCTCTCAGCCCCAAGTTTCCAGCCTTTTGTCTCATTCAGCTGTGGGTGTAGATGTGGTCATTCCAGGGTGTATCACATCCCATGAACGAATTTTGTAAAAATTTCTCGCTCTTTCGCTGTCTTTGTGTTTTGTTTTTGAAACTTATTTTTAAAATGAGGTTTAGATGATTTTCAATGCTGTTTATGCTGCTCTACACACAGTTGATTAACTGACAGAGAGATATCAAAACATATTTTTTAAGATTCTTACTAGTCAGATATATTCCTCTGCAGTGAAGATGGGGTGTTGAGTCCAGTTTGTTTAACATGGAGTAGGTCTTGTCTATTACACATTTGGTTTATGGAACAGTATCAGTGCTAATTTCAAACTCTGGTATTATGCATCACCCCACCTCAGCTTTCCCCTTAAGCAGGCATAAGTGTTTTTTCTAAATGTGTGACTCTGTTCTATTTTGTAATTCAGCTCATGTGTAGCGATTTTTACATCTCCTCTATAAGTGATAGCTTATGAAAAGTTTCTTTTTCTGCGTGACTTAACTTCACTTAGAATCATAGTACGTCAATCCACTCGTCATGCTGCTTTTAGCCTTTTGACATTTATTTCATGGCTGAGTGATATTCCGTCGTACATAAGTATCACAACTTCTTTATCCATTTTTCTCTTTCCTGGAATATTTAAGGTGTACCAAAGTCGAGGTTCTTGTAAACAGAACAGCCTTAAACTTTGGGGTGCCTGTGTCATGTTGATTTCTAGATTTCCCAAGATACATGCCTATGAGTGGAAGTGCCCTATGCTCTGTAGCTCTGTGTTTTAGATGTTTTACGAAACACCATACACTTCTCCAGAGTGGCTGTTGGCTATTTACATCCCGGCCATTAGCGTAACAAGACTCCCCTTTCTCAGTGGCCTGTCATGCATTTCTTTTTTCTTACACTTTGTTAGGATGGATCTTTTGACTGGTGGGCAGCGAGAATTTTTGTCGTGCTGATTTTCTTTTTTTTCGATATGCGGGCCTCTCACTGTTGTGGCCTCTCCCGTTGTGGGGCACAGGCTTCGGACGCGCAGGCTCAGCGGCCATGGCTCACGGGCGCAGCCGCTCTGCGGCATGTGGGATCCTCCCAGACCGGGGCACGAACCCGTGTCCCCTGCATCGGCAGGCGGACTCTCAACCACTGCGCCACCAGGGAAGCCCTGTCGTGCTGATATTCAATCCCAATTGTTTGGTTGGCCAAAAAGCGCGGATTCGTTTTTTCCTGAATATATTCAGGGAAAAACGCATACACCCTTTTTGGCCAACTGCATCATTATTGAATTTCTTCCGCTTTAAAGGCGAGTCCAATGTATCCCTTGAAATCTGTTTCCTGCAATTCTTCCATGCTTTCAAATCCTCTTCGATGCCTTACCTCAATCTATTTTTGGACGATAGTTATCATTTATAACTCTTCAACTTTGTGACTTGCAGTGCCCCTGAGCTCCATTTTACAACAAGCTTTGTTGTGAGCTGGCCCCCAAACCACAGGATTGCTTCAGGCCCTATTCCGGTTCTGGGGGCGGGCAGGCTGAGCCTTTGTTTAATTCTTCTTCCTGATGGGATTTTAGAGTGATATGTGCCTGTCCAAACACCTACAGCTAGTCTCTCCTTGGTTCCCCCCTCTTGCTGTTCATCCTCCGGACAAATTGCAAACTGTATGAAACAGGAGGTTAAAGGTGCTTATTCTCCAAGTGCGGAGATTGTTAGTAAAGCGGCTGGAACGGCGAACCTGAGCACTAGGAGTTGAAAAATGAGGTGCGTTTTAGAAACCTTTCCCGATCACACAGTGTACCATCCTTTGGGTTCCCAGTGCATGTTTTAGCTGTAAGAAATTTCTCTTGAACCTGGAGAGTTGGGACCCATGGAATTGGTATCAAGCAGTATTACTTTAAAGGGTTTGCATTTGCTCACCTAACCTTACCAATCCTCTCAGCCCCAAGAATTTCCAACCTTATGTGTCTTCCAGCTGTTTGTCTAGATTTTGTCAATCCACGTTGCATCAGAGCCCCTGTACGAATTTTGTAAGAGTCTCTATCTCTTTCATGATCTTTATTTTTTTTGTTCTTTATATTTATAATGGGTTTTAGCTGATTTTCAATGCTCTATTTATGCCGCTTCACATCCACTTGATTCACTTACAGAGAGATATCAATAAATACATTTTAAGATTCTTACTAAACATATATATTGTTCTGCAGTGAATAGGGTGTGTTGAGTCCAGTTCTTTGAACCATGAGTCAGCCATGTCTATTACATATTTGGTTGATAGCACGGTATCAGTGCTAATTTCAAACTCTTCTTTTATGCCTCACCCCACCTCACCTTTCCCATTAAGCAGCCATAAGTGTGTTTTCTAAATGTGTGACTCTGTTCTGTTTTGTAATTCAGTTCATGTGTAGCGATTTTTACTTTCCCTCTATAAGTTATGTCTTATGATAAATTTCTTTATCTCTGTGACTTACTTCTCTTAGAATCATCGTTCCCAAATCACTCATTATGCTGCTACTAGCCTTATGACATTGATTCCCTGGCTGCGTGTTATTCCATTGTACATAAGTACCACAACTTGTTTATCCATTTATCTCTTTCGTGGGATATTTAAGGTATACCTGAGTCGAAATTCTTGTAAACAGAGCAGCCCTAGACTTTCTCGTGCCTGTGTCCTGTCGATTTTTGTTTTTCGCAACGTATACGTCCATGTGTGGAAGTGCCCTATGCTCTGTAGCTGTTTCAGGAAACACCATACTGTTCTCCAGTGTGGCTGTTGGCAGTTTACATAGGGCCCATCAGCATAACAAGGGTCCCTTTTCTCCATGGCTTGTCCTGCATTTTTGTTTTTACACTCCTTCAGAATGACCCTTTTGAGGGATTCGAAATGAGACTTCTTCGTACTACTTATTTGCATTGCCCGCTTGTTTGGTTGTCCAAAAAGGGCCGTATGCGTTTTTACTGAATATATTCAGGAAAAAAAAGCATACACCGTTTTTGGCCTACTGCATCATTGTCGAAGGTCTGCCACTTTTCATGTGCTTTAAAGGCGAATCCCATCTACCTCTTGAAAACTGTTTCCTGAAATTCTGACTTGCTTTCAAATTCACTTCGTTGCCTTACCTCAAGATATTTTTGGACGATAGTTCTCATTTATAACCCTGCAGGTTTTTGAATTGCAGTGCCCCCGAGCTCCATTTTTCAACTTGCTTTTTTGGGAGCTGGCCGCAAAACCGCAGGATTGATTCATGCCCTATTCTGGTTCCAGGTGGCAGGCTGAGTCTTTGGCTAATCCTTCTTCCTGATAAGAAATTAGTGTGGCACGTGCCTGTTCAAACACCTACAGCTAGTCTCTTATTGGTTCCTCCTCTTCCCATTCATTGTCTGGAGAAGTTGCAAACTGTACGAAACAGGAGATTAAAGGTGCTGCTTCTCCAAGTTGGGAGATTTTTAGTAAAGCAGCTGGAATGGCGAACCGGAACAACAGGAGTTGAAAAATGAGGTGCATTTTAGGAACATTTTCCAATCACATGGCGTACAGTCCTCTGGGTTTCCCATGCCTGTTTTAGCTGTAGGAAGGTTCTCTTGAACCTGGAAATTTGGGACCCATGGAATGGGTCCCAGGCAATATTACTTTAAAGGGTCTGCATTCGCTCACCCAACCTCACTAATCCTCTTAGCCCGAAGAGTTTCTAGCCTTATGTCTCATCCTGCTGTTGGGCTAGACGTTTTCAATCCATGTTGCATCACAGCGCCTGAGCAAAAGTTGTAAGAATTTTTCTATGTCTCCCTGTCTTTTATTATTTTTTAAAATTTATTATTGTATTGGTTACAGCTGACTTTCAATGCTCTGTGTCTTGCTGCTATACATCCACTTGATTGACATACAGAGAGACATTAGTAAATTCTTATTTAGATTCTTACCAGTCGTATATATTCTTTTCCGTTGACATGAGTGTGCTGAGCGCAGTTCTTTGAGGTACAGTGTAGGCCTTGTCAATTATCAGTTTGGTGTTTGGAACAGTATCTTTGCTAATTACAACTTCCTGGATAATGTCTCACTACTCCCCACCTTTCCCCTTTAGCAGCCTTATGTGTGTTTTCTACATATTTGACTATGTTTCTGTTTTGTCATTTATTTCATGTGTAGCCATTTTTGATTCCACCTTTAAGTGATATGATATGTGTCTTTTTCTTTCTGACTTATGTCACTTAGAATGATTGTACTTAACTCCTCCCGAGTTGTTGCAACTGGCTTTATTTCATTGATTTCCTGGCTGAGTAATATTCAGTGCTACATAATTACCATATCTCTTTTATCCATTTTTTTCCTTCCAGGGACATTTAGATTGTATCCAAGTTGAGGCTTTTTTAAACAGAGAGGCAGTAAACGTTGGGGTACCTGTGTCCTGTAGAGTTTTGTTTTTCCTACGATATACACCCATGAGTGCAAGTGCCCTATGCTCTGTAGCTCATTTTTTATGATTTTTTAGTAAACACACTACACTTCTCCAGAGTGGCCATTGGCAACTTACATTTCCAGTATCAGCCTCACAGGGCTCCATTTTCTCCTCGCCCTGTCCTGCATTTCTGGTATTTACATTTTATGAGGATGGCTCTTCTGACTGATGTGAAGTCATACCTTTTGTAGTATTGATTTCCAGTGCCCACCTGTTTGGTTGGTTAAAAAGGGTGTATGCCCTTTTCTTGAATATATTCAGAAAAAACACATATGCCCTTTTGGGCCAACTGCATCGTTGGCGATGTTCAGCCCCTTTTCTTGTGCTTTCATGACGAGTCCTTTCTACCTCTTCAAATCCCTTTCCTGCCATTCTCCCTTGCTTACAAGTCCTTTTCAGTGACTTACCTCAAGACATTTTTCGACGATAGATATTTTCAACTCTGCAGTTTCATGAATTTTAGTGCCTCTGAGTTCCATTTTTCAACTTGTGTTTTTGGGAACTGGCCACAAAACAGCGGGATTTCCTCAAGCCCTATTCTGTTTCTGTGAGCAATCTTAGCCTTTGGTCAATTCATCTTCCTGATTGAAATTTGGGTGACATGTGCCTGTCCAAACACCTAGGACTTGTCTCTCATTGTCTCTCATCCTTCCACTTCATCCTCTGGATAAATTCCAAACTGTGTGCAACAGGATGTTGAAGGTGCTGACATCCCCAAGTGGGGAAATTGTTAGGAAAGATGCTGGAGGGGGGGACCCAAGCACCAAGAGATAAGGAGATGAGGTGTCTTTTTCACTCTTCCCGATCACATGGTGTACCATCCTCTGGGTGTCACAGGCATGTTTTAGCTGTAGGAAGGGTCCCGTGCATGTAAGGAGAACACCAGGGATTTTTCCAAATCAGTGTCTCACCGAACCCCAAATGGGAATACTTAAGCTACGGCTACATGTATGTTCATTAAGGGCCTTTGGCAGTAGGCAGAGCCAGAACTTTAGATGATTGAAGTCTTCAGGGTCAGAAGCGCTCACCATCGGCCTCTCTTAGGTTACATTTTATCTGTTGCTGATAGATGATGTCGATAAAAATATCTATTCTTTTACAGATTTCCCCTTATAGGTTATTACAAAATATTGAGTGTAGTTCCCTGTGCTATACAGTAGTTCCTTGTTGATGATCTATTTTATACATAGCAGTGTGTATGTGTTAATCCCAAACTGTTAATTTATCTCTCCTCCCACCTTTCCCCTTTGGTAATAATAAATTATAAGATTTTATCCTTCTCAGAAATGGGGGAGCTGAAAGAGAGGTATAATTTTTAATGGAAAAGCATTCAAAACAAGATTGAAGCTTCAGCCAAGATTATTAGATGTACATCCTTGGAAAGTAATCACTTCATTTCTCTAATGTTGACCTGACAAATAAGACAAACCCCTTCACTGAACTTGCTTATAATAAAGCGATGGAAATATCAAATGGAAGTGTTAAAAACATCTTATTTTACCCGAGCCTTATACACTGTTCTATGTTAATTACAGTTTGGCTCACGCATCTGTTCATTGAAGTTACAATGTTCTCAATTTCTGTTACTGATCCTACACAGTGGGCCCCAACAAGTGTCCCCCTGCCCAGTGTCATTGGAGTCAACAGATCGAGACTGAGTTTGGTTCAGAAGCAAAGGAAACTTTATATTTTGATCAGAGAATGGAGAGGTGAGAGCATGCGCTCCCCCTCGGGCTGTGGGCTGAGCTGCTGTGTAGGGATCCTGTCAGTGTCATCAGGAGGGAGGGGGCGGAGTTCTCGAGGGCTGGGTTGGCTGGAGTTCAGGCTCTATGTCGCGGTGTCTGCACGGGGCCCCACGAGCTGAGGTGATGGCCAGCCATTTAGCACTAGGAAATCAGGTCTGAAGTGTTGGGTGTGGGACCTCTGCATGCAGAACCCTAGGAGCACGTGAAATTAGACAAAGCACAAAGGAAAAACAGGTTAGCCTTTATTTTATTGCCCAGATTCTATTTTTATCTCCCAGGAATTTTTAATGGGCTTTGCCGGTGACAAACCCCTTCTCTGACTTTTGTCCCATTCCTCATTGTTGGGGTGCTGAGCGTGCAGACCCCTCTTCTGTAAATGCTTCGTGCTGAGTGAGGAGTCCTCATACCCGGGGCAGAGGGGCAGAGCTCCCCAGCAGCCTCCAGGTGAGATTGATTCTCCCCAGGGCTCCTGACTCACTGCTCGTCCACCTAAGCACCAGCATTGGAAGTGTTATAGATTCCAATGACTTCTAAGAGTAAAGGAAAGAGATACGCAGAGATGCTGGGGGAGCCGGTTTTACCCTGCCCCACATTTGTTCGCCAATGATAAGCTGATGGTTTCTGCCAGCCTAGATTCTCTGACCAGTAGTCTGTGCTTTCTACAGTTAGACCCCTGAATTAACGTACAAACAGCACCAGGTGTCAGAGACCTGCCCGCTCATCTCTCAGACAGTCCAGGGCCGGTGGTGATCCAGGACCGTGACTGCCACTGAGTCAACGGCCTTTGAAGTAGCCAGGAGTCCAGCCTGTCTCATTGGCTGCCGTCACCGTGGTGTCTGTAGGCTTTTCTATGGTGACAGCATGATATACGGTTGCCTCGCCAAGCTTCTTATCTCCCCTCTGGGTGCAATAAGTCCTGCAAGCAGTAGTCTGCTCTTTTGGGGCACACTCTTGTTGTTTTCTGAGAGAAACTCCATGTCAAGTGATGGTCACACGAGTCATCATAGGGGCCCAATGCCCCCGGTTATCTCTCTGGAGGTTGGAGTTGGAGGGCCTCCTCACTCGAGGTCAGTGTGCCCATGTCGTGATCCCTGCAACTTCAGGGCATGGTGGGTGGTTAGGATCACCACGTGGGGTCCTTTCCCCTTAGGAGGGAGCTGGCCTTGCGGGCTGCTGATTTTCAGGTTTTTAGATACCTCCAGTATCCTGGCCGGATGGGGCGGTGGGCCAAGCCCTTGGTGACCATAATTTATCCTACCTGGAGGGCATTCTTGCATTGTTACATTTCAAGTGGTCCCAGTTTTGGCACTAATACTTCAAGGGCGATTCACCTTCAACCGGGAATGTAAAGGTCAAAGGGTTTAGCTAAATTTGGGAGTTCCAGGGCAAGGGTCTGAATTGACTGCTCTTTCCATTCTTGAAAGGCCGTTTCTGGATTCTATTTGAAAGGATCATCATCTTTTCCTTTCCGTGTTTCATATAGAGGCCCAGCTATTAGACTGTAGTTAGGGATCCAGATGCAGCAAACCCCAGCATCCCCAGGAACCCCTAAGCTGTCTTCTAGTTTTAGAAGGGGTAAGGCTGCAAATGGCTTCTTCCCTTTCCTGGGATGGGCTTCTCCGCCCTTCTGTGAGAATGAAGCCCAGGCAGGTCACCTTAGGCTGTATTATTTGAGCCTTTTTCTTGGACACCTTCTATCCTTTATTGGCTTGGTAGTTCAGAGGCCTCCTTAGTAGGGCTGGTGATCAGAATGTCGTCTGCATATTGAAGGAGTGTTCCCTTTTCCAGAGGCAGAACTTTTAGGTCTTTAGCTAACATTTCCCCAAAGATGGTGTGGGAATTTTTGAACCCTTGGGGCAGGACGGCCCAGCAGTATTGTTTTAGTTGTATGTTGAGTCCTGCCACTCACAAGCCAAAATTTCTTGTGACTCTGGGACTAATTGAATACAGGAGAAGGCATCATTGAAGTCTAATACAGAATACCATGTCCTGGTGGATGGTAGAATGACCAACAGGGTGTAGGAATTAGGAACTACTGGATGTATATCCTCGGTGGCTTCATTGACTGTCCTGACATCTTTTACCAGATCCCCAGCAGCCCACAGGGCTCTCGTGGTCAGGCCCCTCCCAGGATATGGAGCTCCGGTGGGCAGGTACCCCGGCAGGGCTGGGCACACAGGAACTGTGCACATAGCCCTCATTACAGAGCATCCCCTGCTCACCTGTCGCTCAGAGCTGACACAGAGCACCTCAGAGCAGGACTTGAACTAACAAACAGCAGCTCCGACAGGTCTGTGACACTGGGCATCACTCTGTATGGCCTCTCTCCGTCTGGTCTTCCAGAGACTTCCACTGCAGCCGGGACACCAGGCCTCTGTCTCAACCCACCAACCCTCCTCTCCCTGATTCCTGGGTTCCTCTCACTAGGCTGAGGGTCTTCTTGAAGTTGTCTCCCACTCATGGGCCAGATAAAATGATTAGAAAACAAGCCAGAGCTGCAGCCCCTTGTCTATTCTGATTCTCAGGAGCCCACACCTGTTCCTTGGACCTGGCCGGTTCAGCAAGTTCCATTTTATGCAACTGTGAGGCCCTGAGGGGCAAGGATTGGCTGACCTGGGCAGCCTGACCCTGTCGGCCAGCCCTCCCCAGGTGTGCCTGGGTTGAGGTCAATATAAACCGCTCCAGGTAGCGAGAGCCACTTCAGCTGTGTCTGAAGCCATATTCTCTGCCCTGTCTGCAGTGTCGGGGCTGGGCTGGTGGGAGGGAGTAAGGGGCTACGCCTTTGTGGGTGGTCCGGTGTGAGTGGGGCTCTGCTGGACTTTCTGCAGGAGTTGCCAGGCTGCCACCTGCTAAGAAGAGGACGTGTCACCCATACCTTCCACTGGAATTTCTACCCGGGCAGAGGTGAGGAAGGAAAAAAGCAGTGGGGCCTGAAGAGGAGGGGTATCTCAGGCAGGGAAATGGAAAGCTTCCAGAAGAGCGCCCGGGGCCAGGGCCATCCTGGCTGGCCTGCAGGCACCAAGTCGGCCTGCATGCCGTCTCTGGTGTGGCTCCATGGCCTTTCCTGTAGGCTTTCAAGTCCTTGCACACATTCAGGTGTTTTTCCTGGGAAGGGTGGGAAAAGTTCAGCAGCAGCTGGCCTGGGGCTCAGCTCACGTTTACTCACAGACGCCTCCTCATGGTCCCCCAGCCTTGCAATGAGGACGCTCCTTGTGGGGGGGCTGCTGGCTGCATGGGAGATGATTCCCCACCTCTGACCAACTTCAGAATTATTTACCACTGGAGCAAGTGCCCTGATAGGGTTTTCCTCTGTTTAACGGTTGGGTTCTGTTTTTCTTTTTTCTGTCTCTTTTGTGGTTCAAGGTAGATTTTATTCCTCTTTTTTGTATTTATAGATATAAGCATGGAAATAATTCATTCATATAAATACATCTATGCGAGGGGAAGAACTTTTTTTCTGTTTTATTTTTTGAATTTTTAAATTTCATTTTACTTATTTCTTTATACAGCTGGTTTTTATTGGTTATCTATTTTATACATATAAGTGTATACATGTCAATCCCAATCTCCCAATTCATCCCCCCCCCCATGGCTTTCCTCCCTTGGTGTCCATATGTTTGTTCTCTACTTCTGTGTCTCTATTTCTGCCTGCAAACTGGTTCTTCTGTACCAGTTTCCTAGGTTCCATATATATGCATTAATATACAATATTTGTATTTCTCTTTCGGACTTACTTCACTCTGTATGACAGTCTCTAGATCCATCGACGTCTTTACAAATGACCCAGTTTCATTCCTTTCTATGGCTGAGTAATATTCCATTCTATATATGTACCACATCATTATCCATTCATCTGTCTCTGGGCATTCAGGATGCTTCCGTGACCTGCCTATTGTAAATAGTGCTGCAATGAACATTCTGGTCAATGTGCCTTTTTGATTTATGGTTTTCTCTGGGTATATGCCCAGTAGTGGGATTGCTGGATCATACAGTAATTCTATTTTTAGTTTTTTAAGGAACCTCCATACTGTTCTCCATAGTGACTATATCAATTTACATTCCCACTAGTAGTGGAAGAGGATTCCTTATCTCCACACCCTCTCCAGCATTTGTTGTTTGTAGATTTTCTGATGATGCCCATTCTAACAGGTGTGAGGTGATACCTCATTTGTAGTTTTGATTTGCATTTCTCTAATAATTAGTGATGTTGAGCAGCTTTTCATGTGCTTCTTGGCCATCGCTATGTCTTCTTGGAAGAAATGTCTATTTAGATCTTCTGCCCATTTTTGTATTGGGTTGTTTGTTTTATTTTAATATTGAGCTGCATGAGCTGTTTATATATATTGGAGATTAATCCTTTGTCCGTTGATTTGTTTGCAAATATTTTCTCCCATTCTGAGTGTTGTCTTTTCATCTTGTTTGTAGTTTCCTTTGCTTTTCAAAAGCTTTTATGTTTCATTAGGTCCCATTTGTTTATTTTTCTTTTTTATTGTATTACTCTAGGAGGTGGATCAGAAAAGATCTTTCTGTGATTTATGTCAGAGTATTCTTCCCATGTTTTCCTCTAAGAATTTTATACTGTGCGGTCTTACATTAAGATCACTCCCTAGTGGCTATATCAATTTACATTCCCACCAACAGTGCAAGAGGGTTCCCTTTTCCCAATAAATGCCTCTCCAGCATTTACTCTTTGTAGATTTTTGGATGATTGCCATTCTGACTCCTGTGAGGTGATACCTCACTGTAGTTTTGATTTGCATTTCTCTAATGATTAGTGATGTTCAGCATCCTTTCATGTGTTTGCTGGCAATCTGTATATCTTCTTTGGAGAAATGTCTATTTAGATCTTCTGCCCATTTTTGGATTGG
>NW_020171824.1:5127-32633 GCF_003031525.2 Neophocaena asiaeorientalis asiaeorientalis | reverse complement strand
TTTATTCTACAATTTGTTAATATGTTGTATCACATTGATTGATTTGTGTATATTGAAGAATCCTTGCATCCCTGGGATAAACCCCACCTGATCATGGTGTATGATCCTTTTAATGTGTTGTTCAATTTTGTTTCCTAGTATTTTGTTGAGGATTTTTACATCTATATTCATCAGTGATATTGGTCTCTAATTTTCTTTTCCTGTAGTATTTTTGTCTGGTTTTTGTATCGGGTGATGGTGGACTCATAGAAGGAGTTTGGGAGTGTTCCTTCCCCTGCAAATTTCTGAAGAGTTTGAGAAGGTTGGGTGTTAGCTCTTGTCTAAATGTTTGATAGAATTCACCCCTGATGCCATCTGGTTCTGGACTTTTGTTTTTTGGAAGAGTTGTAATCACAGATTCAATTTCATTACTTGTGATTAGTCTGTTCATATTTTCTATTCCTGTTTCAGTCTTGGAAGGTTATACCTTTCGAAGAATTTGTCCATTTCTTCCAGGTTGTCCATTTTATTGGCATAGAGTTGCTTGTAGTCTCTTAGGATGCTTTGTATTTCTGTGGTGTCTGTCACAATTTCTCCCTTTTCATTTCTAATTTTATTGATTTGAATCCTCTCCCTCTTTTTCTTGAGTCTGGCTAAAGTTTTATCATTTTTGTTTATCTACTCAAAGAACCAGCTTTTAGTTTTATTGATACTTGCTATTGTTTTCTTTGTTTCTATTTCATTTATTTCTGCTATGATCTTTATAATTTCTTTCCTTCTACTAAGTTTGGGTTTTGTTCTTCTTTCTCTAGTTCCTTTAGGTGTAAGGTTAGATGGTTTATTTGAGATTTTTCTAGTTTTTTGAGGTAGGCTTGTATTGCTATAAACTTCCCTCTTAAAACTGGTTTTGCTGCATCCCATAGGTTTTGGATCATCGTGTTTTTGTTGTCATTTTTCTCTAGGTAGTTTTTGATTTCCTCTTTTATTTCTTCAGTGAACTTTTGGTTATTTAGTAATGTATTATTTGCCTCCATGTGTTTTACGTTTTTTTCCCTGTAATTGATTTCTAATCTCATAGCATTGTGGTCAGAACTGCTGCCTGATATGATTTCAGTTTTCTTAAATTTACTGAGGCTTTATTTGTGACCCAAGATGTGATCTATCCTGAAGAATGTTTCATGTGCAGCTGGGAAGAACGTGTAATCTGCTGTTTTTGGATGGAATGTCCTATAAATATCAATCAAATCTATCTGGTCTATAGTGTCATTTAAAGCTTGTGTTTCCTTATTAATTTTCTGTCTGGATGATCTCTACTGGTGTAAGTGAGGTGTTAAAGTCCCCTACTATTATTGTGTTATTGTCGATTTCCTCTTTTATAGCTGTTAGCAGTTGCCTTATATACTGAGGTGCTCCTATGTTGGGTACATATATATTTATAATTGTTATATCTTGTTGGATTGATCCCTTGATCATTATGTAGTGTCCTTCCTTGTCTCTTGTAACATTCTTTATTTTAAAATCTATTTTATCTGATATGAGTATTGCTATTCCAGCTTCCTTTTGATTTTCATTTGCATGGAATATATTTTTCCATCCCTTCACTTTCAGTTTGTATGTGTCCCTAGGTCTGAAATGGGTCTTTGGTAGACAGCATATATATGGGTCTTGTTTTTGTATCCATTCAGTGAGCCTGTGTCTTTTGGTTGGAGCATTTAATCCATTCACGTTTAAGATAATTATCAATATGTATGTTCCTATTACTATTTTCTTAATTGTTATGGGTTTGTCTTGGTGGGTCCTTTTCTTCTCTTGTGTTTCCCACTTAGAGAAGTTCCTTTAGCATTTTTTGTAGAGCTGATTTCATGGTGGTGAATTCTCTTAGCTTTTGCTTGTCCGTAAAGCTTTTGATTTCTGCATCAAATCTGAATGAGATCCTTAGTGGGTGGAGTACTCTTGGTCGTAGGTTCTTCCCTTTCATCACTTTAAATTTATCATGCCACTCCCTTCTGACTTGTAGATTTTCTGCTGAGAAATCAGCTGTTAACCTTATGGGAGTTCCGTTGTATGTTATTTGTCATTTTTCCTTTGTTACTTTCAGTAATTTTTCTTTGTCTTTAATTTTTGTCAATTTGATTACTATGTGTCTCGGCATTTTTCTTCCTTGGTTTATCCTGCCTGGAACTCTGTGCTTCACGGAGTTCCGTGGCTATTTCTTTTCCCATGCTAGGGAAGTTTTCGACTATAATCTTCAAATATTTTCTCAGGTATTTTCTCTCTTCTCCATCTGGGACCCCTATAATGCGAATGTTTTTGCATTTAATGTTGTCCCAGAGGTCTCTTAGGGTGTCTTCATTTATTTTCATTCTTTTTCTTTATTTTGTTCCATGGCAGTGATATCCACCTTTCTGTCTTCCAGGTCACTTATCCATTCTTCTACCACAGTTATTCTGCTACTGATTCCTTCTAGTGTATTTTTCATTTCAGTTATTGTATTGTTCATCTCTGTTTGTTTGTTGTTTAATTCTTCTTGGTGTTTGTTCCTTAATTCTTCTAGGTCTTTGTTAAGCATTTCTTGCATCTTCTCAATCTTTGCCTCCATTCTTTTTCCAAAGTGTTGGATCATCTTCACTATCATTATTCTGAATTCTTTTTCTGGAAGGTTGCCTATCCCCACCTCATTTCATTGATTTTCCTGGGATTTATCTTGTTCCTTGATCTGGTATGAAGTCCTCTGCCTTTTCATTTTCTCTATCTTTCTGTGACTGTGGTTTTCCTTCCACAGGCTGCAGAATTGTAATTCTTCTTGCTTCTGCTGTCTGCTCTCCAGTGGATGAGTCTATCTTAGAGGCTTGTGCAAGCTTCCTCATGGGAGGGAATTGTGGTGGGTAGAGATGGGTGTTGCTCTGGTGAGCAGAGCTTTAATCTGTTTGTCTGTGGATTAAATAAAACTTTAATAAAAAGTTTAATCCACTTGTCTGCTGATGCTTGGGGCTGGGTTCCCTCCCTGTTGGTTGTTTGGCCTGAGGCAACCCAGCACTGGAGCCTACCTTGCTCTTGGTGGGGCTAATGGTGGACTCGGGGAGGGCTCACGCCAAGGAGTATTTCTCAGAACTTCTGCTGCCAGGGTCGTTGTCCCCATGGTGAGCCACAGCAACTCCCCACCTCTGCAGGAGACCCTCTAATACTAGCAGGTAGGTATGGTCATTCGCCTACGGGGTGACTGCCCCTTCCCCTGGGTCCTGATGGGCTTACTACTTTGTGTGTGCCCTCCAAGAGTGAAGTCTCTGTTGAGACTCTGAGTCTCTGCGTGCAGTTGAGACTTGGAGTGGAGTCACACAGACCCTGGGTCCTGTGAAGCTTCGATGCTTTGTGGTTCTAGAAATACTATAGGAGACGGTCCACAGTAGGTGAAGCTAATGCTGTCAGTAGAGGTGGTGAAGCCAAAGATCTGTAGTTCTGACTAGAGGTTCCAGTGTACATACAGGACAAAATCGTCTCTTGTGAATGTAGTTCAGGCACGTTTAAGATGAATGCAGTCATGTTAATACCTAACATCGTTTATATTATGCCTCTCCTCAGGAACCCCTCCTCTGTTCCTGAGGCTCCTGTAAGTCATGTACAGGGGAATGGAGAGTGGGCTCTGTGCAGTCTGAGCCCTCAGTTACCCTGTGTGTATCTTAGTGTACTTTGTATTTCTCTGGTGGCTGTTGTAACATCATCTCTTTCATTTCTGATTTATTTGGGCCCCCTCTTTTTAAAAAAACATACTACTGTGTCTTTTATTCTTTACAGAAGTTTAGTAAGTGTTTGATCTTCTACCCTTACTCTATGTATACTTTTTGCCGTGAGATTTTTATTTAGTTTGTTTTCTTGTTACTATCAATAATTAGTGAGACTTATTTTAAGCTACCTTCAACATTGCTTATAAAGCTGCTTTATTAGTGATGTCAGAGCTTTAATGGAAGTCGTGTTCTGGTTGTAAGTTAGAATGAAGTGTGCCAGCAAAAAGCCCCTTAAGTTTATGTCTCATTACTTCTTGTCCTTTTTTTTTTTTTTTTTTTCTGGTACGTGGGCCTCTCACTGTTATGGCATCTCCTATTGCAGAGCACAGGCTCTGGATGCAACAGGCTCAGCAGCCATAGCTCACGGGCCCAGCCATTCTGCAGCATGTGGGATCTTCCCGTACAGGGGCACGAACCCGTGTCCCCTGCATCGGTAGGCAGACTCTCAACCACTGCGCCACCAGGGAAGCCATTGTTCTTTTTTTAATTTAATTTTTATTTTTTATCAGAGTAAATTTGATTAAAATGTTTTGTTTGTTCTAGGTGTGCAAGATGTGGTTCTTTTACACATATACATGTATCTATACTTCTTCAGGTCGTTTTCTCCTGTAGGTTATGACACAATGTTGAGTCGTCTTCTCTTGGTATTCTGTAGGTCTTTGGTGATTATATATTTCACATGTGTTTGTATATCTTTGTTAACCCCAATATCGTAATGTATCCAATCCTCACACCTTTCCATTTGGTGAACCATAAGTTTGTTTAATGAATCTGTGATTACCCTTCTCTGTGGAAGTATCTTCACTGGTATCTATTTTTAGCTAACACCTGTAAGTGATATTATAGGTTATGTGTCTTTTGCTGTCTGACTTAGTACAATTTGCCTGATTACCTATAGAATCACCTATGGTGCTGCAAATGGCATTGTTTCATTGTTTTCCATATCTAATATTCCATTTGTACATGTACCAGTTCTTCTTCGTCCACTCACCTCTTGATGGACTTTTTGGTTGCCTCCAGGTCTTGACTATTGTAATACTGTTGCAAAGCACATTTGCCTGCCTGTGTCTTTTCAATTGTGTCTTCTTATGTTATAGGCCCAGGAGTGGGCCTCCTGTATCATATGGTATCTCAGGGTTTACCTTTTAAAGTCACCACGATTCTGTTCTCATTGGTGGCTCTTTCCAGTTTACATCCAACTTAAAGTTGAGGTATGCATTTCTCCACAACACCTTCAGCATTTATTGTTTGTAGTTTTCTTGCTGATGGATATTCTGACTGGTGTGAGCTGATACGTCTTTGTGGTTGAATTTGCATGTGACTCATAATCCGTTGAAATTGAGCTTTAAGGCATGTCCTTTTTATTTTTCAAACTGTGATTACAGCTTAGTTCTTCAAAGTGTTTTCTTAAAGTATGTGTCACATTTTGAAATTTATTGGCCAATACCTCCCTCAAGACATTTTGAGGGCAGGTTTCACTTACAGCACTGCAGTACTTGTTCACATAAAGTGACCATTAGCACAGGCTTTAAAGCTGCTTTTGCAGGTAACGGCCAGAGTGTGGCAGCCTTTCTTCATTCCCCATGCTGGTACTAGGGAAACAGACCTTCTGGCCAGTGGTCTTCCTCGGTTATAAATTAGAGTAGAATGTGCCCGGATAAACCCCAAAAGCGGATGTCTCCTTACTTTTGTTTGTGTTTTTATATTTAATTTATATTTTTATTGGAGTAATATTCCATTGTGTATATGGACCACTTCTTTGTGCATTCCTCTGTTGATGGACATTTTCGCGGCTTCCAGGTGTTGGCTATATTAAATATTGCTGGAGTGCAAGATTGCCAGCCTGTGACTTTTTGATTCTCATTTTTTCAGGTGATAGACCCAGCACTGGGTGTGACTGATTGACTAGTAGCTCAATGTTTACCTTTTCAAAGCACCTCCATTGTGTTTTCATTAGTGGCTCTTACCAAGTCCCCCTTAGAACCAAGGGTACACATTTCTCCACAATCCCTTCAGCATTTATTGTTTGCAGCATTTTTGCTAATGGCCATTCTGAATGCTGTGAGCTGATAAGTTTTGGTAATTTGGGTTTGCATGTCTTTAAAAATTCCTAAAATTCATCATTTTCCCACGCCTTTTACTTTTCTGTTAAAAAAAAAAAGTGTGAGTACAATATATCTCTTGAAATTTTCTTCTTGGAAGGTTGCCCTCTTTGGAATTTTTGGTTGATATTCGACCCCAGGATTTTTTTAGAGGGCAGGTGTCATTACAGAACTGCAAGTTTGGTGAATATTTAGTGACTATTAGAACTTAGTTTAAAGCTGCTGTTGTGGTAAATGGCCACAAGGAGGTAGCATTTCTCCATTCCCAAATCTGGGTACTAGGGCAGGAGAGCCTGTCTGGAAGTTGTGTACCTCGGTTGTAAGTTAGAATGGAATGTGCAAGGAGAAACGCCCATAAGTTTATGTCTCATTACTTCTTCTTGGTTTAAAAAAATTTTTTAATCGGGGTAATGATTAGAATATTGTTTGTCCAGGTGTTCACAATCTGGTTCATTTGTACAATATGTATGTCTATTCATGCTCAGATCCTCTTCCCATGTGAAATATTACAGAGTGTTCCATAGACCTCCCTTGCTATATGGTTGGTCTTTTTGATATATGTTTATAATATGTATTTGTATACATATGGTAACGCTAATCTTAATTTATCCATTTTGCCCACCTTTCCTTTTAGATAAGCATACTTAATTTCTAAGTCTGTGAGTGTCTTTCTCTGTGGAAATATGTTCATTTGTGTTAGTTATTAGATAAAGCCTGTAAGTGATATCATAGGATATAGGTCTTTTGCATTCCGACTTACCTCATGTTCTGTGATTTACTCCAAGCTCAACTATGGTGCCTCAAAGAGCAGTGTTTCATTGTTTTCCACAGCTAATATTCCATTGTGTACATGGACCACTTCTTCTTTATCCATTCATCTGTGGATGGACATTTTGCTTGCTTCCCTGTCTTGGCTATTGTGAATAAGGCTGCAGTGCAGCTTTTGCAGCCCAGGTCTTCTTAATTCTGTTCTTCTCAGGTGAGAGGCCCAGTGATGGGCCTGCTGGATTGAATGGTACCTCAATTTTTACTTTTAAATGCAGCTCCTTTCTGTTCTCATTATTGGCTGTTACCACTTTACATCTCACCACGAGCTAGAGGGTACACAGTTCTCAAAAACCACTTCAGCATTTATTATTTGTAGACTTTCTGCTGATGGTCAGTCGACCTGTGTGAGTTGAAACCTTTGTGTAGATTAGATTTACATGAGTGTAGTAATTCCTGAGGTTGAGCTTTTATCCAGCTTCCTTTTTTTAAAAAGACAGTGAGTAAAACTTACATCTTCATACTATCTTCTTGAAAAATTTGCCTGTTTTGAATTTTTTTGGCCATTCCCTACCTCAGCACAATTTTTTTAGGGCAGGTGTCCTTTACAGCCCTGAGTCCTTGTGAATGTTAAGTGACCATTAGCTGTGGGTTTAAAGCCGCTCTTGCGGGAAAGAGCCACAAGGCGGCAGCATTTCTACATTTCCGATTCTGGGTTTTTGGGCAACAGACCTCTCCTGGGAATCGTGTTAGTAGGCTTCAAATTAGAGTGGAATGTGCCAGTGCAAACCCCCAAGAGCTTATATCTCCTTACTTGTTTGATTTTTAGTTTTTATTTTTAACAGGTATCAGAGCAAATTTGATAAAAATGTTTCTCCTAGGTGTACAGAATCTGGTTCATCATATCAATGTATCTGTCTATTCATCTTTGGATCCTTTCCCTTGTAGGTTATTACAGAGTGTTGAGTAGACCTCTCTTGGTATTCCATAGGTATTTTGTGATTATATATTTCATATGTATTAGTACATGTCTGTTAACCCCCATATCCTAATTCATACATTCCTTACACCTTTCCATTTGGTTAGACGTAATTTGGTTTCTGAATCTATGAGTGTCCTTATCTTGGAAATTATTTCATGAGTATCAATTTTTACATAACACCTATAAGTGATGTAATAGGATATCTGTCTTTCGGTTTCTTTCTTACTTCAAGTTGGGTGATTATTTCTAGATCCTTCTATGGTGGTGCCAACGGCACTGTTCCATGATTTTCCATGGCTAATATTCCATTGTGTGCATGGACGACTTCTTCTTTGTGCATTTTTCTGTTGATGGACATTTTGGTTTCTTCCAGGTCTTGGCTATGGTACATGTTGCTGCAGTGAAGGATTGCCAGCCTGTGTCTTTTTGATTCTGGTCTAGTCAGGTGATAGGCCCATCAGTGGACCTACCAGATCACATGGTAGCTCAATTTTTACCTTTAAGCACACCTCCATTCTGTTCTCAGTACTGGCTCTTACCACGTTACATCCCACCAGAAGCTAGAGGGTACACAGTTCTCTTAAACCCCTTCATCATTTATACTTTATAGAATTTTTTGCTGATGATCATTCTGACAGCTGTGAGGTGAACGTTCTTGTAGACTGGATTTGCATGGTTTTATGTTGAGCGTTTTTCCATGCCCCTTTTTTAACAAAAAAAAGAAAGAAAAATAAAGAGAATACAAAATGTGCGTAAAATATGCCTCTTGAAATTATCGTTTTGAAATATACACATC
Organism: Neophocaena asiaeorientalis asiaeorientalis; assembly: GCF_003031525.2. Classification (NCBI taxonomy): domain Eukaryota; kingdom Metazoa; phylum Chordata; class Mammalia; order Artiodactyla; family Phocoenidae; genus Neophocaena; species Neophocaena asiaeorientalis. Next base: position 24,227 of record NW_020171824.1, on the reverse strand, counting down.
TTCTGAGATTTTTGCTCGATTTACGACCCAAGGATTTGTTTTGAGGGCAGGTGTCATTTACAGGCCTGCAGTTATTTTGAATATCAAGTAACCATTCGTGTTGGGTTTAGAGCTGCTGTTGTGTGAAACGGCCAGAAGGCGGCAGCAGTTCTCCTTTACCAAATCTGGTTACTAGGGCAACAGAGCCTCAATGGAAGTCCTGTTCTAGGTTGTAAATTAGAATGGAGTGTGCCAGGAAAAAGCCCCTTAAGTTTATATCTCACTACTTCTTGTTCGTTTTTTAAACTTAATTTTCAGTTTTTATCACAGCAAGTTTGATTACAATGTTTTGCTTGTTCTAGGTGTGCAAGATGTGGTTCTTTTACACATATACATATATCTATAGTTCTTTGGATCCTTTTCCCATGTAGGTTATGACACAATGTTGAGTAGTCTTCTCTTGGTATTCCGTAGGTCTTTGGTGATTATATACTTCACCTGTGTTTGTATATCTCTGTTGACCCCAACATCCTAATGTATCCAATCCTCACACCTTTCAATTGGTGAACCATACGTTTGTTTAATGAATTTGTGATTGCCTTTCTCTGTGGAAATATCTTCAGTGGTATCAGTTATTAGGTAACACCTATAAGTGATATCATAGGATATGTGCCTTTCACTTTCTGACTTACAAGTTGCGTGATTACTTCTAGACTCATCTACGGTGCTGCAAATGGCATTGTGTCACTTTTTTCCTTGGCTAATATTCCATCTGTACATGTACCAGTTCTTCTTTGTCCACTCTTCTCTTGATGGACGTTTTGGTTGCTTCCATGTCTTGGCTATTGTAATACTTCTACAGTGCAGATTTTCCTGCCTGTGTCTTTCCAATTCTGTCTTCTTAGGATATAGCCCGAGGAGTGGGCCTCCTGGATCATATAGTAGATCAAGGTTTACCTTTTAAAGGCACCTCCATTCTTTTCCCATTAGTGGCTCTTACCAGGTTACGTCCCACTTCAAATGGAGGGTATGCATTTCTCCACAGCCTCTTCAGCATTGATCATTTGTAGTTTTTTTGCTGATGGTTATTCTGAGTGGTGTGATCTGATACCTCTTTGTGGCTGGATTTGCATGTGCCTCATACTCCTTTGAAATTGAGCTTTCAGGCATGACCTTTTATTGTTCAAACTGTTATTACAGCTGACTTCTTCAAATTGTTTTCTTGAAGTATGTTCCACATTTTGAAATTTTTTGGCCTTTACCTGCATCAAGACATTTTAAGGGCAGGTTTCATTTGCAGCCCTGTAGTACTTGTGCATATGAAGTGGCCATTAGCACAGATTTCAAAGCTGCTGTTGCAGGTATTGGCCAGAGGGTGGCAGCATTTCTACGTTCCCCACTCTGGTACCTAGGGAAACAGACCTTCCTGCCACTGGATTTCCTCAGTTATAAATTAGAGTGCAATGTGCCCTTATACACCCCCAAAAGCTTACGTCTCCTTACTTATGTTTGTTTTTTAAATTTAATTTATATTTTTTAGTGGAGTAATATTCCATTGTGTACATGGACCACTTCTTCTTTGTGCATTCCTCTGTTGATGGTCCTTTTCATTGCTTCCAAGTGTTGGGTATGGTAAATATTGCTGGAGTGCAGTATTGCCAGCCTGTGACTTTTGATTCTCATTTTCTCAGGTGATAGGCCTAACAGTGGGTATGATTCATTGACTGGTAGCTCAATGTTTACCTTTTCAAAGCATTTCCATTGTGTTTTCATTAATGGCTCTTACCACGTCCCAGTTAACACCGAGGGTCCGCATTTTTCCACAACCCCTTCAGCATCTATTGTTTGAAGAATGTTTGCTCATGGCCATTTTGACTGGTGTGAGCTGATAGGTTTTTGTAATTTGGTTTTGCATGTCTTTAATAATTCCTAATATTCAGCATTTCCCCACACCTTTCACTTTTCTTTAGAAAAAAAAAAGTGTGAGTACAATATACCTGTTGAAATTGTCTTCTTGGAAGGTTGCACTCTTTTGAATTTTGTGGTCGATTTTCAACCCCAGGATTTTTTTTGAGAGGAGGAGTCCTTTATATGCCTACAGTGATTGTGAATATTTAGTGACCATTAGCACTGGGTTTAAAGCTGGTGTTGTGGGAAATGGCCACAAGGCGGCAACATTTCTCCATTCCCAAATCTGCTTACTAGGGCAACAGAGCCTTTCTGGAAGTCCTGTTACTAGGTTGTAAGTTAGAACGGAATGTGCCAGGGAAAAGCCCCTGAAGTTTATGTCTCATTACTTCTTGTTTGTTGTTTTAATTGTTTTAATCGGGGTAATGATTAGAATACAGTTTGTCCTAGGTGGACACAATCTGGTTCATTTGTACATCATATATATCTATTCATATACAGATCCTTTTCCCATGTAAAGGATTACAGAGTGTTCTGTAGACCTCTCTTGCTATGTGCTCGGGCTTTTTGATATATGTAATTAATCTGTATGTGTATAGGTAAGGTAAACCTAATCTTAATTTATCCATTGCCACCACCTTTCCTTTTAGATACACACAGTTTATTTTTTAAGTCTGTGTGTGTCTTTCTCTGTGGAAATATGTCCATTTTTGTCAGTTGTTAGGTAACAGCTATAAGTTATCATAGGATATATGTCTTTTGCTTTCCAACTTACCTCATGTTCTGTGATTATCTCTAGGCTCATCTATGGTACCTCAAAGAGCAATGTTTCATTGTTCTCCGTGGCTAATATTCCATTGTGTACATGGACCATTTCTTCTTTATCCATTCATCTGTGGATGGACATTTTGCTTGCTTCCCTGTCTTGGCTATCGTGAATAAGGCTGCAGTGCAGCTTTTGCAGCCTGTGTCTTCTGGATTCCGGTCTTCTCAGGTGAGAGGCACAGCAGTGGGCCTGCTGCATCGAATGGTAGCTCAATTTTTACTTTTAAATGCAGCTCCTTTCTGTTCTCATTATTGGCTGTTACCACTTTACATCTCACCAGCAGCTAGAGGGTACACAGTTCTCAGAAACCACTTCAGCATTCATTATTTGTAGACTTTCTGCTGATGGTCAGTCGACCTGTGTGAGTTGAAACCTTTTTGTAGATTAGATTTGCATGAGTGTAATAATTCATGAGGTTGAGCTTTTATCCAGTTTCCTTTTTTTAAAAAGACAGTGAGTAAAACTTACATCTTCATACTATCTTCTTGAAAATTTTGCCTGTTTTGAATTTTTTTGGCCATTCCCTACCTCAGCACAATTTTTTAGGGCAGGTGTCCTTTACAGCCCTGAGTCCTTGTGAATGTTAAGTGACCATTAGCTGTGGGTCTAAAGCTGCTCTTGCGGGAAAGAGCCACAAGGCGGCAGCATTTCTACATTTCCAACTCTGAGTTTTTGGGCAGCAGAGCCTTCCTGGAAATCATGTTAGTAGGCTTCAAATTAGAGTGGAATATGCCAGTGAAAACTCTCAAGAGGCTTATATCTCCTTATACAGCGTTTGTTTTTAAATTAATTTTTATTAGGTATTAGAGCAAATTTGATAAAAATTTGTTTCTCCTAGGTGTACAGAATCTGGTTCGTCATATCAATGTATCTGTCTATTCATCTTTGGATCCTTTCCCATGTAGGTTATTACAGAGTGTTGAGTAGTTCTCTCTTGGTATTTCATATGTATTTTGCGATTATATATTTCATATGTGTTAGTACATGTCTGTTAACCCCCATATCGTAATTCATTCATTCCTTACAACTTTCCATTTCATTAAACATCATTTTATTTTCTTAACCCATGATTTTCCTTCTCTTGGAATTAAGTTCATGGACATCAATTTTTAGGTAACACCTAGAAGTGATGTCATAGGATATCTGTCTTTCAGGTTCTTTCTTACTTCAAGTTGGGTGATTATCTCTAGATCCTTCTATGGTGGTGCCAACAGCGCTGTTTCATTATTTTCCATGGCTAATATTCCATTGTGTACATGGACCACTTCTTCTTTGTGCAATTTTCTGTTCATGGACATTTTGATTTCTTCCAAGTCTTGGCTATGTTAAATGTTCCTGCAGTGCAGGATTGCCAGCCTGTTTCTTTTTCATTCTGGTCTGCACAGTTGATAGGAACATCAAAGGACCTACCGGATCACATGGTAGCTCAATTTTTACCTTTAAACGCACCTCCATTATATTCTCACTACTGACTGTTACCAGTTTACATCCCCCCAGCAGCTAGAGGGTACACAGTTCTCTAAATGCCCTACAGCATTTATTCTTTGTAGACTTTTTGCTGATGGTCAGCCGACTAGTGTGTGTTGAAACCTTTTTGTAGATAAGATTTGCATGAGTCTAATAATTCCTGAGGTTGAGCTTCTATCCATTTTCCTTCTTTTAACAAGAGAGTAAGTCAAAATACCTCTTCATACTACCTTTTTGAAAATTTGTCTTTATTGAATTTTTTTGGCCATTCCTCACCTCAGGACATTTTTTTGAGGGCAGGTGTCCTTTACAGCCCTGAGTCCTTGTGAATGTTAAGTGACCATCAGCTGTGGGTTTAAAGCCGCTCTTGCGGTAAACGACCACAAGGTGGCAGCATTTTGACATTTCCAACTCTGGGTTTTTGGCAACAAAGCCCTCCTGGAAATCGTGTTAGTAGGCTGCAAATTAAAGTGGAATGTGCCAGGGCACACTCCTAAGAGCTTATATCTCCTTACTTCTTGTTTGTTTTTTAAATTTAATTTTTATTTATTATCAGAGCAAATTTGATGAAAATGTTGTGTTTGTTCTAGGTTTACAGAATCTGGTTCATTATATCTATGTATCTATCTATTCATCTTTGGTTCCTTTCCCGTGTAGGTTATTACAGAGTGATGAGCTCAATTTTTAACTTTAAATGCAGCGGCATTCTCTTCTCACTACTGGCTGTTACCATTTTACGTCCCACCAGCAGCTAGAGGGTACACTGTTCTGTAAAACCCTTTCAGCATTCATGTTTTGTAGACTATTTTGCTGATGATCATTCTGATGGTGGTAAGGTGAACGTTTTTGTAGATTGAATTTGCATGGCTTTATTATTTTCTGATATTGAGCATTATCCATGCACTTTTTTAAACAAAAAGAAAAAGAAAGAAAAAAATGTACGTAAAATATGCCTCTTAATATTGTCTTTTTGAAATGTTGACATCTTTTGAATTTTCTGGTCGATTTACAACCCCAGGAATTTTTTGAGGCCCGGTGGCCTTTACAGTCCTGCACATATTTTGAAAATTAAGTGACCATTAGCGCTTGGTTTAAAGCTGCTGTTGTGTGAAAAAGCAACAAGGTGGCAGCATTTCTCCTTTACCAAATCTGGTTACCAGGGCAACAGAGCCTTAATGGAAGTCCTGTTCTAGGTTGTAAATTAGAATGGAATGTGCCAGGAAAAATTCCTTTAGGTTTGTCTCATTATTTCTTGTTTATATTTTTAATTTAATTTTTTATCACAGGAAATTTGATTAAATTGTCTTGATTGTTCTAGGTGTGCAAGATGTGGTTCTTTTACACATATACATATATCTATTCTTCTTCGTAGCAAATTTGATAAAAATTTGTTTCTCCTAGGTGTACAGAATCTGGTTCGTCATATCAATGTATCTGTCTATTCATCTTTGGATCCTTTCCCATGTAGGTTATTACAGAGTGTTGAGTAGTTCTCTCTTGGTATTTCATATGTATTTTGCGATTATATATTTCATATGTGTTAGTACATGTCTGTTAACCCCCATATCGTAATTCATTCATTCCTTACAACTTTCCATTTCATTAAACATCATTTTATTTTCTTAACCCATGATTTTCCTTCTCTTGGAATTAAGTTCATGGACATCAATTTTTAGGTAACACCTAGAAGTGATGTCATAGGATATCTGTCTTTCAGGTTCTTTCTTACTTCAAGTTGGGTGATTATCTCTAGATCCTTCTATGGTGGTGCCAACAGCGCTGTTTCATTATTTTCCATGGCTAATATTCCATTGTGTACATGGACCACTTCTTCTTTGTGCAATTTTCTGTTCATGGACATTTTGATTTCTTCCAAGTCTTGGCTATGTTAAATGTTCCTGCAGTGCAGGATTGCCAGCCTGTTTCTTTTTCATTCTGGTCTGCACAGTTGATAGGCACATCAAAGGACCTACCGGATCACATGGTAGCTCAATTTTTACCTTTAAACGCACCTCCATTATATTCTCACTACTGACTGTTACCAGTTTACATCCCCCCAGCAGCTAGAGGGTACACAGTTCTCTAAATGCCCTACAGCATTTATTCTTTGTAGACTTTTTGCTGATGGTCAGTCGACTAGTGTGTGTTGAAACCTTTTTGTAGATAAGATTTGCATGAGTCTAATAATTCCTGAGGTTGAGCTTCTATCCATTTTCCTTCTTTTAACAAGAGAGTAAGTCAAAATACCTCTTCATACTACCTTTTTGAAAATTTGTCTTTATTGAATTTTTTTGGCCATTCCTCACCTCAGGACATTTTTTTGAGGGCAGGTGTCCTTTACAGCCCTGAGTCCTTGTGAATGTTAAGTGACCATCAGCTGTGGGTTTAAAGCCGCTCTTGCGGTAAACGACCACAAGGTGGCAGCATTTTGACATTTCCAACTCTGGGTTTTTGGCAACAAAGCCCTCCTGGAAATCGTGTTAGTAGGCTGCAAATTAAAGTGGAATGTGCCAGGGCACACTCCTAAGAGCTTATATCTCCTTACTTCTTGTTTGTTTTTTAAATTTAATTTTTATTTATTATCAGAGCAAATTTGATGAAAATGTTGTGTTTGTTCTAGGTTTACAGAATCTGGTTCATTATATCTATGTATCTATCTATTCATCTTTGGTTCCTTTCCCGTGTAGGTTATTACAGAGTGATGAGCTCAATTTTTAACTTTAAATGCAGCGGCATTCTCTTCTCACTACTGGCTGTTACCATTTTACGTCCCACCAGCAGCTAGAGGGTACACTGTTCTGTAAAACCCTTTCAGCATTCATGTTTTGTAGACTATTTTGCTGATGATCATTCTGATGGTGGTAAGGTGAACGTTTTTGTAGATTGAATTTGCATGGCTTTATTATTTTCTGATATTGAGCATTATCCATGCACTTTTTTAAACAAAAAGAAAAAGAAAGAAAAAAATGTACGTAAAATATGCCTCTTAATATTGTCTTTTTGAAATGTTGACATCTTTTGAATTTTCTGGTCGATTTACAACCCCAGGAATTTTTTGAGGCCCGGTGGCCTTTACAGTCCTGCACATATTTTGAAAATTAAGTGACCATTAGCGCTTGGTTTAAAGCTGCTGTTGTGTGAAAAAGCAACAAGGTGGCAGCATTTCTCCTTTACCAAATCTGGTTACCAGGGCAACAGAGCCTTAATGGAAGTCCTGTTCTAGGTTGTAAATTAGAATGGAATGTGCCAGGAAAAATTCCTTTAGGTTTGTCTCATTATTTCTTGTTTATATTTTTAATTTAATTTTTTATCACAGGAAATTTGATTAAATTGTCTTGATTGTTCTAGGTGTGCAAGATGTGGTTCTTTTACACATATACATATATCTATTCTTCTTCGGATCCTTTTCCCATGTAGGTTATGACACAATGTTGAGTCGTCTTCTCTTGGTATTCTGTAGGTCTTTGGTGATTATATATTTCACCTGTGTTTGTATATCTCTGTTAACCCCAATATCGTAATGTATCCAATCCTCACACCTTTCGATTTGGGGAACCATAAGTTTGTTTCATGAATCTGTGATTGCCTTTCTCTGTGGAAATATCTTCATTGGTATCAATTTTTAGGTAACACCTATAAGTGATATCATACGATAGGTGTCTCGATTTCTCACTTACTACAAATTGCGTGATTACCTCTAGACTCATGTATGGTGCTGCAAATGGCATTGTGTCGTTTTTTTCCTTGGCTAATATTCCATCTATACACGTAGCAGTTCTTATTTGTCCACCCATCTGTTGATGGACTTTTGTTTCCATGTCTTGGCTATTGTAATACTGCTGCAGAGCAGATTTGCCTGCCTGTGTCTTTCCAATTCTGTCTTCTTAGGTTATAGGCCTAGGAGTTGGCCTCCTGGATCATATAGTTGCTCAAAGTTTACCTTTTAAAGGCACCTCCGTTCTGTTCCCATTAGTGGCTCTTACCAGGTTACGTCCCACTTCAAATTGAGGGTATGCATTTCTCCACAACCTCTTCAGCATTGATCGTTTGTAGTTTATTTTCTGATGGTTATTCTGAGTGGTGTGAACTGATACCTCTGTGTGGTTGGATTTGCATGTGTCTCATAATCCCTTGAAATTGAGCTTTCAGGCATGTCCTTTTAATTTTCAAACTGTTACTACAGCTTATTTCTTCAAATGGTTTTCTTGAAATATGGGCCACATTTTGAAATATTTTGGCCTTAACTTCCCTCAAGATATTATGAGGGCAGGTTTCCTATACAGCCCTGCAGTCCTTGTTCATATGAAGTAACCATTAGCACAGGTTTTAAAGCTGCTTTTGCAGGTAATGGCCAGAGTGTGGCAGCATTTCATAATTCTATGAAATGTAATTAAACACAATATATATATATTTTTCTTTTAAATCTCCATTGTTATTTTTTAAAGTACAATTATAATTCAAGTTCTTTGTAACAAGTGAAATTTAAAAAGATGAAAGGAAAAGATAATATCTTACCACTTACCATCCTTTCCCATTCCCTGAGACGACCACCATAATGTGTAGATTTCTCATTTTATCCAGGTGTCCTATACATCTGGAACATCATGTTTTTCGCTGTATAAAAACAGATTTAGCTCTCAGACTTTTTATAGGCTACAAAAGAGTCCATAGAACAGAAGTACCAAGTATTTCCGACTTAGCTTTTTGAGGGACAATCAGGTTTCTTTCTGTTTTATTTTGTTGTTCTGCTAATTTGTTTAAACCTCAGAAAAATATTTTTTAAAATACAAAAAAATTAAGTTAGGGGAAAGGATTAGGGTTTACCTTATGGGTTAGGGTATGGGTTATGGTTAGGGTATGTGTTAGACTTAGTGTATGGGTTACCTTTAGGGTACGGGCTAGTGTTAGTGTACGAGTTAGGGTTTGGGTACGCTGTAGGGTTAGGGTATTTATTAAACCTCTTCAACTCTCCAGATATCACTTAGCAGGGAAAGGAATATTATTTGGGGTCCAGCCATGGAGAAGACTTTAGACACTAGGATAAGACAAAGAACACACACATTATAAATAAATCACGCTAGGATTTTTTTTAAGCTCTACATTAAAACACTAGTGCTTAGGAAATCTAATGGAGGCAGAAGCAGTAAAGGGTAGTTTTATGGGAATAACATCATAGATTTTCTGTAGAATACACACATTTTGACTGGTTAGAAAGTCAAGGAGGAATGTTTTTGTTTTGAAGATATAAACCCTCTTGTAAACTGAGCTGTCATTGGAAGTTAGAAATTTTTTGTTGCTGTTGTATTCCTTTGTGTTTTCATGATTATTATTCTTGCATCTCCCTTGTTAAACTTTTGATTTGGGGAATAGTGCCATTACTGGAAATGAGTTTACCGAATTATTCTCAAAGCAGAAGGAAATGGTTCTCACCTAAATATTAAGAAATAATGTCTATACTGGTGTACTAACAGAATTATGATTCAGAGATAATAATTCTATGAAATGTAATTAAGCACACAATATATATATTTAGTCTTTTAAATTTCCATTGTCACTTTTTAAAAGTGCAATTATAATTCAAGTACTTTGTAACAAGTGAAATTTAAAAAGATTAAAGGAAAAGAAAATATTTTACCACTTGCCATCCTTTCCCACTCCCTGTAATGACCAGCATAATGTGTAGCTTTCTCATTTTATCCAGGTGTTCCTTACATCTGGAACATCACGTTTCTCACTGTAGAAAAACAGATTTAGCTCTCACACTTTTAATAGGCTACATAACAGTCCATAGAACAGAAGTACCAAGTATTTCAGATTTAGCTTTTCGAGGGACACTGGGTTAGTTTCTGTTTTATTTTGTTGTTCTGCTAATTTGTTTTAACCCCAGAAAAATGTTTTTTAAAATGCCCCCCCCAAAAAAAAATTAAGTTGGGGGTATGGATTAGGGTTTCGGGCACAGGTTAGCATACAGGTTAGGGTATGGGTTAGGGTTAGGATACAGGTTAGCCTAAGGGTATGCATTAGGGTTAGGGTACGGGTTAGGGATAGGTTTAGGTTTAGGGTTAGTGTACAGTTTAGGATACAGGATAGGGTATGGCTAAGGGTTAGGGTTAGGATAGGGGTTAGGGTATGGTTTATTGTTATGGTACGGGTTAGGATTAGGGTACAGGTTAGGGTACGGGTTAGGGTACGGTTTATGGTTAGAGTACGGGTTAGGTTTAGGGTACAGTTTAGTGTATGGCTACGGTTTAGGGTTAGGGTACGGGTTAGTGTTAGGACACGGTTTAGGATGAGGGTATGGGTTACGGTAGGGTTGAGGGTTAGGGTTAGGCTTAGCGTACAGAATACGTTTTGGGTACAGTTTAGGGTATGGCGATGGGTTAGGGTATGGGCTAGTGTTAGTGTATGGGTTAGGATTAGGGTACGGGTTAGGGTAAGGGTTACAGTTGGGGTTAGGGCATGGGTACGGTTTAGAGTACAGGTTAGGGTATGCCAACTGGTTAGGGTTAGGGTACATTTTAGGGTATGGCTACAGTGTACGGTTAGGGTACGTGTTAGGGTAAGGGTTAGTGTTAGGTTACGTGTTAGGATTAGGGTATGGGTTAGGGTATGGTTTAAGGTTAGGGTTAAGGTACGGGTTAGGGTTAGGGTACAGTTTAGGTTATGACTAAGGGTTAGGGGTAGGGTACGAGTTAGGTTTAGGGTTAGTGTTAGGGCACGGGTTAGGATTAGTGTACGGGCTAGGGCATAGTTTAGGGTTTGGGTTAGGTTTAGAGTTAGTGTAGGGGTTAGGGTTAGGGTAAGGGTTAGGGTTAGGGTATTGTTTACAGTTACAGTACAGGTTAGGGTTACGGTACCCTTTAGCGTTAGGGTATTTATTAAACCTCTCCCGCTCTCCAGATATCACTTAGCACGTAAAGGAATATTATTTGTGGTCCAGCCATGGAGAAGACTTTAGACAATAGGATAAGACAAAGAACACACACATTATAAATAAATCACATTAGGATTTTTTTAAAGCTCTACATTAAAACACTAGTGCTTAGGACATCTAATGGAGGCAGAAGCAATAAAGGGTAGTTTTATGGGAATAACATCACAGATTTTCTGTAGAATATACAGATTTTGACTGTTTAGAAAGTTAAGGAGGAATGCTTTTGTTCTGAAGATATAAACTCTCTTGTAAATTGAGCTGTTATTGGAGGTTAGAAATTTTTTGTTGCTGTTTTATTGCTTTGTGTTTTCATGATTATTCTGCTTGCATCTCACTTGTTAAACCTTTGATTTGGGGCAGAGTGCCATTACTGGAAATGAGTTTACAGAATTATTCTCAAAAACAGAAGGAAATGGTTCTCACCTAAATATTAAGAAACAATCTCTATACTGGTCTACTAACAGAATTATGATTCAGGGATAAAAATTCTATGAAATGTAATTAAACACACTATATATATATATATTTTTTTCTTTTAAATTTCCATTGTTACTCTTTATAAGTACAATTATAATTCAAGTACTTTGTAACAAGTGAAATTTGAAAGGAAAAGAAAATATTTTACCACTTGCCATCCTTTCCCATTCCCTGAAACGACCAGCATAATGTGTAGCTTTCTCATTTTATCCAGGTGCTCCCTACATCTGGAACATCACGTTTCTGACTGTAGAAAAACAGATTTAACTCTCACACTTTTTACAGGCTACATAACAGTCCATAGAACAGAAGTACCAAGTATTTAAGACTTAGCATTTTGAGGGACAGTCAGGTTAGCTTCTGATTTATTTTGTTGTTCTGCTAATTTGTTTAAATCCCAGAAAAATATTTTCTTAAATACAAAAAATATATAAATTAAGTTAAGGGTAAGGATTAGGGTTTGGGTTACGGGTTAGGGTATGGGTTAGGATTAGGGTACAGGTTAGTGTTAGGGTACAGTTCAGGGCTAGGGTACGGGTTAGGGTTAGGGTACGGGTTAGGGTTAAGGTTAGGGTTTGTGTTACGGTTAGGGTTAGGGTTAGGTTTAGGGTTAGTGGGAGGTTTAGGGTACAGGTGAGGGTAAGGCTACGGGTTAGGTTTAGGATATGGGTTAGGGCATGGTTTAGTGTTAGGGTACGGGTTAGTAGTAGGGTACAGTTTAGGGTATGGTTTTGGGTTAGGGTTAGGGTACAGTTAAGGGTATGTCTAGCTTTAGGGTTAGGGTATGGGTTAGGTTACGTGTTAGGGTTAGGGTATGGGTTAGGGTAAGGGTAGGGCTGAGGGTATGGTTTAGGGTTAGTTTTAGGGTTAGGGTATGGAATAGGTTTAGTGTACAGTTTAGGGTATGGCTATGGGTTAAGTTTAGAGTACGTGTTAGGGTATGGGTTAGTTTTAGTGTATGGGTTAGTATTAGGGTACATGTTACGGTAAGTGTTAGGGTTAGGGTTAGGGGACGGGGACCGTTTAGGGGACAGGTTAGGGTACGACAACGGTGTAGGATTAGAGTACGTGTTAGGGTATGGGTTAGTTTTAGTGTATGGGTTAGTATTAGGGTACATGTTACGGTAAGTGTTAGGGTTAGGGTTAGGGTTATGGAACGGGTATGGTTTAGGGTACAGGTTAGGGTACGACAACGGTGTAGGATTAGAGTACGTGTTAGGGTATGAGTTAGTTTTAGTGTATGGGTTAGGATTAGGGTACAGATTAGGGTAAGACATCGGGTAAGGATTAGCGTTAGGTTTATGGTTACGGTTAGGGACCGGGTATTGTTTAGGGTACAGGTGAAGGTACAACAACGGTTTAGGGTTAGCGTACGTGTTAAGGAATGGGTTAGTGTTAGTGTACTGGTTAGGATTAGGGTACGGGTTAAGGTAACACTTTGGGTAAGGGTTACGGTTAGGGTTAGGGTTAGTGTTAGGGAATGGGTACGGTTTAGGGTACAAGTTAGGGTACGACAACTGTTATGGATTAGCATACACGTGAAGGTACGGGTTAGTGTTAGTGTATGGATTAGGATTACGGTACGGGTTAGGGTGAAGCTTCGGGTAAGGGTTACGGTTAGGGTTAGGGAACGGGTACGGTTTAGGGTACAGGATAAGGTATGACAACGGTTTAGGGTTAGCTTACGTGTTAGGGTACGGGCTAGTGTTAGTGTATGGGTTAGGATTATGGTATGGGATAGGGTAAGGTTTTGGGTAAGGGTTAGGGTTAGGGTTATGGTTAGGAAATGGGTTAGGGTACAGCTTAGGTTATGACAACGGTTTAGGGTTAGAGTACGTGTTAGGGTATGGGTTAGTTTTAGTGTACGGGTTAGAAATAGGTTACGGATTAGGGTAAGACATCGGGTAAGGGTTAGGGTTACGGTTAGGGAATGGGCATGGTTTAGGGTATAGGTGAAGGTACGACAATGGTTTAGGTTTAGTGTATGTGTTAACGTATGTGTTAGTGTTACTGTACCAGTTAGGATTAGGATACGGGTTAGGGTTAGGGTTAGGGAATGGGTACAGTTTAGGGTACAACTTACGGTACAACAACAGTTTAGGGTTACCGTATGAGTTAGGGTACGGGTTAGTGTTAGTGTACGGGTTAGGATTATGGTACGGCTTAGGTTAACGCTTAGGGTAAGGGTTAGGGGTAGGGTTAGGGTTAGGGAACAGGTATGGTTTAGGGGACAGGTTAGGGTACGACAACGATTTTGAGTGAACGTACATGTTAGGGTACAGGTTAGTGTTAGCGTACGGTTTAGGATTAGGGGACGGGATAGGGTAAGCCTTCGGGTAAGGGTTAGGGTTAGGGTTAGGGTTAGGGAACAGGTATGGTTTAGGGTACAGGTTAGGGTACGACAACGATTTTGAGTGAACGTACATGTTAGGGTACAGGTTAGTGTTAGCGTACGGTTTCGGATTAGGGGACGGGTTAGGGTAAGGCTTCAGGTAAGGGTTAGGGTTAGGGTTAGGGGACGGTGACGGTTTAGGGTACAGGTTAGTGTACGACAACGGCTTACGGTGAGCGTACGTGTTAGGGTACGGGTTAGAGTTAGCGTACGGGTTAGGATTAGGGGATGGGTTAGGGTAAGGCTTTGGGTAAGGATTAGGGTTAGGGTTAGGGTACGGGGACGGCTTAGGGTACAAGTTAGGGTAAGACAACAGTTCAGGGTGAGCATACGTGTTAGTGTACGGGTTAGTGTTAGCCTAAGGGTTAGGATTTGGGGACGGGATAGGGTAAGCCTTCGGGTAAGGGTTAGGCTTAGGGTGAGGGTCAGGTTTAGGGTTGGGGACAGGGATAGTTTAGGGTACAGTTTAGGGTAAGACAATGGTTCAGGGTGAGCGTACGTGTTAGGGTATGGGTTAGTGTTAGCGTATGGTTTACGATTAGGGGACGGGTTAGGGTAAGGCTTCGGGTAAGGTTTAGGGTTATGGTTAGGGTTAGTGTTAGGAGACAGGAACAGTTTAGGGTACAGGTTAGGGTACAACAATGGTTTAGGGTGAGCATATGTAGTAGGTTACGGGTTAGTGTTAGCGTACGGGTTAGGATTAAGCCATGGGTTAGTGTAAGGCTTCGTGTAAGGGTTAGGGTTAGGGTTAGGGGACGGGGACGGTTTAGGGTACAGGTTAGGGTATGATAACGGTTTAGGATGAGCACGGTCCCCCAGATTTGCAATGACACGCTTGTTGCATGTGGGCTGCTGGCTGAATGGGAGACGATTCCCCACCACTGACCAACTTCAGAATTGTTTACAACTGGAGCAAGTGCCCTGATAATGTTTTCCTCTGTGTAACTGGTGGGTTCTGTTTTTTTTTCTTTGTTTCGTTTTTGTTTCAATGTAGATTTTATTCCTATTTTTTGTATTTACAGATATAAGCATGGAGATAATTTATTCATATAAATACATGTATGTGAAGGGAAGAATTTTTTTTCTGTTTTACATTTTTGAATTTTATTTTTTTTTAATTTTTAATTTTATTTTTTTATACAGCAGGTTCTTATTGGTTATCTATTTTATACATATAAATGTATAGCTTTGGATGAGGACGCTTGTTGCGTGGGGCCTGCTGGCTGAATGGGAGATGATTCCCCACCACTGACCAACTTCAGAATTGTTTACAACTGGAGCAAGTGCCCTGATAATGTTTTCCTCTGTGTAACTGGTGGGTTCTGTTTTTTTTTCTTTGTTTCGTTTTTGTTTCAATGTAGATTTTATTCCTATTTTTTGTATTTACAGATATAAGCATGGAGATAATTTATTCATATAAATACATGTATGTGAAGGGAAGAATTTTTTTTCTGTTTTACATTTTTGAATTTTATTTTTTTTTAATTTTTAATTTTATTTTTTTATACAGCAGGTTCTTATTGGTTATCTATTTTATACATATAAATGTATACATGCCAATCCCAATCTCTCAACTCCTCCCACCACCACCCCCGCAACAGCTTTCCTCCCTTGGTGTCCATGCGTTTGTTGTCTACATCTGTTGCTCTATTTCTGCCTTGCAAAACGGTTCATCTGTACAATTTTTTTACGTTCCACATATATGCATTAATATACAAGATTTGTTCTGTTTTTCTCTTTCTGACTTACTTCACTCTGTATGACAGTCTCTAGGTCCATCAACGTCTCTACAAATGACCCAATTTCATTCCTTTTTATGGCTTAGTAATATTCCATTTTATATATGTACCACATCTGTATGCATTCGTCTGTCTGTGGGCATTTAGGTTGCTTCCACTACCTGGATATTGTAAATAGTGATGCAGTGAACCTTGCATGGTTCTTGTAAACACAGCAGCCCTAAATTTTGTGTTGGCTGTGTCTTGTTGATTTTAATTTTCCTAAGTTGTAGGGCCATAAGTGGAGGTGCCCTAGGCTCTGTAGATTTGTTTTCTAGATGTTTCAGGATACACCATAAACATCTCCAGAGTGTCTGTTGGCAATTTACATCCCGCCCATCAGCATAACATGGCTCCCTGTTCTCCATGGCCTGTCCTGTGTTTCTGGTTTTTACACTTTTTTCAGATGCCCCTTTTGAAGAATGGGGAATGAGACTTCATTATAGTGAGGATTTCCATTGCTCGAGTGCTTGGTTGGCCAAAAAGGGCATATGCGTTTTTTCCTGAATTCCTGATTTCCTTTCTTAACTCGCTTCCTTGTAAGCTGGCCAAAAACCTGCAGGTTTGCTTCAGGCAGTAATCTGTTTCTGGAACCGCACGCTGAGCCTTTGGTTAATTCCTCTTACTGGTGAGAAGTTAGAGTTAAATGTGCCAGTCCAGACACCTACCTCACTCCCAGCCCCTTGGTGATGTGTGTCCTCTGGTTTGAGGCCACATGTGCTGCGTTCGTCATCTTTTGATGCTGTGGCCCCACTGGTGTGAGGACACTCGTGCCTGGTTCCCATCCCCTTGGTGATGTGGGACGTCTGGTGAGAGTCTGATCCTGGCTGGGTTCCTCACCCTTCTGTGAGGTGGGCCCTCTGCTGTGAGGTCACTCCTGCCTGTCTTGCTCCCGTTGCCTTGGTGACGTCGGCCCTCTGGTGGCAGTTGGAGCCTGCTGGGAGCCTCCTCTCCTCGGTGATGAGGGCCCTCTGGCATCAGAGTGTAACTGCTGGGCTCCCCACGTTTTCTGATGTGAGCCCACTGATGCCAGGACACTCCTGTAAGGTTCCCATCCCAATGGGGTTGTGGGCCTTCTGCTCTGAGGTCCCAACACCTGGGTGGCTCACAGTTTCATGATGTTGGCTCTCTGGTGTTAGTTCACTCAGGCCTAGATCCCGTAGCCTCTGTGCCCTGGGCCGCCTCCTGGGAGGTTCCAACTGCAGGATTCCTCACCATTTTTATTCTTCGGTCCCTGTGTTGTGATGCTCCTCCTGCCTGCCTCACTCCCAGCCAATTGGTGATGAAGTTTCTCTGGTTTGAGGCCATATGTGCCGCTTTCCTAATCTTTTAGTGATGTGGCCCCACTGGTGTGAGGACACTCCTACCTGGTTCCCATCCCCTTGGTGATGTGGGCCCTCTGAGGAGAGTCGGATCCTGGCTGGGTTCCTCACCCTTCTGTGAGGTAGGCCCTCTGCTGTGAGGTCACTCCTGCCTGGCTGGCAAAACTTACCTTGGCCACGTGTGCCGTCAGGTGGGAGTTGGTGCCTGCTTGGAGTCTCTTCCCCTCGGTAATGAGGGCCCTCAAGCCTCAGGCCCTAACTCCTGCGCTCCCAAATTTTCGGATGTGCGCCGTGTGGTGCGAGTACACTCCTGCCAGGTTCCCAAACACATGGGAATGTGGGCCTTCAGCTCTGAGGTCCCAACGTCTTTGTTGCTCACAGTTTCATAATGAGGGCCCTCTGTGGTGAGTTCACTCAGGCCTGGATCCCATAGCCTCGCTGTCCCGGGCCGCCTGCTGGGAGGTTCCAACTTCTGGATTCCTCACCTTTTTTATTCTATAGGCCCTCTGTTGTGAGTCTCCTCCTGCATGCCTCTCTCCCAGCCCATTCGTGATGTGTGTACCCTTGTTTGAGCCCACACGTGCTCATTCCTCACCTTTCGCTGATGTCGCCCTACTGGTGTGAGGACACTCCTGCCTGGTTCCCATCCCCTAGGTGATGTGGGCCCTCTGGGGAGAGTCGGATGCTTGTTGTGTTCCTCACACTTCTGTGAGATGGGCCCTCTGCTATGAGGTAATTCCTGCCTGGCTGGCACAAGTCACCTTGGCGACGTTGGCTCTCTGGTAGCAGTTGGAGCCTGCCGGGAGGTTCCTGCCCATGGTGATGAAGACCCTCTGGCGTCAGGCCCAGCTGCTGGGCTCCCCGCATTTTCTGATGTGCGCCCACTGGTGCGAGGACACTCCTGCCAGGTTCCCGTCCCCATGGGGATGTGGGCCTTCTGCTCTGTGCTCCCAACGGCTGGGTTGCTCACAGTTTCATGATGTGGGCCCTCTGCTGTGAGTTCACTCCGGCATGGATCTAAGAGACTCGGTTCTCTTGGCCGCCTGCTGGGAGGTTCCAACTGATGGATTCCACACCTTTTTTATTCTTTGGGCTCTCTGTTGTGCGGCTCCTCCTGCCTGCCTCACACCCAGCCCCTTGGTGATGTTTGTGCTCTGGTTTGAATCCACTTGTGCTGGGTCCCTCACTTTTCGATGATGTGGGCCCACTGGTGTGAGAACACTCCTGCCTGGTTCCCAAGCCCTTGGTGATGTGGGCCCTCTGGTGAGTCTTATCTTGGTTGGGATCCTCACCCTTCTGTGAGGTGGGCTCTCTGCTCTGAGGTCACTCTTGCCTGCCTGGCACACCCCGCCTTGTTGACGTCGGCCCTTTGGTGGCAGTTGGAACCTGCTGGGAGCCTCCTCCCCTCGGTCATTAGGGCCCTCTGGTGTCAGGCCGTAAATGCTGGGTACCCACATTTCTGATACGTGCTAAGTGGTGTGAGGACACTCCTGCCAAGTTCCCATCCCCAAGGGGATACGGGCCTTCTGCTCTGAGTTCCCAACTGCTCGGTTGCTCACAGTTTCATGATGTGGGCCCTCAGCTTTGAGTTCACTGCGGCCTGGATCGCATAGACTCGGTGCTCTGGGCCGCCTGCTGGGAGGTTCCAACTGCTGGATTCCTCACATTTTTTATTCTTTGGGCCCTGTGTTGTGAGACTACTCCGGCCTGCCTCACTCCGAGCCGCTTGGAGATGTGGGTCCTCTTGTTTAGGCCACATGTTCCGGGTTCCTCTCATGGGGTTGTGGGCCTTCTCTTCTGTGGTCCCAACGTCTGGGTTGCTCACAGTTTCAGGATGTGGGCCCTCTGCTGGGAGTTCACTCCGGCCTGTATCCCATAGCGTCGGTACTCTGGGCCGCCTGCTTGGAGGTTCCAACTTCTGGTTTCCTCACCATTTTTATTCTATGGGCCCTCTGTTGTGAGTCTCCTCCTGCATGTCTCACTCCCAGCCCCTTCGTGATGTGTGTCGCCTTGTTTG
>NW_020171824.1:0-5076 GCF_003031525.2 Neophocaena asiaeorientalis asiaeorientalis | reverse complement strand
GCCTGCTGGCAGGTTCCTACTGCTGGTTTCCTCACCTTTTTTATTCTATGGGCCCTGAGTTGTGTGGCTACTCCTGCCGGTCTCACTCCGAGACCCATGGACATGTGTGTCCTCTGGTT
This sequence comes from Neophocaena asiaeorientalis asiaeorientalis, assembly GCF_003031525.2. NCBI lineage: Eukaryota > Metazoa > Chordata > Mammalia > Artiodactyla > Phocoenidae > Neophocaena > Neophocaena asiaeorientalis. The sequence continues at coordinate 4,957 of NW_020171824.1, read as the reverse complement.
TAGGCCACCTGTGCTGGGTTCCTCACCTTTCTATGATGTGACCACTTACGTTCCCAACCACATGGGGATGTGGAATTTCTGCTCTGTGTTACCAATGACTGCGTTGCTCAAAGTGTCAGGATGTGGGCCCTCTGGTGTGAGTTCACTCAGGCCTGGATCCCATAGCCTCGCTGCTCCTGGCCGCCTGCTGGGAGGTTCCATTGGCCGGATTCCTCAACTTTTATATTGTATGGGCCCTCTGCTCTCTTGGCGACGTGGGCCCTCAGTTGGCAGTTGGTGCCTGCTGGGAGTCTCCTCCCCTCGGCAGTGAGGGCCGTCTGGCGTCAGGCCCTAACTCCTGGGCTCCCAAAATTTTCTGACGTGTGCCCTGTGGTGTGAGTACACTCCTGCCAGGTTCCCAGCCCCATGGGAATGTGGGCCTTCTGCTCTGTGGTCCCAACGGCTTGGTGCTCACAGTTTCATGATTTTATCCCTCTGTTGTGAGTTCACAGCGGCCGGGATCCCATAGACTTAGTGCTCTGGGCCGCCTGCTGGGAGCTTTCTACTGCTGGATTCCTCACATTTTTTTATTCTATTGGGCCTCTGTTGTGAGTCTGCTCCTGCATGCCTCACTTCTAGCCCCTTTGTGATGTGTGTCCTGTTTTTTGGGGTCACATGTGCTGGGGTCCTCACATTTTGCTGAGGTGGTCTCACAGTTGTGAGGACTCTCCTGCTTGGTTCCCATCCCCTGGGTGATATGGGCCCTCTGGTGAGAGTCGGATCCTGTTTTGGTTCCTCACACTTCTGTGAGGTGGGGCCTCTGCTCTGATGTCCCTTGTGCCTGGCTGGCACACGCTGCGTTGGCGAAGCCGGCCCACTGGTGGCAGTTGGAGCCTGCTGGGAGCCTCCTCCCCTCGGTGATGAGGGCCCTCTGGCGTCAGGCCCTAACTGCTGGGTACCCACATTTTCTGATACGTGCTAAGTCGTGCGAGGACACTCCTGCCATGCTCCCATCCCCATGGGGATGTGGGCTTTCTGCTCTGAGGTCCGAACGTCTAGGTTGCTCACAGTTTCATGATATGGGCCCTCTGCTGTGAGTTCACTGCGGCCTGGATCCCATAGACTCACTGCTCTGTGCCACCTGCTGGCAGGTTCCAACTGCTGGTTTACTCACCTTTTTATTCTGTGGGCCCTGTATTGTGTGGCTATTCCTGCCTGCCTCACTCTGAGCCCTTTGGAGATGTGTGTCCTCTGGTTTAGGCCACATGTGCTGGGTTCCTCACCTTTCTATGATGTGGCCCCACTAGTGTGAGGACACTCCGGCATGGTTCCCTTTCCCTTGGGCATGTCGGTCCTCTGGTGAGAGTCTTATCCTGGCTGGGATCCTCACCCTATTGTGAGGTAAACCCTCTGCTGTGAATTCAATCCTGCCTGGCTGGCACACGTCACCTTGGCGAAGTTGGCCCTCAGTTGGGAGTTGCTGCCTGCTGGGAGTCTCCACCCCTCGGTAATGAGGGCCGTCTGTTGTCAGCCCCTAACTCCTGGGCTCCCAATATTTTCTGATGAGCGCCCGGTGGTGCGAGTAAACTCCTGCCAGGTTCCAACCTCATGGGAATTTGGGCCTTCTGCTCTGAGGTCCCATCGCCTGGGGTGCTCACAGTTTCATGATGAGGGCCATCGGGTGTGAGTACACTCAGGTCTGGATCTCATAGACTCGCTGGTCCTGGCCACCTGCTGGGAGGTTCCAACTGCGGGATTCCTCACCTTTTTTATTCTATGGGCCCTCTGTTTTGAGGCTCCTCCTGCCTGCCGAACACCCAGCCCCTTGGTGATGTGTGTCCTCTGGTTGGAGGCCACGTGTTATGGGTCCCTCAACTTTCAATTATGTGGCCCCACTGGTGTGAGGACACTCCTCCCTGTTTCCCATCCCCTTGGTGATGTGGGCCCTCTGGTGAGAGTCTTATCCTGGCTGGGTTCCTCACCCTTCTGTGAGATGGGCCCTCTACTGTGACGTAACTCCTGCCCGCCTTCCCATTGCCTTGGTGACGTTGTATTTCTGGTTGCATTTGGAGCCTACAGGGAGCCTCCTCTCCTCGTTGATGAGGGTCCTCTGGCTTCAGGCCATAACTGCTGTGCTTCCCACGTTTTCTGGTGTGAGCCATGTGATAACAGGACACTCCTGTTAGGTTCCCATCCCCATCGGGATGTGGTCCTTCTGCTCTGTGGTCCAAGTGTCTGGGTTGCTCACACTTTCATGATATTTGCTCTCTGGTGTTCATTCACTGAAGCCTAGATCCCATAGCCTCTGTGCTCTGGACGTCCTGCTGGGAGGTTCCAACTGCTGGATTCCTCACCTTTTTTATTCTTTGGGCCCTGTGTTGTGAGTTCCCTCCTGCCTGCTTCACTCCCAGCCCCTTGGTGATGTGGGACGTCTGGTTTGTGGCCACATATGCTGGTTTCCTCAGCTTTTCATGATGTGGTCCCACTGGTGTGAGGACACTCCTGCCTGGTTCCCATCCACTTGGTGATGTGGGCCCTCTGGTGAGAGTCTGATCCTGGTTGGGATCCTCACATTTCTGTGTGGTGTGCCCTCTGCTGTGAGGTCACTCCTGCCTGGTTGGCACCAGTCTCCTTGGCCACATGGGCCCTCTGGTTGCAGTTGGAGCATGCTGGGTGCCTCCTCCAATCAGTGATGAGGGCCCTCTTGCGTCAGGGCCTAACTGCTGGGCTCCCCATATTTTCTGATATGCGCCCACTGGTGTGATGACACTCCTGCCAGGTTCCCATACCCGCGGGGATATGGGCCTTCTGCTCTGTGGTACCAACACCTGGGTTGCTCACAGTATCATGATGAGGGCCCTCTGGTGTGAGTTATTTCTGGCCTGGATCCCATAGCCTTGGTGCTCTGGGCCACCTGCTGGGAAGTTCCATCTGCTGGATTCCTCACATTTTTTATTCTATGGGCTCTGTGTTGTGAGGCTAATCCTGCCTGCCTCACTCCCAGCCACTTGGTGATGTGGTTCCTCTTGTTTGAGGCCATATGTGCTGCGTTTCTCAAGTTTCCAGGAGGTCACCCCACTGGTGTGAGGACACTCCTGCCTTTTTCCCATCCCCTTGCTGATGTGGGCCCTCTGTTGAGAGACTGATCCTTGCTGCATTCCTTACCCTTCTTTGAGGTGGGGCCTCTGATGTGTGGTCACTCCTGCCTGGCTGGCACACGTCACCTTGTTAATGTGGGTTCTCAGTTCGGAGTTGTTGCCTGTTGAGAGTCTCCTCCCGTCGGTAATGAGGGCCCTCTGGTGTCAGGCCCTAACTCTTGGGCTCCCAAAATTTTCTGATGTGCGCCCTGTGGTGCAAGTACACTCCTGCCAAGTTCCCAAACCCATGGGAATGTGGGCCTTCTGCTCTGAGATCACAAAGGCTGGGTTGCTCACAGTTTCATGATGAGGGCCCTCTGGTGTGAGTTCATTCCAGAATGGATCCCATAGCCTCGCTGCTCCTGGCTGCCTGCTGGAAGGTTCCAACTGCGGGATTCCTCACCTTTTTTATTCTATTGGCCCTCTGTGCCTCACACCCAGCCCCTTGGTGATGTGTGTCCTCTGGTTGGAGGCCACGTGCTCTGGGTCCCTCACCTTTCGATGATGTGGCCCCACTAGTGTGAGGACCCTCCGGCCTGGTTCCCTTTCCCTTGGCGACATGGGCCCTCTGTTGTCCACTGGAGCGTGCTAGGAACCTCCTCCCTTCATTAATGATGGCACTAGAAAAAACGCATATGCGCTTTTTGGCCAAGTGCATCATTGCCAACGTGCTGCCTCTTTTCCTAGGCTTTAAATGCAATTCCTGTCTACCCCCTGAAATCGGTTTCCTGAAATTCAGCCCCACTTTCAAGTCCTCTTCGGAGACTTACTTCAATATATTTTTGGACGACAGCTGTCATTTATAACTCTGCAGGCTTGTGAATTACAGTGCCCCTGAGCTCCTTTCTTCAACTCGCTTTCTTGTGAGCTGGGCACAAAACCGCAGGATTGCTTCAGGCACTAATCTATTTCCAGCAGGGCACGCTGAGCCTTTGGTTAATTCCTCTTCCTGGTGGGAAATGAGCGTTACATTTGCCCGTGCAGACACCTACAGCTAGCCTCTCATTGGTTTTCCCTATTCCTGTTCACCTTGCGCAGAAATTGCAAACTGTGCCAAACAGGAGGTTAAAGGCACTGACTCTCCAAGTGGGGAGAGTGTTAGTAAAGCGTCTGGAAAGTTGAACCCGAGTACCAGGGGACTTAAACTGAGATGCATTTAAAAACGTTGCCCGATCACACGGTGGACCATATTCTGGGTTTCCCATGCATGTTTTAGCTGAATAAAGAATCCCTTAAACCTGGAGAGTTGGGACCCATGGAATGGGTACCATGCAGTATGACTTCAAAGGGTCTGCATTTGCTCACCGAACCTCACCAATGCTATCAGCCTGAAGTATCCAGCCTTATGTATCACCCAGCTGTGGGTGCTGATGTGCTAAATGCAAGTTGCATCTCAAGACCTGAATGAATTATTTAAGAATTGCTCTCTATTTCACTGTCATTGTCTTTTGTATTTGAAATTTATTTTTATAATGGGATTTAGCTGATTTTCACGGATGCGTTCATGCTGCTGTAAACACGCATGATTCTCTTACGGAGACATATAAATCCATGGGTTTTAAGATTCTTCCTAGTCAGGTATATTCCTAGGCGTTGAATATGTGGTGTTGGGTCCATTTTGTTGAGCAAGGAGTAGGTCTTGTCTATTACATATTTGGCTTATGAAACGGTATCTGTGCTAATTTCAGTCTCTGGTTTTATGCAGCACCCCAACGCACCTTTCCCCTTAAGCAAGCACAAGGTGGTTTTCTAAATTTGAGACCCTGTTCTATTTTGTAATAAATTTCATGTGTAGTCAATTTTACATCCCGTTTATTAGTGATATCTTATGATGTTTCTTT
>NW_020171823.1:435550-571899 GCF_003031525.2 Neophocaena asiaeorientalis asiaeorientalis | reverse complement strand
GTGTTTTGGTATAAAGTGAGCATTGAATCACACTGAGTTGTCTGTTGTGTGGTTTTGTGCACCGGTATGGACTCTGCATGGAATCACAGTGAGCTGTGCGTTTGTGTGTGTATTTGGTTGTGTAGAGTCTGTATTGCATCACAATAAGTTGTGTGTGTGTGTGTGATGGTGCAGGATATGCACTGTGTCATAGAGAGCAGTGTGTGTGTGTGTGCGCTAGAATAGGCTGTGCATTGACTCACAGTGAGCCTTGTGTGTGTGCAAGTACAGTCTAAGCATTGAGTTACAGTGAGATGTGTTGCATGTGTTTGTGCTGGTATGAACTGTACATTATGTCAGAATGAGCTGTTCATGTTTGTGTGTTTCTGTGTGTGTGTCTGTGTGCTGGTAGAGATTGAGCACTGAATCACAGTTAGGTGTGTGCCTGTGTGTGTTCGTATGGGCTTTGCTTTGAGTCATGGAGGTGTATGTGTGTGTTTGTGTGTGTGTGTGTGGTGCTACAGAGTTCATTGAGTCACAGTGAGCCTTATGTCTGTCTGTTTGTTGATATAGGCTGTGAATAGAGTCACAGTGAGTTATGGGTGTGTGTGCTGCTGTAAATTCTGCATTGAATCAAAATGAGTTGTTTGTGTGTAAATGTGCTCGTATAGACTGTGCTTTGAGTCACAGTGAGCATGTCTGTGTGTCTGTGTTTTCACTAGTATATTTGGAGCATTTAATCAGTTACATGTGTGTGTGTGTTCTCGTATGGTCTTTGCATTGAGTCACTGAGTTGTGTGTGTGTGTGTGGTGCTATAGAGTGTGCATTGAGTCACAGTGAGAAGTGTGTGTGTGTGTCTGTGAGCTAAAATAAACTGTGCATTGTGTCATACTGTGGTGTGTGGGTGAGTGTGCATGTTTGTGCAGGTATAGGATGGTATTGAGTCCCAGTGAACCGTGTGTGTGTGTGTGTGCTTGTATAGGCAGAGCATTGAGTCTCAGGTGTGTGTATGTGTGTATGCTCATATGGTCTCTGCATTGATTCACTATGGTGTGTTGTGTGTGTATGTACGTGTAGCTGAAGACTGTACACTGATTCACAGTGAGCCGTGTGTGTATATGTGAGTGTGTGTGAAGGTATAGGATGTGCGTTGACTAACAGTGACCCATGCATGTGTGTGTATTTGTCTGTGTGTGTGTGATGGTATGGGGTTTGCATTGAGTCACTGAGGTGTGTGTCTATGTGTATATATCTGGATCTACAGACCGTGAACTGATTCACAATGATCCATGTGTGAATGTGTGTATGTGGTAGTATAGGGTCTGCATGGAGTCACAATGAGACGTGTATATGTGTCTTTGTATGCGTGTGCTGGTATAGGCTGTGCATTGTGTCACAGTGACTGTGTGTCTGTGCGTGTGTGTATGCGTTGGTATAGGACGTTCGTTGAGTCAGAGAGAGCCATGCCTGTGTCTCTGTGTGTGTGTGCTGGAATAGGCTTTACATTGAATCACAGTGAGCCATGTATTTTTATGCTGATATAGACTCTGCATTGAGTCACAGTGAGCCTTTTGTGTGTGTTAGTACAGGCTGTGCATTGATTCAGTGAGCCATGCATGTATGTGTGTGTGTGTATGTGTGCTGGTATAGGTAGTGCATTGAGTCCTAGTGAGCCCTGTATTTTTGTGTGTTGTGTGTGCTGCTATAGGCGGTTCACTGAGTCAAGGTCAGATATGTGTGAGTGTGTTTGTGTGTTCTTGTATAGGCTGTGAATTGAGTCACAGTGAGCTGTGTGTGTATTCTTGTATAGGAGGTGCATTGAGTCACAATGACCGTGTGTGTGTGTGTGTGTATGTGTGCTAGGACTGGCTGACCATTGAGCCTGAGTGATCTGTGTGTGTGTGTGTGCTGGTATAGACTCTGTATTGAGTCAAGGTGAGCAGTGTGTGTTTGTATGTGTGAGCTCATACAGGGTGTGCATGTGTCACAGTGCAGTGTTTGTGTGTGTGTGGGCTGGTACAGGAGGGGCTTTTAGTCACAGTTGTGTATGTGTGTGTGTGCATGTGAGTACGTGTGCTGGTATGGGCTTTCATTGAGTCACTGGTGTGTGTGGTGCTACAGAGTGCATTGAGTCACAGAGAGCTGTGTGTGTGTGTGCTGGTATAGGTGATTGATTGAGTACCAGTGAGCCATGTTTGAGTGCGTGTTGGAGTGTGTGTGTGTTCTGGTATAGGCTGTGCATTGGGTCACAGTGAGGCCTGGATATGTGAATGTGTGTGTGTTTGTGTGTGCTGATATTGGCTGTGCATTGAGTCACACTGAGGTATGTGTGTCTGTGCTGGTACAGACTGTGCATGGATTCACAGTGCCATGTGAGTGTGTGTGCATGCTGGTATAGGTTGTGCATTGAGTCAGAGTGAGGGGTGTGTGGGTCTGTGTGTTCTGGTATAGGCTGACAATAGAGGCACACTGAGGCGTGTGTGTGTGTATGTGTGTGCTCATGCAGGCTGTACATTGAGTCACAGTGAGGTTTGTGTGTTGTTGTCTATGTGCAGGTAGAGGCTGCACATTGAGTCACAATGAGATGTATGTGTGTGATGTTATATGCTATGCACTGAATCACAGGGAGGTGTGTGCAAGTGTGGGTCCACATTCTGTTTAGGATTTGCATTGAATCACACTGTGCTGTGTTTGTGAGTGCCTGTATGTGTGCGGATGTGGAGGTATGAGCTGTGGATTGACTCACAGTTTGTCATATGTGCTTCTCTGTGTGTGTATGTCTGCTAGCATAGACTGTACACTGAGCCACATGGAGCCGTGTGTGTGTGTGTGTGTCCTGGTATAGAGGGTGCATTGATTCACAGTCAGCCGTGTGTGGGTGATGTGTGCACTGGTATAGAATGTGCAGTGAGTCACAGTGAGGGGTGTTTGTTTCTTTGTGCGTGTGCTTGCACAGGCTTTGAGGCACTATGAGATGTGTGTATGTGTGTGTGTTTGTGCTGCTATTGACTGTGCATTGAGTCACAGTGAGCTGTGTTGTGTATTTGGTGCTGGTATGGAGTGGGCAATGACTCACAGTGAGCCTTGTGTGTGTTTGTTGGTAGAGGCGATTGATTGAGTCACCATCAGGCATGTGTGAGTGTGTGTTGGTATATGTGTGTGTGATCATATATAGGCTGTGCGTTGAGTCACACTGAGGTGTGTGTGTGTGCATGTGTGTGCTGTTATAGATTGTGCATTGAGGCACAGTGTCATGTGAGTGTGTGCAGGCTGGTATAAACTGTGCATTGAGTCACAGTGAGGAATGTGTGTGTCTGTGTGTTCTGGTATAGGCTGACCATTTAGTCACACTGAGGTTTCTGTGTGTGTGTGCGTGTGTGTGTGTATGTGCAAGTACAGGCTGTGCGTTGGATCATAGTGAGGTGTGTGTGTGTATGATGTTATACGCTATGCACTGAGTCACAGGGAGGTGAGTGTGTGTGTGGGTGTACGTGCTGGTATATGCTTTGCATTGAGTCACACTGAGCTGTGTGTGAGTGTCTGTATGTGTGTGTGTGTGTAGGTATAGGCTGTGTATTGATTCACAGTGAGCCATGTTTGCTTCTGTTTGTGTGTAACTCTGTTAGCATACACTGCAGTGAGTCACAGGGAGCCGTGTGTGTGTGTCTATGTGTGTTTCGGTATAATGTGAGTATTGAGTCAAACTGAGGTGTGTTCTGTGTGTCTGTAGGCACTGGTATGGAATGTGCATGGAATCACACGGAGCTGTGCATGTGTGTGTGTGTATTTGTTGGTGCAGGGACTGTATTGTGTCACACAAAGCTGTGTGTGTGTGTGCTCGTGTATCATGTGCATTGAGTCACAGTGAGCTGTGTGTGTGTGTGTGTGTGTTTGCTGGTGAAGGCTGTGCATTGATTCAAGGTGAGCTCTGAATTTGGCTGTGGTGCTGGTATGGAGTGTGCACTGAGTCACTGTGAGCCGTGTGTGTGTGTCTATGTGTGTTTTGGTATAAAGTGAGCATTGAGTCACACTGAGGTGTGTGCTGTGTGTCTGTATGCACTGGTATGGACACTGCATGGAATCACAGTGAGCTGTGCTTGTGTGTGTGTGTGTATTTGGTGGTGTAGAGTCCGTGTTGTGTCACACTAAGGTGTATGTGTGTGTGATGATATAGGATGTGCACTGTGTCACAGAGAGCCGTGTGTGTGTGTCTGTGCTGGTATAGGCTGTGCATTGACTCACAGTGAGTGTTGTGTGTGTACAACTACAGTCTGAGCATTGAGCTCCAGTGAGATGTGTTGTGTGTGTATGTGCTGGCATGAACTGCACATCAAGTCAGAATTAGCCATGCACGTGCACGTGTGTGTGCACTATTGAGGCTGAGCATTGAATTAGTTATGTGTGAGTGCGTGTAGTCTCATGGGCTTTGCATTGAGTCACTGAGGTGTATGTGTGTGTTTGTGTGTGGTGCTACACACTTCATTGAGTCACAGTGAGCCTTGTGTGTGTCTGTGTGCTGATATAGGCTGTGAATACAGTCACAGTGAGTTATGGGTGTGTGTATGTGCTGCTTTGCTTCAAAATGAGTTGTTTTGGTGTTAATGTGCTCGTATAGACTGTGCGTTGATTCACAGTGAGTATGTCTGTGTGTGTGTGCACTAGTATGTGTGGGGCATTTAATCAGTTATGTGTGTGTGTGAGTTTGCTGGTGTAGGCTGCGCTTTGATTGAAGGTGAGCTGTGAGTGTGTGTGTAGTGCTGGTATGGACTGCGCACTGAGTCACAGGGGACCTTGTCTGTGTGTCCATGTGTGTTTTGGTATAAAGTGAGCATTGAATCCCACTGAGTTGCGTGCTGTGTGTTTTTGTGCACTGGTATGGACCCTGCATGGAATCACAGTGAGCTGTGCGTTTGTGTGTGTATTTCGTTGTGTAGAGCCTGTGTTGCATCAAAATAAGTTGTGTGTGTGTGTGATGATGCAGGATATACACTGTGTCATAGAGAGCAGTGTGTGTGTGTGTGCTACAATAGGCTGTGCATTGACTCACAGTGAGCCTTGTGTGTGTGCAAGTACAGTCTGAGCATTGAGTTACAGTGAGAAGTGTTACATGTGTTTGTGCTGGTATGAACTGTACATTATGTCAGAATGTGCCATGCATGTGTGTGTGTTTCCTTGTGTGTGTCTGTGTGCTGGTAGAGGTTGAGCACTGAATCACAGTTAGCTGTGTGCCTGTGTGTGTTCGTATGAGCTTTGCATTGAGTCATGGAGGTTTATGTGTGTGTTTATGTGTGTGTGTGTGTGTGTCGTGCTACAGAGTTCATTGAGTCACAGTGAGCCTTGTGTGTGTCTGTTTGCTGATATAGGCTGTGAATAGAGTTACAGTGAGTTATGTGTGCGTGTGTATGCTATTTTCGGTCAAAATGAGTTGTTTTTGTGTTAATGTGCTTGTATAGACTGTGCCTTGAATCACAGTGAGCGTGTCTGTGTGTGTGTGTGTGCACTAGTATGTGTGGAGCATTTAATCAGTTCTGTGTGTGTGTGCTTGTATGGTCCTTTCATTGAGTCACTGAGGTGTATGTGTGTGTGTGGTGATACAGACTGTGCACTGAGTTAGAGTGAGCCGTGTGTGTGTGTATGGAGTGTGTGTGTTGGTGGGCTCACATTGATTCAATGGGGTGTGTGTGTCTGTTGTGCTAAAGACTGCATTGAGTCACAGTGGGTCATGTGTGTGAGTGCTGGTATAGGCGATTGATTGAGTCAGAGTCAGCCATGTGTGTGTGCTTGTTGATATGTGTGTGTGTTCTTGTATAGGCTGTGCATTGAGTCACAGTGAACTCTGTATCTGTGCAGGTGTGTATGTGTGTGTGCTGGTATAGGCTGTGCATTGAGTCACACTGAGGTGTGTGTGTATGCTTATGTGTGTTGGTATAGATTGTACATTGAGTCACAGCACCATGTTTGTGTGCACACAGGTATAGTCTGTGCATTGAGTCACACTGAGGTGTGTGTGTATGCTTATGTGTGTTGGTATAGATTGTACATTGAGTCACAGCACCATGTTTGTGTGCACACAGGTATAGTCTGTGCATTGAGTCACAGTGATGTGTGTGTGTCTGTGTGTCCTGGTACAGGCTGACCATTGGGTCACACTGAGGTTTGTGTGTGTGTGTGCTGGTATAGGCTGCACTTTTTGTCACAGTGAGGTGTGTGTGTGTGCTGGTATAATCTGAGCATTGAGTCACAGTGTGGTGTGGTGTGTGTGCCTTTGCTGGTATGGACTGTGCATTGAATCACAGCCCTGTGGTAGTGTTTGTTTGTGTATTTGGTGCTGTAGAGTCTGCATGAGTCACAGTAAAGTGTGTGTGTGTGCTGCTATGGGCTGAGAATTGAGTCACACCTAGGTGAGTGTTTGTGTATGTGTATGCTGATATGGGATTTGCATTGAATCACTGAGGTGTGTGTGTGTGTTTACTGGTATAGGCTGTGCACTGAGCCACAGTAGGGTATGTTTCTGTGTGTGTGTGTGCGGGTATAGGCTATGAATTGACTCACATCGAGCCATGTGTTTGTATGTGCTAGTATACACTGTTCATTGAGTCTCAGTGAGCTATGGTTGTGTTTGTCTGTTTACTTGTATGGGCTTGGCATTGAGTCACAGTGAGGTGTGTGTGTGTGTGTGTCTGTGTGGTGGTATAAATTGTATTGAGTCACATGGCTGTGTGTGTGTGACTGTGTGTGTGTACAGGTATAGGCTGGTATTGAATCACAGTTAGCTGTGTGTGAGTGTGTGTGCTGGAATAGGCAGAGCATTGAGTCTCAGGTGTGTGTATGTGTATGCTGCTATGGTCTCTGCATTGATTCACTAAGGTGTGTTGTGTGTGTATGTAAGTGTAGCTGAAGACTGTACACTGATTCACAGTGAGCCGTGTGTGTATGTGTGTGTGTGTGTGATGGTATTGGCTTTGCACTGAGTCACTGAGTTGTGTGTCTGTGTGTATATACCTGGAACTACAGACTGTGCAGTGATTCAAAATGAGCCATGTGTGAACGTGTGAATATGATAGTATAGGGTGTGCATGGAGTCACAATGAGCCATGCATATGTGTCTTTGCATGGGTGTGCTGGTATAGGCTGTGCATTGAGTCACAGTGACTCTGCGTGTGTGTGTGTGTCTATGTGATGGTACAGGACGTGCATTGAATCAGGGAGAGACAGGCATGTGTCTCTGTGTGTGTGTGCTGGCATAGGGATTACATTGAGTCACAATGAGCCATGTGTTTGTATGCTGGTATAGACTCTGCATTGAGTCACAGTGTGTGCTGGTATAGGCAGTGCATTGAGTCCAAGTGAGCCATGTATGTTTGTGTGTGTGTTTGTGCTGCTATAGGTGGTTCACTGAGTCACAGTCAGGTATGTGTGAGTGAGTGTTTGTGTGTTCTTGTATAAGCTGTGCATTGATTCACAGTGAGCCATGTATGTATGCTGGTATAGGAGGTGCATTGAGTCACAGTGATGATTGTTTGTGTGTGTGTGTTTGTGTGCTGCGGTAGGCTGTGAATTGAGTCACAAAAGGTGTGTCTTTTAGTGTGTATGTGCACGTACAGGTTGCGGCTTGTGTCACAGTGATGTGTGTCTCTGTGTGGTGTTATAGGCTGTGCATTGAATCACAGCGAGCCATATTTGTGTGTGTATGTGTATTTGTGTATGTGTGTGTGTGATGGTACAGGCTGAACATTGAGTCACTGAGGTGTGCATGTGTGTATGAGGTGCTACAGACTGTGCGTTAGGTCAAACTGAGCTATATGTGTGTGTATGTATGTGTCTGTGTACATTTATTGGCTGTGCATTGAGACACAGTGTGCCATGTGTGTGTGTTTGTGGCTGGGATAGTCACAGCACTGAGTCACAGTTAAATGTGTGGGAGGTGAGTGTATGTGTATTTGGTGGTGTAGACTGTGCATTGATTCACAGTGAGTAGTGCGGTGTGTGTGTGATGGTGTGCACTGTGGTTTTATCCACCTTGACCTGAATGAGTGTGTGTGTGTGAGTCTATGTGTGCTGGCACTGGATGACCATTGAGACAGAGTGAGCTGTGTGTGCGTGTGTGCTGGTAAAGACTCTGAATTGAGTCACTGTGAGCTGTGTGTGTATGTGTGTGTTCATATAGGCTTGCATTGAGTCACAGTGAGGTGTTTGTGTGTATGATTGAGTGTGTTTGTGTGCTGGTACAGGAAGCGCTTTCAGTCACAGTCAAGTGGGTGTGTGTGTGCATGTGAGTTTGTGTGCTGGTATGGGGTTTATTGACTCTCGGGTGTGTGTGTGAGTGTGTGGTGATACAGACTGCATTGAGTCACAGCGAGCTGTGTGTATGTGTGCTGGTATAGGCGATTGATTGAATACCAGTGAACCATGTGTGAGTGCGTGTTGGTGTGTGTGTGTGTTCAGGTATAGGCTGTGCATTGACTCACAGTGAGACCTGGATTAGTGTGTGTGTGTGTGTCTGTGCTGGTATAGGCTGAGCTTTGAGTCACTCCGAGGTGTGTGTGTGTGTGCTGGTAAAATTGTGCCTTGATTTACTGTGCCATGTGAGTGTGTGTGCATGCTGGTATAGGTTGTGCATTGAATCAGAGTGAGGGGTGTGTGTGTCTGTGTGTTCTGGAATAGGCTGACAGTTGAGGCACACTGAGGTGTGTGTGCATATGTGTGTTTGTGTGCTGGTACAGCCTGCACATTGAGTCCTATTGAGGTGTTTGTGAGTGTATGTGCCGGTAGAGGCTGCACATTGAGTCACAGTGAGGTGTATGTGTGTGATGTTATATGCTATGCACTGATTCATAGGGAGGTGTGTGTGTGTGTGTGTGGGTGCACTTTCTGACATAGGATTTACATTGAATCACACTGAGCTGTGTTTTTGAGTATCAGTATGTGTGCGTGTGTGGAGGTATGGGCTGTGGATTGACTCACAGTTTGTCATATGTGCTTCCCTGTGTGTCTATGTCTGCTAGCATAGTCTGTGCACAGAGTCACAGGGAGCCATGTGTGTGTGTGTGTTTCCTGGTATAGAGTGTACATTTATTCACAGTCAGCCATGTGTGTGTGTGTGTGAGTGCACTGGCATAGAATGTGCAGTGAGTCACCACGGGGGGTGTTTGTTTCATTGTGCGTGTGCTTTCACAGGCTTAGAGGAACAATGAGGTGTGGGTATGTGTGTGTGTGTGTGTGTGCTGCTCTACACTGTACCTTGAGTCACAGTGAGCTGTGTTGTGTGTTTGGTGCTGGTATGGAGTGGGCACTGACTCACAGAGAGCCATGTGTGTGTGTGTGTGAGTGCACTGGCATAGAATGTGCAGTGAGTCACCACGGGGGGGGTTTGTTTCATTGTGCGTGTGCTTTCACAGGCTTAGAGGAACAATGAGGTGTGGGTATGTGTGTGTGTGTGTGCTGCTCTACACTGTACCTTGAGACACAGTGAGCTGTGTTGTGTGTTTGGTGCTGGGATGGAGTGGGCACTGACTCACAGTGAGCCATGTGTGTGTGCTGGTATAATCGATTGATTGTGTCACTGTGAGACACGTGTGAGTGCGTGTGAGTATGTGTGTGTGATCATGTATAGGCTGTGCATTGAGTCACAATAGAGTGCCTGTGTGTGCATGCGTGGGCTATTATAGATTGTGCATTGAGCCACAGTGTCATGTGAGTGTGTGCAGGCTGGTATAGAGTGCACATTGTGTCACAGTGAGAGATGTATGTGTCTGTGTGTTCTCATATAGGCTGACCATTTAGTCTCCCTTTTGTGTGTGTGTGTGCATGTGTGTGTGTTTGTGTGTGCTGGTGTAGGTTGCACATCACATCACAGTGATGTGTGTGTGTGTTTGTGTACAGGTACAGGCTGTGTATTGAGTCACAGTGAAGTGTATGTGTGTGTGTGTGTGATGTCATATGCTGTGCACTGAGTCACAGTGAGCCGTGTGATTGTGCTAGTATAAACTGAGCACTGACTCACACTGAGGTGTCGTGTATGTGCATGTACTGGTGTGGATTGTACATTGAGCCACAACCATGTGTGAGTTTTTGTATGTGTGTGTGTTGGTAGAGGCTGTGCATTCAGTCACAGTGAAGTGCATGTGTGTGTGTGTGCAGGTACAGGCTGTGCATTGGAGCACAGTGAGGTGTATGTGTGTGTGTGTGATGTCATAAGTTATGCACTGAGTCACAGGGAAGTGAGAGTGTGTGTGGGTGCACGTGCTGGTATATGCTTTGCATTGAGTCACACTAAGCTGTGTGTGAATGTTTGTATGTGTGTGTGAGGAGGTACAGCCTGTATATTGATTCACAGTGGCCATGTATTTTCTTTGTGTGTGTAACTCTGCTAGCATACACTGTGCACTGAGTCACAGGGAGCCATGGGTGTGTGTCTATGTATGTTTTTGCATACTGTGAGCATTGAGTCAAACGGAGGTGTGTTCTGTGTGTCTCTATGCACTGGTATGGAATGTGCGTGGAATCACATGGAGCTGTGCATGTGTGTGTGTATTTGGTGGTGTAGAGACTCTATTGTGTTGCACTAAGCTGTGTGTGTGTATGTGTGTGTGCTAGTTTAGCCTGTGCATTGAGTCACAGTGAGCTGTGTGTGTGTGTGTTTGCTGGTGTAGGCTGTGCTTTGATCCAAGTTGAGCTGTGAGTGTGTGTGTGGTGCTGGTATGGACTGTGCACTGAGTCACAGGGGACCGTGTGTGTGTGTCCATGTGTGTTTTGGTATAAAGTGAGCATTGAATCACACTGAGTTGTGTGCTGTGTGTTTTGGTGCAGTGGTATGGACTCTGCATGGAATCACAGTGAGCTGTGCGTTTGTGTGTGTATTTGGTTGTGTAGAGTCTGTATTGCATTACAATAAGTTGTGTGTGTGTGTGATGGTACGGGATGTGCACTGTGTCATAGAGAGCAGTGTGTGTGTGTCTGTGCTAGTAGAGGCTGTGCATTGGCTCACAGTGAGCCCTGTGTGTGTGCAAGTACAGTCTGAGCATTGAGTTACAGTGAGATGTGTTGCATGTGTTTGTGTTGATATGAACTGTACATTATGTCAGAATGAGCTGTGCATGTGTGTGTGTTTCTGTGTGTGTGTCTGTGCTAGTAGAGGCTGTGCATTGGCTCACAGTGAGCCCTGTGTGTGTGCAAGTACAGTCTGAGCATTGAGTTACAGTGAGATGTGTTGCATGTGTTTGTGTTGATATGAACTGTACATTATGTCAGAATGAGCTGTGCATGTGTGTGTGTTTCTGTGTGTGTGTCTGTGTTCTGGTAGAGGCTGAACACTGAATCACAGTTAGATGTCTGCATGTGTGTGTTCGTATGGGCTTTGCATTGAGTCATGGAAGTTTATGTGTGTGCTGTGTGTGCCTGTGTGTGTGGTGCTACAGAGGTCATTGAGTCACAGTGAGCCTTGTGTGTGTCTGTTTGCTGATATAGGTTGTGAATAGAGTCACAGTGAGTTATGGGTGTGTGTGCTGCTGTAAACTCTGCATTGAGTCAAAATGAGTTGTTTGTGTGTTAATGTGCTTGTATAGACTGTGCTTTGAGTCACAGTGAGCATGTCTGTGTGTGTGTGTGTGTTCACTAGTATAGTTGGAACATTTAATCAGTTACATGTGTGTGTGTGTGTGCTCGTATTGTCTTTGCATTGAGTCACTGAGGTGTGTGTGTGTGTGGTGCTATAGAGTGTGCATTGAGTCACTGTGAGAAGTGTGTGTGTGTCTGTGTGCTGGAATAAACTGTGCCTTGTGTTACACTGTGATGTGTGTGTGCATGTTTGTGCAGGTATAGGATGGTATTGGGTCCCAGTGAACCATGTGTGTGCGTGTGTGTGTGTGTGTGCTGGTATAGGCAGAGCATTGAGTCTCAGGTGTGTGTATGTGTGTTTGTATGCTGGTATGGTCTCTGCATTGATTCACTAAGGTGTGTTGTGTGTGTATGTACGTGTAGCTGAAGACTGTACACTGATTCACAGTGAGCCGTGTGTGTATATGTGAGTGTGTGTGAAGGTATAGGCTGTGTGTTGACTAACAGTGACCCATGCATGTGTGTGTATTTGTCTGTGTGTGTGTAATGGTATGGGCTTTGCATGGAATCACTGAGGTGTGTGTCTATGTATATATATCTGGATCTACAGACCGTGAACTGAGTCACAATGATCCATGTGTGAATGTGTGTATGTGATAATAGAGGGTGTGCATGGAGTCACAATGTGACGTGCATATGTGTCTTTGCATGGGTGTGCTCGTATAGGCTTGCATTGTGTCACAGTGACTGTGTGTGTGTGTGTATGCGATGGTATAGGATGTGCATTGAATCAGAGAGAGCCATGCCTGTGTCTCTTTTTGTGTGTGCTGGCATAGGCATTACTTTGAATCACAGTGAGCCACGTGTTTTTATGCTAGTATACACTGTGCATTGAGTCACAGTGAGCCCTTTGTGTGTGCTAGTACAGTCTGTGCATTGATTCAGTGAGCCATGCATGTATGTGTGTGTGTGTGTGTGTGTGTGTGTGTGTTGGTATAGGCAGTGCATTGAGTCCCAGTGAGCCCTGTATGTTTCTGTGTTGTGTGTGCTGCTATAGGCGGTTCAATGAGTCAAGGTCAGATATGTGTGAGTGTGTTTGTGTGTCCCTCTTTAGGCTGTGAATTTAGTCACAGTGAGCTGTGTGTGTATTCCTGTATAGGAGGTGCATTGAGTCAGAGTGACCGTGTGTGTGTGTGTGTGTGTGTGTGTGTGTGCTAGGACTGGCTGACCATTGAGACTGAGTGATCTGTGTGTGTGTGTGCTGGTATAGACTCTGTATTGAGTCAACATGAGCTGTGTGTGTTTGTATGTGTGAGCTCATACAGGGTGTTCATTGATCACAGTGTCGTGTTTGTGTGTGTGTCTGCTGGTCCAGGAGGTACTTTTAGTCACAGTTGTGTGTGTGTGTGTGCATATGAGTATGTGTGCTGCTATGGGCTTTCATTGAGTCACTGGTGTGTGTGGTGCTACAGGGTGCATTGAGTCACAGTGAGCTGTTTGTGTGTGTGCTGGTATAGGTGATTGATTGAGTACCAGTGAGCCATGTGTGAGTGTGTGTTGGAGTGTGTGTGTGTTCTGGTGTAGGCTGTGCTTTGGGTCACAGTGAGTCCTGGATATGTGAATGTGTGTGTGTTTGTGTGTGCTTATATTGGCTGTGCATTGAGTCACACTGAGGTATGTGTGTCTGTGCTGGTACAGACTGTGCATGGATTCACAGTGCCATGTGAGTGTGTGTGCATGCTGGTATAGATTGTGCATTGAGTCAGAGTGAGGGGTGTGTGGGTCTGTGTGTTCTGGTATAGGCTGACAATAGAGGCACACTGAGGCGTGTGTGTGTGTATGTGTGTGCTGGTGCAGGCTGCACATTGAGTCACAGTGAGGTGTGTGTGTTTGTGTCTATGTGCAGGTAGAGACTGCATATTGAGTCACAATGAGGTGTATGTGTGTGATGTTATACCCTATGCACTGAGTCACAAGGAGGTGAGTGTGTGTGTGGTTGTATGTGGTGGTATATGCTTTACATTGAGTCACACTGAGCTGTGTGTGAGTGTCTGTATGTGTGTGTGTGTGTGTAGGTATAGGCTGTGTATTGATTTACAGTGAGCCATGTTTGCTTCTGTTTGTGTGTAACTCTGCTAGCATACACTGCACTGAGTCACAGGGAGCCCTGTGTGTGTCTATGTGTATTTCGGTATAATGTGAGTATTGAGTCAAACTGAGGTGTGTTCTGTGTGTCTGTAGGCACTGGTATGGAATGTGCATGGAATCACACGGAGCTGTTCGTGTGTGTGTGTGTATTTGGTTGTGTAGAGTCTGTATTGTGTCACACTAAGTTGTATGTGTGTGATGGTATAGGATGTGCACTGTGTCACAGAGAGCCGTGTGTGTGTGTGTGTGCTGGTATAGGCTGTGCATTGACTCACAGTGAGTGTTGTGTGTGTACGACTGCAGTCTGAGCATTGAGCTACAGTGAGATGTGTTGTGTGTGTTTGTGCTGGCATGAACTGCACATTAGGTCAGAATTAGCCGTGCACATGCACGTGTGTGTGCCATTGAGACTGAGCATTGAATTAGTTAGGTGTTTGTGTGTGTGTACTCGTATGTGCTTTGCATTGAGTCACTGAGGTGTATGTGTGTGGTGCTACAGACTTCATTGAGTCACAGTGAGCCTTGTGTGTGTCTGTGTGCTTATATAGGCTGTGAATACAGTCACAGTGAGTTATGGGTGTGTGTGTGTGCTGCTGTGCATGAAAATGAGTTGTTTTTGGGTTAATTTGCTCGTATAGACTGTGCCTTGATTCACAGTGAGCATGTGTGTGTGTGTGTGTGTGCACTAGTATGTGTGGAGCATTTAATCAGTTATGTGTCTGTGTGTGTTTGCTGGTGTAGACTGTGCTTTGATTGAAGGTGAGCTGTGAGTGTGTGTGTGATGCTGGTAAGGACTGTGCACTGAGTCACAGGGGACCGTGTGTGTGTGTCCATGTGTGTTTTGGTATAAAGTGAGCATTGGATCACACTGAGTTGTGTGTTGTGTTTTTGTGCACTGGTATGGACTCTGCATGGAATCACAGTGAGCTGTGCGTTTGTGTGTGTATTTGGTTGTGTAGAGTCTGTATTGCATCACAATAAGTTGTGTGTGTGTGATGGTACAGGATGCGCACTGTGTCATAGAGAGCAGTGTGTGTGTGTCTGTGCTAGTATAGGATGTGCATTGACTCACAGTGAGCCTTGTGTGTGTGCAAGTACAGTCTGAACGTTGAGTTACAGTGAGATGTGTTGCATGTGTTTGTGCCGGTATGAACTGTACATTATGTCAGAAAGAGCCGTGCATGTGTGTGTTTCTGTGTGTGTGTCTGTGCTAGTATAGGATGTGTATTGACTCACAGTGAGCCTTGTGTGTGTGCAAGTTCAGTCTGAACGTTGAGTTACAGTGAGAGGTGTTGGATGTGTTTGTGCCGGTATGAACTGTACATTATGTCAGAAAGAGCCGTGCATGTGTGTGTTTCTGTGCGTGTGTCTGTTTGCTGGTAGAGGTTGAGCACTGAATCACAGTTAGGTGTGTGCCTGTGTGTGTTCGTATGGGCTTTGCATTGAGTCACTGATGTGTGTGTGTGTGTGTGTGCACTAGCATAGTTGGAGCATATTATCAGTTACATGTGTGTGTGTGTGTGCTCGTATGGTCTTTGCATTGAGTCACTGAGGTGTGTGTGTGTGTGGTGCCATAGAGTGTGCATTGAGTCACCGTAAGAAGTGTGTGTGTGTGTCTGTGTGCTGGAATAAACTGTGCATTGTGTCACACTGTGGTGTGTGTATGAGTGTGCATGTTTGTGCAGGTATAGGATGGTATTGAGTCCCAGTGAACCATGTATGTGCGTGTGTGTGTATGTATGCTGGTATAGGCAGAGCATTGAGTCTCAGGTGTGTGTATGTGTGTTTGTATGCTGGTATGCTCTCTGCATTTATTCACTAGGGTGTGTTGTTTGTGTATGTACGTGTAGCTGAAAACTGTACACTGATTCACAGTGAGCCGTGTGTGTGTATGTGAGTGTGTGTGAAGGTATAGGCTGTGCATTGACTTACAGTGACCCATGCATGTGTGTGTATTTGTGTGTGTGTGATGGTATGGGCTTTGCATTGAGTCACTGAGGTGTGTGTTTATGTGTATATATCTGAATCTACAGACCGTGAACTGATTCACAATGATCCATGTGTGAATGTGTGTATGTGGTAGTAGAGGGTGTGCATGGAGTCACAATGAGACCTGAATATGTGTCTTTGCATGGCTGTGCATTGTGTCATAGTGACTGTGCGTGTGTGTGTGTGTGTATGTGATGATATAGGACGTGCATTGAATCAGAGAGAGCCATGCCTGTGTCTCTTTGTGTGTGTGCTGGCATAGGCATTATATTGAGTCACAGTGAGCCACGTGTTTTATGCTGGTATACACTGTGCATTGAGTCACAGTGAGCCTTGTGTGTATGTTACTACAGGCTATGCATTGATTCAGTGAACTATGCATGTATGTGTGTGTGTGTGTGTGCTGGTATAGGCAGTGCATTGAGTCCCAGTGAGCCCTGTATGTTTGTGTGTTGTGTGTGCTGCTATAGGCGGTTCACTGAGTCAAGGTCAGATATGTTTGAGTGTGTTTGTGGGTTCTTGTATCGGCTTTGAATTGAGTCACAGTGAGCTGTGTGTGTATTCCTGTATAGGAGGTGCATTGAGTCACAGTGACCATGTGTGTGTGTGTGTTTGTGTGTGTGCTAGGACTGGCTGACCATTGAGTCCGAGTGAACTGTTTGTGTGTGTGCTGGTATATACACTGTATTGAGTCAACATGAGCTGTGTGAGTTTGTATGTGTGAGCTCATAAAGGGTGTGCATGATAACAGTGTGGTGTTTGTGTGTGTGTGTGCTGGTACAGGAGGGACTTTTAGTCACAGTTGTGTGTGTGTGTGTGCATGTATGTGTGCTGGTATGGGCTTTCATTGAGTCACTGGTGTGTGTGGGGCTACAGCGTGCATTGAGTCCCAGCGAGCTGTGTGTGTGTGTGCTGGTACAGGAGGGACTTTTAGTCACAGTTGTGTGTGTGTGTGTGCATGTATGTGTGCTGGTATGGGCTTTCATTGAGTCACTGGTGTGTGTGGTGCTACAGCGTGCATTGAGTCACAGCGAGCTGTGTGTGTGTGTGCTGGTATAGGTGATTGATTGAGTACCAGTGAGCCATGTGTGAGTGTGTGTTGGAGTTTGTGTGTGTTCTGGTATAGGCTGTGCATTGGGTCACAGTGAGGCCTGGATATGTGAATGTGTGTGTGTTTGTGTGTGCTGATATTGGCTGTGCATTGAGTCACACTGAGGTATGTGTGTCTGTGCTGGTACAGACTGTGCATGGATTCACAGTGCCATGTGAGTGTGTGTGCATGCTGGTATAGGTTGTGCATTGAGTCAGAGTGAGGGGTGTGTGGGTCTGTGTGTTCTGGTATAGGCTGACAATAGAGGCACACTGAGGCATGTGTGTGTGTATGCGTGTGCTGGTGCAGGCTGCACGTTCAGTCACAGTGAGGTGTGTGTGTTTGTGTCTATGTGTAGGTAGAGGTTGCACATTGAGTCACAATGAGGTGTATGTGTGTGAAGTTATACGCTATTCACTGAGTCACATGGAGGTGAGTGTATGTGTGGGTGTACATGCTGGTATATGCTTTGCATTGAGTCACACTGAGCTGTGTGTGAGTTTCTGTATGTGTGTGTGTGTAGGTATAGGCTGTGTATTGCTTCACAGTGAGCCATGTTTGCCTCTGTTTGTGTGTAACTCTGCTAGCATACACTGCAGTGAGTCACAGGGAGCCATGTCTGTGTGTCTATGTGTGTTTCGGTATAATGTGAGTATTGAGTCAAACTGAGGTGTGTTCTGTGTGTCTGTAGGCACTGGTATGGAATGTGCATGGAATCACACGGAGCTGTGCATGTGTGTGTGTGTATTTGTTGGTGCAGGGACTGTATTGTGTCACACAAAGCTGTGTGAGTGTGTGTGCTGGTATAGCCTGTGCATTTAGTCACAGTGAGCTGTGTGTGTGTGTGTGTGTGTGTTTGCTGGTGTAGGCTGTGCATTGATTCAAGGTGAGCTCTGAGTTTGTGTGTGGTGCTGGTATGGACTGTGCACTGAGTCACTGTGAGCCGTGTGTGTGTGTCTATGTGTGTTTTGGTATAAAGTGAGCATTGAGATCCACTAAGGTGTGTGCTGTGTGTCTTTATGCACTGGAATGGACTCTGCATGGAATCACAGTGAGCTGTGCTTGTGTGTGTGTGTATTTGGTGGTGTAGAGTCCGTATTGTGTCACACTAAGTTGGGTGTGTGTGTGATGGTATAGGATGTGCACTCTGTCACAGAGAGCCGTTTGTGTGTGTCTGTGCTGGTATAGGCTGTGCATTGACTCACAGTGAGTGTTGTGTGTGTACAACTACATTCTGAGCATTGAGCTACAATGAGATGTGTTGCGTGTGTTTGTGCTGGCATGAACTGCACATTAGATCAGAATTAACCGTGCACGTGCACGTGTGTGTGCGCTATTGAGGCTGAGCATTCAATTAGGTGTGAGCGTGTGTGTACTCGTATGGGGTTTGCATTGAGTCACTGAGGTGTATGTGTGTGTTTGTGTGTGGTGCTACAGACTTCATTGAGTCACAGTGAGCCTTGTGTGTGTCTGTGTGCTGATATAGGCTGTGAATACAGTCAAAGTGAGTTATGTGTGTGTGTGCTGCTTTGGGTCAAAATGAGTTGTTTTTGTGTTAATGTGCTCATATATACTGTGCCTTGATTCACAGTGAACATGTCTGTGTGTGTGTGTGTGTGCACTAGTATGTTTGGAGCATTTAATCCGTGATGTGTGTGTGTGTTTGCTGGTGTAGGCTGTGCTTTGATTCAAGGTGAGCTGTGAGTGTGTGTGTAGTGCTGGTATGGACTGTGCTCTGAGTCACAGGGGACCTTGTGTGTGTGTCCATGTGTGTTTTGGTATAAAGTGAGCATTGAATCACACTGAGTTGTGTGCTGTGTGTTTTTGTGCACTGGTATGGACTCTGCATGGAATCACAGTGAGCTGTGCGTTTGTGTGTGTATTTGGTTGTGTAGAGTCTGTATTGCATCACAATAAGTTGTGTGAGTGTGTGTGATGGTACAGGATGTGCACTGTGTCATAGAGAGCAGTGTGTGTCTGTGTTAGTATAGGCTGTGCATTGACTCACAGTGAGCCTTGTGTGTGTGCCAGTACAGTCTGAGCATTGAGTTACAGTGAGATGTGTTGCATGTGTTTGTGCCGGTATGAACTGTACATTATGTCAGAATGAGCCGTGCATGTGTGTGTGTGTCTGTGTGTGTGTCTGTGTGCTGGTAGAGGTTGAGCACTGAATCAAAGTTAGCCGTGTGCCTGTGTGTGTACGTATGGGCTTTGCAATGAGTCATGGAGGTGTATGTGTGTGTTTGTGTGTGTGTGTGTGTGTGGTGCTACAGAGTTCATTGAGTCCCAGTGAGCCTTGTGTGTGTCTGTTTGCTGATATAGGCTGTGAATAGAGTCACAGTGAGTTATGGGTGTGTGTGTGTGCTCTTTTGCATCAAAATGAGTTGTTTTTGTGTTTATGTGCTCGTATAGACTGTGCCTTGAATCACAGTGAACATGTCTGGGTGTGTGTGTGTGCACTCGTGTGTGTGGAGCATTTAATCAGTTCTGTGTGTGTGTGTGTGTGCTTGTATGGTGCCTGCATTGAGTCACTGAAGTGTATGTGTGTGTGTGGTGATACAGACTGTGCATTGAGTCAAAATTAGCCGTGTGTGTGTGTATGAGAGTGTGTGTGTTGGTGGGCTTTCATTGATCCAAAGGGGTGTGTGTGTCTGTTGTGCTAAAGAATGCATTGAGTCACAGTGAGTCATGTGTGTGTTTGCTGGTATAGGCGATGGATTGAGTCAGAGTCAGCCATGTGTTTGTGCTTGTTGGTATGTGTGTGTGTTCTTGTATAGGCTGTGCATTGAGTCAGAGTGAACCCTGTATCTGTGCAGGTGTGTATGTGTGTGTGCTGGTATAGGCTGTGCATTGAGTCACACTGAGGTGTGTGTGTATGCTTGTGTGTGTTGGTATAGATTGCACATTGTGTCACAGTGCCATGTGTGTGTGGGCATACAGGTATAGTGTGTGCATTGAGTCACAGTGATGTGTGTGTGTCTGTGTGTTTTGGTACAGGCTGACCATTGTGTCACACTGAAGTGTGTGTGTGTGTGCTGGTATAGGCTGCACTTTTTGTCACAGTGAGGTGTGTGTGTGTGCTGGGATAATCTGAGCATTGAGACACAGTGTGGTGTGGTGTGTGTGCCTTTGCTGGTATGGACTGTGCATTGAATCACAGCCCTGTGTTAGTGTTTGTTTGTGTATTTGGTGCTGTAGAGTCTGCATGAGTCACAGTAAGGTGTGTGTGTGTGCTGCTATGGGCTGAGAATTGAGGCACACCTAGGTGAGTGTATGTGTATGTGTATGCTGATATGGGATTTGCATTGAATCACTGAGGTGTGTGTGTGTGTGTACAGCTGGAGGCTGTGCACTGAGCCACAGTAAGGTGTGCTTCTGTGTGTGTGTGCGGGTATAGGCTATGCATTGACTCACATTGAACCATGTGTTTTTATGTGCTAGTGTACACTGTTCATTGAGTTTCAGTGAGCTATGGTTGTGTGTGTCTGTTTACTTGTATGGGCTTGGCATTGAGTCACAGTGAGGTGTGTGTGTGTGTCTGTGTGGTGGTATAAACTGTGTATTGAATCACATGGCTGTGTGTGTGTGTGTATCCAGGTATAGGCTGATATTGATTCACAGTGAGCTGTGTGTGAGTGTGTGTGCTGGAATAGTCAGAGCATTGAGTCTCAGATGTGTGTCTGTGTGTGTGTATGCTGATATGGTCCCTGCATTGATTCACTAAGGTGTGTTGTGTGTATATCTATGTGTAGCTGAAGACTGTACACTGATTCACAGTGAGTCGTGTGAGTATGTGTGTGTTTGTGTGATGGTATTGGCTTTGCATTGAGTCACTGAGGTGTGTGTCTGTGTGTATATACGTGGAACTACAGACTGTGCACTGATTCAAAATGAGCCATGTGTGAACGTGTGAATATGATAGTATAGAGTGTGCATGGAGTCAGAATGAGCCATGCATATGTGTCTTTGCATGGGTGTGCTGGTATAGGCTGTGCATTTTTTACAATGACTGTGCATGTGTGTGTGTTTGTATGTGATGGTATAGGACGTGCATTGAATCAGAAAGAGACATGCATGTGTCTCTGTGTGTGTGTGCTGGCATAGGCATTACATTGAGTCACAGTGAGCCATGTGTTTGTATGCTGGTATAGACTCTGCATTGAGTCACAGTAAGCCTTGTGTGTGTGCCAGTACAGGCTGTGCATTGAGACAGTGAGTCATATGTGTGTGTGTGTGTGTGCTGTTATAGGCAGTGCATTGAGTCCAAGTGAGCCGTGTATGTTTGTGTGTGTGTGCTGCTATAGGTGGTTCACTGAGTCACAGTCAGGTATGTGTGAGTGAGTGTTTGTGTGTTCTTGTATAGGCTGTGCATTGATTCACAGTGAGCCATGTATGTATGCTGGCATAAGAGGTGCACTGAGTCACAGTGATGGTTGTGTTTGTGTGTGCGTGTGTGCTGCAGTAGGCTGTGAATTGAGTCACAGAAGGTGTGACTTTGTGTGTGTATGTGCACGTACAGGTTGTGGCTTAGGTCACAGTGATGGGTGTCTCTGTCTGTGTGGTGCTATAGGCTGTGCATTGAATCACAGCGAGCCGTATTTTTGTGTGTATGTGTATTTGTGTATGCGTGTTTTGTGTGAAGGTACAGGCTGAACATTGAGTCACTGAGGTGTGCATGTGTGTATGAGGTGCTACAGAGTGTTCGTTAGGTCAAACTGAGCCATATGTGTGTGTATGTGTGTCTGTGTAGAGTTATTGGCTGTGCATTGAGACACAGTGTGCCGTGTGTGTGTTTGTGGCTGGTATAGTCACAGCACTGAGTCACAGTTAAATGTGTGGGAGGTGTGTGTATGTGTGTGTGTGTATTTGCTGGTGTAGACTGTGCATTGATTCACAGTGAGTAGTGCGGTGTGTGTGTGATGGTGTGCACTGTGGTTTTATCCTCTTTGACCTGAATGAGTGTGTGTGTGTGTGTCTGTGTGTGCTGGCACTGGATGACCATTGAGACAGAGTGAGCTGTATGTGTGTGTGTGTGCTGGTATAGACTCTGTATTGAGTCACTGTGAGCTGTGTGTGTATGTGTGTGCATATAGGCTGTGCATTGAGTCACAGTGAGGTGTTTGTGTGTATGTTTGTGTGTGTGTGTGTGCTGGTACAGGAAGCGCTTTCAGTCACAGTCAAGTGTGTTTGTGTGTGCATGTGAATTTGTGGGCTGGTATGGGGTTTATTGACTCTCGGGTGTGTGTGTGAGTGTGTGGTGATACAGACTGCATTGAGTCACAGCGAGCTTTGTGTGTGTGTGTGCTGGTATAGGCGATTGAGAGTACCAGTGAACCATGTGTGAGTGCATGTTAATGTGTGTGTGTGTTCAGGTATAGGCTGTTCATTGAGTCACAGTGAGGCCTGGATCAATGTGTGTGTTTGTGTCTGTGCTGGTATAGGCTGAGCTTTGAGTCATTCCGAGGTGTGTGTGTGTGTGCTGGTAAAATAGTGCCTTGATTCACTGTGCCATGTCAGTGTGTGTACATGCTGGTATAGGTTGTGCATTGAGTCAGAGTGAGGGGTGTGTGTGTTCTGGTATAGGCTGACAGTTGAGGAACACTGAGGTGTGTGTGCATATGTGTGTGTGTGCTGGTACAGCCTGCACATTGAGTCCTATTGAGGTGTTTCTGTGTGTATGTGCAGGTAGAGGCTGCACATTGAGTCACAGTGAGGTGTATGTGTGTGTGTGTGATGTCATATGCCGTGCACTGAGTCACAGTGAGCCGTGTGTTTGTGTTAGTATAAACTGAGCATTGACTCACACTGAGGTGTCGTGTATGTGCATGTGCTGGTGTGGATTGTGCATTGAGTCACAGTGAGGTGTATGTGGTGTGTGTGATGTCATAAGTTATGCACTGAGTCACAGTGAGCCGTGTGTTTGTGTTAGTATAAACTGAGCATTGACTCACACTGAGGTGTCGTGTATGTGCATGTGCTGGTGTGGATTGTGCATTGAGTCACAACTATGTGTGAGATTTGTATGTGTGTGTGTTGGCACCGGCTGTGCATTCAGTCACAGTGAGGTGTATGTGTGTGTGTGTGTGTGTATCTGCAGGTACAGGCTGTGCATTGGAGCACAGTGAGGTGTATGTGGTGTGTGTGATGTCATAAGTTATGCACTGAGTCACAGGGAAGTGAGTGTGTGTGGGTGCACATGCTGGTATATGATTTGCAATGATTCACACTAAGCTGTGTGTGAATGTTTGTATGTGTGTGTGGAGGTACAGGCTGTGTATTGATTCACAGTGAGCCATGTGTGTTTCTTTGTGTGTGTTACTCTGCTAGCATACACTGGGCACTGAGTCACAGGGAGCCATGTGTGTGTGTCTATGTATGTTTTAGCATACTGTGAGCATTGAGTCAAACTGAGGTGTGTTCTGTGTGTCTGTATGCACTGGTATGGAATGTGCATGGAATCACTTGGAGCTGTGCGTGTGTGTTTGTATTTGGTGGTATCGAGACTGTATTGTGTTGCACTAAGCTGTGTGTGTGTATGTGTGTGTGCTGGTATAGCCTGTGCATTGAGTCACTGTGAGCTGTGTGTGTGTGTGTGTTTGCTGGTGTAGGCTGTGCTTTGATTCAAGGTGAGCTGTGAGTGTGTGTGCGGTGCTGGTGTGGACTGTGCACTGAGTCAGAGGGGAGCTTGTGTGTGTGTCCATGTGTGTTTTGGTACAAAGTGAGCATTGAAACCCACTGAGTTGTGTGCTGTGTGGTTGTGTGCACTGGTATGGACTGTGCATGGAATCACAGTGAGCTGTGCGTTTGTGTGTGTATTTGGTTGTGTAGAGCCTGTATTGCATCACAATAAGTTGTGTGTGTGTGTGTGATGGTGCAGGATATGCACTGTGTCATAGAGAGCAGTGTGTGTGTGTGTGCGCTAGAATAGGCTGTGCATTGACTCACAGTGAACCTTGTGTGTGTGCAAGTACAGTCTGAGCATTGAGTTACAGTGAGATGTGCTGCATGTGTTTGTGCTGGCATGAACTGTACATTATGTCAGAATGAGCCATGCATGTGTGTGTGTGTATAGACTCTGCATTGAGTCACAATAAGCCTTGTGTGTGTGCCAGTACAGGCTGTGCATTGAGTCAGTGAGTCGTATGTGTGTGTGTGTGTGTGCACTGATATAGGCAGTGCATTGAGTCCAAGTGAGCCGTGTATGTCTGTGTATGTGTGTGCTGCTATAGGTGGTTCACTGAGTCGCAGTCAGGTATGTGTGAGTGTTTGTGTGTTCCTGTATAGACTGTGCATTGATTCACAGTGAGCCATGTGTGTATGCTGGTATAGGAGGTGCATTGAGTCACAGTAATGGTTGTGTCTGTGTGTGTGTGTGTGTGCTGCAGTAAGCTGTGTATTGAGTCAAAGAAGGTGGGTCTTTGTGTGTGTATGTGCACGTACAGGTTACGGCTTGAGTCACAGTGATGGGTGTCTGTGTGTTGTTATATGCTGTGCATTGAATCACAGTTGTGTGTGTGTGTGTGTGCACTGATATAGGCAGTGCATTGAGTCCAAGTGAGCCGTGTATGTCTGTGTATGTGTGTGCTGCTATAGGTGGTTCACTGAGTCGCAGTCAGGTATGTGTGAGTGTTTGTGTGTTCCTGTATAGACTGTGCATTGATTCACAGTGAGCCATGTGTGTATGCTGGTATAGGAGGTGCATTGAGTCACAGTAATGGTTGTGTCTGTGTGTGTGTGTGTGTGCTGCAGTAAGCTGTGTATTGAGTCAAAGAAGGTGGGTCTTTGTGTGTGTATGTGCACGTACAGGTTACGGCTTGAGTCACAGTGATGGGTGTCTGTGTGTTGTTATATGCTGTGCATTGAATCACAGCGAGCCGTATTTGTGTGTGTATGTGTGTATGCGTGTGTGTGTGTGATGGTACTGGCTGATCATTGAGTCACTGAGGTGTGCATGTGTGTATGTGGTGCTACAGACTGTTCGTTAGGTCAAACTGAACCATATGTGTGTGTATGTGTGTGTCTGTGTACAGTTATTGGCTGTGCATAGAGACACAGTGTGCCGTGTGTGTGTGTGGCTGTTATAGTCACAGCACTGAATCACAGTTAAATGTGTGGGAGGTGCGTGTATGTGTGTGTGTGTATTTGCTGGTGTAGACTGTGCATTGATTCACAGTGAGTAGTGTGGTGTGTGTGTGTCTGTGATGGTGTGGACTGTGGTTTCATCCACTTTGACCTGAACGAGTGTGTGTGTGTCTGTGTGTGCTGGCACTGGATGACCATTGAGACAGAGTGGGCTGTGTGTGTGTGTGTGTGTGTGTGTGCTGGTATAGACTCTGTATTGAGTCACTGTGAGCTGTGTGTGTATGTGTGTGCTCGTATAGGCTGTGCTTTGAGTCACAGTGAGGTGTTTTTGTGTATGTTTGTGTGTGTGTGTGTGCTGGTAAAGGAAGCGCTTTCAGTCTCAGTCAGGTGTGTGTGTATGCTTGTGTTTAGGTATAGATTGTACATTGAGTCACAGTGCCGTGTGTGTGTGCACAAAGGTATAGTCTGTGCATTGAGTCACAGTGATGTGTGTGTGTCTGTGTGTTATGGTATAGGCTGACCATTGAGTCACACTGAGGCGTGTGTGTGTGTGTGCTGGTATAGGCTGCACTTTTTGTCACAGTGAGGTGTGTGTGTGTGCTGGTATAATCTGAGCATTGAGTCACAGTGTGGTGTGGTGTGTGTGCCTTTGCTTGTATGGACTGTGCATTGAATCACAGCACTTTGGTAGTATTTGTTTGTGTATTTGGTGCTGTAGAGTCTGCATGAGTCACAGTAAGGTGTGTGTGTGTGTCTGTGTGGTGGTATAAACTGTGTATTGAGTCACATGGCGGTGTGTGTGTGAGAGTGTGTGTGTGCAGGTATAGGCTGTTATTGAACCACAATGAGCTGTGTGTGTGTGTGTGTGTGTGCTGGAATAGGCAGAGCATTGAATCTCAGGTGTGTGTATGTGTGTTTGTATGCTGATATGGTCTCTGCATTGATTTACTAAGGTGTGTTGTGTGTGTGTGTACATGGAGCTGAAGACTGTACACTGATTCACAGTGAGCCGTGTGTGTATGTGTGTGTGTGTGTGTGTGATGGTATTGGCTTTGCATTGAGTCACTGAGGTGTGTATCTGTGTGTGTATACCTGGAACTACAGACTGTGCACTGATTCACAATGAGCCATGTGTGAATGTGTGTATGTGATAGTATAGGGTGTGCATGGAGTCACAATGAGCCATGCATATGTGTCTTTGCATGGGTGTGCTGGTATAGGCTGTGCATTGTGTCACAGTGACTGTGCGTGTGTGTGTGTGTATGTGGTGGTATAGGACGTGCATTGAATCAGAGAGAGACATGCATGTGTCTCTGTGTGTGTGTTCTGGCATAGGCATTACATTGAATCACAGTGAGCCGTGTGTTTATATGCTGGTATAGACTCTGCATTGAGTCACAGTAAGCCTTGTGTGTGCCAGTACAGGCTGTGCATTGTGTCAGTGAGTCATATGTGTGTGTGTGTGCACTGATATAGGCAGTGCATTGAGTCCAAGAGATCCGTGTATGTCTGTGTATGTGTGTGTGCTTCTATAGGTGGTTCACTGAGTCACAGTCAGGTATGTGTGAGTGAGTGTGTGTCCTTGTATAGGCTGTGCATTGATTCACAGTGAGCCATGTGTGTATGCTGGTACAGGAGGTGCATTGAGTCACAGTGATGGTTGTGTCTGTGTGTGTGTGTGTGTGCTGCAGTCGGCTGTGAATAGAGTCACCGAAGGTGGGTCTTTGTGTGTGTATGTGCAGGTACAGGTTGCGGCTTGAGTCACAATGATGGGTGTCTCTGTGTGTTGTTATATGCTGTGCATTGAATCACAGCGAGCCGTATTTGTGTGTGTATGTGTGTATGCGTGTGTGTGTGTGATGGTACAGGCTGAACATTGAGTCACTGAGGTGTGCATGTGTGTATGTGGTGCTACAGACTGTTCGTTAGGTCAAACTGAACCATATGTGTGTGTATTTGTGTGTCTGTGTACAATTATTGGCTGTGCATAGAGACACAGTGTACCATGTGTGTGTGTGTGGCTGGTATAGTCACAGCACTGAATCACAGTTAAATGTGTGGGAGGTGTGTGTATGTGTGTGTGTGTAGTTTCTGGTGTAGACTGTGCATTCATTCACAGTGAGTAGTGTGGTGTGTGTGTGTCTGTGGTGGTGTAGACTGTGGTTTTATCCTCTGGTATAGGCTGACCATTGTGTCACACTGAGGTGTGTGTGTGTGTGTGTGTGTATGCTGGTATAGCCTGTGCATTGAGTCACAGTGAGCTGTGTGTGTGTGTGTGTGTGTGTTTGCTGGTCTAGGCTGCACTTTTTGTCACAGTGAGGTGTGTGTGTGTGCTGGTATAATGTGAGCATTGAGTCACAGTGTGGTGTGGTGTGGGTGCCTTTGCTGGTATGGACTGTGCATTGAATCACAGCCCTGTGTTAGTGTTTGTGTATTTGGTGCTGTAGAATCTGCATGAGTCACAGTAAGGTGTGTGTGTGTGCTGCTATGGACTGAGAATTGAGTCACACCTAGGTGAGTGTATGTGTATGTGTAGGCTGATTAGGGATTTGCATTGAATCAATGAGGGGTGTGTGTGTGTGTGTACTGCTATAGGCTGTGCACTGAACCACAGTAAGGTGTGCTTCTGTGTGTGTGTGTGCGGGTATAGGCTATGCATTGACTCACATTGACCCATGTGTTTGTATGTGTTAGTATGCACTGTTCATTGAGTCTCAGTGAGCTATGGTTGTGTGTGTCTGTTTACATGTATGGGCTTGGCATTGAGTCACAGTGAGGTGTGTGTGTGTGTCTGTGTGGTGGTATAAACTGTGTATTGAGTCACATGGCAGTGTGTGTGTGAGTGTGTGTGTGTGCAGGAATAGGCTGGTATTGAACCACAATGAGCTGTGTGTGTGTGTCTGTGTGTGTGTGCTGGAATAGGCAGAGCATTGACTCTCAAGTGTGTGTATGTGTGTGTGTATGCTGAAATGGTCTCTGCATTGATTCACTAAGGTGTGTTGTGTGTGTATGTACATGGAGCTGAAGACTGTACACTGATTCACAGTGAGCCGTGTGTGTATGTGCGTGTGTGTGTGTGATGGTATTGGCTTTGCATTG
This sequence comes from Neophocaena asiaeorientalis asiaeorientalis, assembly GCF_003031525.2. NCBI lineage: Eukaryota > Metazoa > Chordata > Mammalia > Artiodactyla > Phocoenidae > Neophocaena > Neophocaena asiaeorientalis. Next base: position 543,955 of record NW_020171823.1, on the reverse strand, counting down.
AGTCACTGAGGTGTGTATCTGTGTGTGTATACCTGGAACTACAGACTGTGCACTGATTCACAATGAGCCATGTGTGAATGTGTGTATGTGATAGTATAGGGTGTGCATGGAGTCACAATGAGCCATGCATATGTGTCTTTGCATGGGTGTGCTGGTATAGGCTGTGCATTGTGTCACAGTGAATGTGCGTGTGTGTGTGTGTATGTGATGGTATAGGACGTGCATTGAATCAGAGAGAGACATGCATGTGTCTCTGTGTGTGTGTGCTGGCATAGGCATTACATTGAGTCACAGTGAGCCATGTGTTTGTATGCTGGTATAGACTGCATTGAGTCACAGTAAGCCTTGTGTGTGCGCCAGTACAGGCTGTGCATTGAGGCAGTGAGTCAAATGTGTGTGTGTGTGTGTGTGCACTGGTATAGGCAGTGCATTGAGTCCAAGTGAGCCGTGTATGTCTGTGTATGTGTGTGTGCTGCTATAGGTGGTTCACTGAGTCACAGTCAGGTATGTGGAAGTGAGTGTTTGTGTTTTCTTGTATAGGCTGTGCATTGATTCACAGTGAGCCATTTGTGTATGCTTTTACAGGAGGTGCCTTTAGTCTCAGTGATGGTTGTGTCTGTGCTGCAGTAGGCTGTGAATTCTGTCACAGAACGTGGATATTTGTGTGTGTGTGTGCATGTACAGGTTGCGGCTTGATTCACAGTGATTGGTTTCTTTGTGTGTTGTTATATGCTGTGCATTGAATCACAGCGAGCCGTATTTGTGTGTGTATGTGTGTATGCGTGTGTGTGTGTGATGGTACAGGCTGAACATTGAGTCACTGACGTGTGCATGTGTGTATGTGGTGCTACAGACTGTTCGTTAGGTCAAACTGAACCATATGTGTGTGTATGTGTGTGTCTGTGTACAGTTATTGGCTGTGCATAGAGACACAGTGTGCCATGTGTGTGTGTGTGGCTGGTATAGTCACAGCACTGAGTCACAGTTACATGTGCGGGAGGTGTGCGTATGTGTATTTGGTGGTGTAGACTGTGTATTGATTCACAGTGAGTAGTGTGGTGTGTGTGTGTCTGTGATGGTGTGGACTGTGGTTTTATCCACTTTGTCCTGAACGAGTGTGTGTGTGTGTGTGTCTGTGTGTGCTGGCACTGGATGACCATTGAGACAGAGTGGACTGTTTGTGTGTGTGTGTGCTGGTATAGACTCTGTATAGAGTTACTGTGAGCTGTGTGTGTATGTGTGTGCTCGTATAGGCTGTGCATTGAGTCACAGTGAGGTGTTTTTGTGTATGTTTGTGTGTGTGTGTGTGCTGGACAGGAAGCGCTTTCAGTCACAGTCAGGTGTGTGTGTATGTGCATGTGAGTTTGTGTGCTGGTATGGGCTTTATTGACTCTCGGGTGTGTGTGTGAGTTTGTGGTGATACAGACTGCATAGAGTCACAGCCAGCTGTGTGTGTGTGATAGTATAGCCGATTGATTGAGTACCAGTGAACCATGTGTGAGTGCGTGTTGGTGTGTGTGTGTTCAGGTATAGGCTGTGCATTGAGTCACAGTGAGGCCTGGATCAGTGTGTGTGTGGGGGTGTGTGTCTGTGCTGGTATAGGCTGAGCTTTGAGACACTCTGAGGTGTGTTTGTGTGTGCTGGTAAAATTGTGCCTTGATTCACTGTGCCATGTGAGTGTGTGTGCACGCTGTTATAGGTTGTGCCTTGAGTCAGAGTGAGGGGTGTGTGTGTCTGTGTGTTCTGGTATAGGCTGACAGTTGAAGCACACTGAGGTGTGTGTGCATATGTGTGTGTGTGTGCTGGTACAGCCTGCACATTGAGTCCTATTGAGGTGTTTGTGTGTGTATGTGCAGGTAGAGGCTGCACATTGAGTCACAGTGAGGTGTATGTGTGTGATGTTATATGCTATGCACTGATTCATTGGGAGGTTTGTGTGTGTGGGGGTGCACTTTCTGACATAGGATTTACAGTGAATCACACTGAGATGTGTTTTTGAGTGTCAGTATGTGTGCGTTTGTGGAGATATGGGCTGTAGATCGCCTCAGAGTTTGCCATATGTGCTTCCCTGTGTGTCTATGTCTGCTAGCATAGCCTGTGCACAGAGTCACAGGGAGCCACGTGTGTGTGTGTGTTTCCTGGTATAGAGTGTACATTTATTCACAGTCATCCATGTGTGTGTGTGTGTGAGTGCACTGGCATAGGATGTGCAGTGAGTCACAGCGAGGGGTGTTTGTTTCATTGTGTGTGTACTTTTGCAGGCTTAGAGGCACAATGAGATGTTGGTATCTGTGTGTGTGTGTGTGTGCTGCTATACACTGTGCCTTGAGTCACAGTGAGCTGTGTTGTGTGTTTGGTGCTGGTATGCAGTGGGCCCTGACTCACAGTTAGCCATGTTTGTTTGCTGGTATAGTCGATTGATTGAGTCACCATGAGACACGTGTGAGTGCATGATAGTATGTGTGTCTGATCATGTATAGGCTGTTTATTGAGTCACAATAAGGTGTGTATGTGTGCATGTGTGGGCTATTATAGATTGTGCATTGAGCCACAGTGTCGTGTGAGTGTGTGTAGGCTGATATAGAGTGTGCATTGTGTCACAGTGAGGGATATATGTGTCTGTGTGTTCTCATAGAGGTTGACCATTTAGTCACACTTTGGTGTGTGTGTGTGCATGTGAGTGTGTTTGTGTGTGCTGGTATAGGCTGCGCCTCACATCACAGTGATGTGTGTGTGTGTTTATGTGCAGGTACAGGCTGTGCATTGAGTCACAGTGAGGTGTATGTGTGTGTGTGTGTGATGTCATATGCTGTGCACTGAGTCACAGTGAGCTGTGTGATTGTGCTAGTATAAACTGAGCATTGATTCACACTGAGGTGTCATGTATGTGCATGTGCTGGTGTGGATTGTACATTGAGTCACAACTGTGTGTGAGTTTTTGTATGTGTGTTTGCTGGTACAGGCTGTGCATTCAGTCACAGTGAGGTGTGTGTGTGTGTGTGATGTTATATGTTATGCACTGAGTCACAGGGAGGTTAGGGTGTGTGGGTGCACGTGCTGGTATATGCTTTGCATTGAGTCACACTAAACTGTGTGTGAATGTTTGTATGTGTGTGTGTGTAGGTACAGGCTGTGTATTGATTCACAGTGAGCCATGTGTGTTTCTTTGTGTGTGTAAATCTGCTAACATACACTGGGCACTGAGTGTCAAGGAGCCATGTGTGTGTGTCTATGTACGTTTTGGCATACTGTGAGCATTGAGTCAAACGGAGGTGTGTTCTGTGTGTCTGTATGCACTGGTATGGAATGTGCATGGAATCACATGGAGCTGTGCGTGTGTGCGTGTATTTGGTGGTGTAGAGAGTGTATTGTGTTGCACTAAGCTGTGTGTGTGTATGTGTGTGTGCTGGTATAGCCTGTGCATTAAGTCACAGTGAGCTGTGTGTGTGTTTGCTGGTGTAGGTGTGCTTTGATTCAAAGTGAGCTGTGAGTGTGTGTGTGGTGCTGGTATGGACTGTGCACTGAGTCACAGGGGACCGTGTGTGTGTCTATATGTGTTTTGGTATAAAGTGAGCATTGAATCACACTGAGTTGTGTGCTGTGTGATTTTGTTCACTGGTATGGACTCTGCATGGAATCACAGTGAGCTGTGCGTTTGTGTGTGTATTTGGTTGTGTAGAGTCTGTATTGCATCACAATAAGTTGTGTGTGTGTGTGATGGTACAGGATGTGCACTGTGTCATAGAGAGCAGTGTGTGTGTGTCTGTGCTAGTATAGTCTGTGCATTGACTCACAGTGAGCCTTGTGTGTGTGCAAGTACAGTCTGAGCATTGAGTTACAGTGAGATGTGTTGCATGTGTTTGTGCTGGTATGAATTGTACATTATGTCAGAATGAGCCATGCATGTGTGTGTGTGTCTGTGTGTGTGTCTGTGCACTCTCAGATGTTGAGCGCTGAATCACAGTGAGGTGTGTGCCTGTGTGTGTTCGTATGGGCTTTGCATAGAGTCATGGTGGTGTATGTGTGTGTTTGTGTGTGTGTGTGTGCGTGGTGCTAGAGAGTTCATTGAGTCACAGTGAGACTTATGTGTGTCTGTTTGCTGTTATAGGCTGTGAATAGAGTCACAGTGAGTTATGGGTGTGTGTGCTGCTGTAAACTCTGCATTGAGTCAAAATGAGTTGTTTGTGTGTTAATGTGCTCGTATAGACTGTGCTTTGAGTCACATGAGCCTGTTTGTGTGTGTGTGTGTGTGTGTGCAGTAGTATAGTTGGAGCTTTTAATCAGTTACATGTGTGTGTTTGTGTGCTCGTATGGTCTTTGCATTGAGTCACTTAGGTGTGTGTGTGTGTGGTGCTATAGACTGTGCATTGAGTCCCAGTGAACCATGTGTGTGCGTGTGTGTGTGCTGGTATAGGCAGAGCATTGAGTCTCAGGTGTGTGTATGTGTGTTTGTATGCTGATATGCTCTCTGCATTGATTCACTAAGGTGTGTTGCGTGTGTATGTACGTGTAGCTGAAGACTACACTGATTCACAGTGAGCCATGCGTTTATATGTGAGTGTGTGTGAAGGTATAGGCTGTGCGTTGACTAAAAGTGACCCATGCATGTGTGTGTATTTGTCTGTGTGTGTGTGATGGTATGGGGTTTGCATTGAGTCACTGAGGTGTGTGTCTATGTGTATATATCTGGATCTACAGACCGTGAACTGATTCACAATGATCCATGTGTGAATGTGTGTATATGATAGAATAGGGTGTGCATGGAGTCACAAGGAGACGTGCATATGTGTCTTTGCACGAGTGTGCTGGTATAGGCTGTGCATTGTGTCACAGTGACTGTTCGTGTGTGTGTGTGTGTATGTGATGGTATAGGACGTGCATTGAAACAGAGAGAGAATGCATATGTCTCTGTGTGTGTGTGCTGGCATAGGCATTACCTTGAGTTACAGTGAGCCATGTGTTTGTATGCTGGTATAGACTCTGCATTGAGTCACAGTAAGCCTTGTGTGTGGGCCAGTACAGGCTGTGCATTGAGTCAGTGAGTCATACGTGTGTGTGTGTGTGTGTGTGCGTGTGTGTGCTGGCATAAGCAGTGCATTGAGTCCAAGTGAGTCATGTATATGTGTGTGTGTGTGTGCTGCTATAGGTGGTTCACTGAGTCACAGTTAGGTATGTGTGAGTGAGTGATTGTGTGTTCTTGTATAGGCTGTGCATTGATTCACAGTGAGCCATGGATGTATGCTGGTATAGGAGGTGCAGTGAGTTACAGTGTTGGTTGTGTTTGTGTGTGTGTGTGTGTGTGTGTGTGCTGCAGTAGGTTGTGAATTGAGTCACAGAAGGTGTGTCTTTGTGTGTGTATGTGCACATACAGGTTGCGGCTTGAGTCACAGTGATGGGTTTCTCTGTGTGGTGTTATAGGCTGTGCATTGAATCACCGTGAGCTGTATTTGTGTGTGTATGTGTATTTTTGTATGCCTGTGTGTGTGTGATAGTGCAGGCTGAACATTGAGTCACTGAGTTGTGCATGTGTGTATGAGGTGCTACAGACTGTTAGGTCAAACTAAGCCATATGTGTGTGTTGTCTGTATGCACTGGTATGGAATGTGCATGGAATCACATGGAGCTGTGTTTGTGTGTGTGTGTATTTGGTGGTGTAGAGACTGTATTGTGTTGCACTAATCTGTGTGTGTGTGTATGTGTGTGTGTGTGTGTGTGACGGTATGGGCTTTGCATTGAGTCACTGAGGTGTGTGTCTGTGTATATATCTGGATCTACAGACTGTGAACTGATTCACAATGATCCATGTGTGAATGTGTGTATGTGGGTGTGCATGGAGTCACAATGAGCCATGCATATGTGTCTTTGCATGGGTGTGCTGGTGTAGGCTGTGCATTGTTTCACAGTGACTATGTGTGTGTGCGTGTGTGTATGCGATGGTATAGGATGTGCATTGAATCAGAGAGCCATGCCTGTGTCTCCGTGTGTGTGTGCTGGCATAGGCATTACATTGAGTCACAATGAGCCAGGTGTATTTCTGCTGGTATACACTGTGCATTGAGTCACAGTGAGCCTTGTGTGTGTGCTAGTACAGGCTGTGCATTGATTCAGTGAGCCAGGCATGTATGTGTGTGTGTGTGTGTGTGTGTGTGCCAGTATAGGGAGTGCATTGAATCCCAGTGAGCCCTGTATGTTTTTGTGTTGTGTGTGTTGCTATAGGCGGTTCACTGAGTCAAAGTCATATATGTGTGAGTGTGTTTGTGTGTTCTTGTATAGGCTGTGAATTGAGTCCCAGTGAGCTCTGTGTGTGTATTCCTTATTGGAGGTGCATTGAATAACAGTGACCATGAGTGTGTGTGTGTGTGTGTGTGTGTGTGTGTGTGTGTTAGGACTGGCTGACCATTGAGACCGAGTGATCTGTGTGTGTGTGTGTGTGTGCTTTTATAGACTCTGTATTCAGTCAACGTTAGCTGTGTGTGTTTGTATGTGTGAGCCCATACAGGGTGTGCATTGATCACAGTGTGGTGTTTGTGTGTATGTGTGCTGGTATGGGCTTTCATTGAGTCACTGGTATGAGTAGTGCTACAGAGTGCATTGAGTCACAGCGAGCTGTGTGTGTTTGTACTGGTATAGGTGATTGAGTACCTGTGAGCCATGTGTGAGTGCGTGTTGGAGTGTGTGTGTGTTCTGGTATAGGCTGTGCATTGGGTCACAGTGAGGCCTGGATATGTGAATGTGTGTGTGTTTGTGTGTGCTGATATTGGCTGTGCTTGAGTCACACTGAGGTATGTGTGTCTGTGCTGGTACAGACTGTGCATGGATTCACAGTGCCATGTGAGTGTGTGTGCATGCTGGTATAGGTTGTGCATTGAGTCACAGTGAGGGGTATGTGGGTCTGTGTGTTCTGGTATAGACTGACAATTGGGGCACACTGAGTCGTGTTTGTGGGTATGTGTGTGCTGGTGCAGGCTGCACATTGAGTCACAGTGAGGTGTGTGTGTTTGTGTCTATGTGCAGGTAGAGACTGCATATTGAGTCAAAATGAGGTGTATGTGTGTGATATTATATGCTATGTACTGAATCACAGGGAGGGGTGTGCATGTGTGGGTGCACATTCTGGTATAGGACTTGCATTGTATCACACTGTGTTGTGTTTGTGAGTGCCTGTATGTGTGCGTGTGTGGAGGTATGGGCTGTGGATTGACTCACAGTGTGTCATATGTGCTTCTCTGTGTATGTCTGTCTGCTAGCATAGACTGTGCACTGAGGCACATGGAGCCGTGTGTGTGTGTATGGGCTGTGGATTGACTCACAGTGTGTCATATGTGCTTCTCTGTGTATGTCTGCTAGCATAGACTGTGCACTGAGCCACATGGAGCTGTGTGTGTGTGTGTGTGTGTGTGTCCTGGTATACAGGGTGCATTGATTCACAGTCAGCCCTGTGTGTGTGATGTGTGCACTGATATAGAATGTGCAGTGAGTCACAGTGAGGGATGTTTGTTTCTTTGTGTGTGTGCTTGCACAGACGTTGAGGCACAATGAGATGTGGGTATGTGTGTGTGTTTATGCTGCTCTTGACTGTGCATTGAGTCACAGTGAGCTGTGTTGTGTGTTTGGTGCTGGTATGGAGTGGGCAATGACTCACAGTGAGCCTTGTGTGTGTGTGTTGGTATAAGCAATTGATTGATTCACCATCAAGCATGTGTGAGTGTGTGTTGGTATATGTGTGTGTGTTCATGTATAGGCTGTGCGTTGAGTCACACTGAGGTGTGTGCATGTGTGTGCTGTTATAGATTGTGCATTGAGGCACAGTGTCATGTGAGTGTGTGGAAGCTGGTATAAACTGTGCATTGAGTCACAGTGAGGAATGTGTGTGTCTGTGTGTTCTGGTATAGGCTGACCATTTAGTCACACTGAGGTTTCAGTGTGTGTTTGCGTGTGTGTGTTTATGTGAGGTACAGGCTTTGCATTGGATCATAGTGAGGTGTGTGTGTGCATGATGTTATACACTATGAACTGAGTCACAGGGTGGTGAGTGTGTGTGGGTGTACCTGCTGGTATATGCTTTGCATTGAGTCACACTGAGCTGTGTGTGAGTGTCTGTATCTGTGTGTGTGTGTAGGTATAAGCTGTGTATTGATTCACAGTGAGCCATTGTGCCTCTGTTTGTGTGTAACTCTGCTAGCATACACTGCAGTGAGTCACAGGGAGCCGTGTGTGTGTGTCTATGTGTGTTTCGGTATAATGTGAGTATTGAGTCAAACTGAGGTGTGTTCTGTGTGTCTGTAAGCACTTGCATGGAATGTGCATGGAATCACACGGACCTGTGCATGTGTGTGTGTGTATTTGTTGGTGCAGGGACTGTACTGTGTCACACAATGCTGTGTGTGTGTGTGTGTGCTGGTATAGCCTGTGCATTGAGTCACAGTGAGCTGTGTGTGCGTGTATGTGTGTGTTTGCTGGTGTAGGCTGTGCATTGATTCAAGGTGAGCTCTGAGTTTGGGTGTGGTGCTTGTATGGACTGTGCACTGAGTCACTGTGAGCCGTGTGTGTGTGTCTATGTGTGTTTTGGTATAAAGTGAGCATTGAGTCACACTAAGGGGTGTGCTGTGTGTCTGTATGCACTGGTATGCACTCTGCATGGAATCACAGTGAGCTGTGCCTGTGTGTGTGTGTGTTTGGTGGTGTAGAGTCTGTATTGTGTCACACTAAGCTGTGTGTGTGGGATGGCATAGGATGTACAGTCTGAGCAATGAGCTACAGTGAGATATGTTGAGTGTGTTTGTTTCTGCTGCCATGAACTGCACATTAAGTCAGAATTAGCCATGCATGTGCACGTGTGTGTGTGCTATTGAGGCTGAGCATTGAATTAGGGGTGTATGTGTATGTATTCATATAGGCTTTGCATTGAGTCTCTGAGGTGTATATGTGTGTTTGTGTGTGGTGCTACAGACTTCATTGAGTCACAGTGAGCCTTGTGTGTGTCTGTGTGCTGATATAGACTGTGGATTGAGTCACAGTGAGTTATCTGTGTGTGTGTGCTGCTATGTATCAAAATGAGTTGTTTTTGTGTTAATGTGCTCATATAGACTGTGCCTTGAATCACAGTGAGCATGTGTGTGTGGGTGTGCACTAGTATGTGTGGAGCATTTAATCAGTTATGTGTGTGTGTGTGCTTGTATGGTCCTTGCATTGAATCACTGAGGTGTATGTGTGTATGTGTGGTGATACAGACTGTGCATTGGTCACAGTGAGCTGTGTGTGTGTGTATGAGGGTGTGTGTGTTGGTGGGCTTTCATTGAATCAATGGGTAGTGTTTGTCTGTTCTGTTAAAGACTGCATTGAGTCACAGTGAGTCATGTGTGTGTGTGCTGGTATAGGCGATTGATTGAGTCAGAGTCAGCCATGTGTGTGTGCTTGTTGGTATGTGTGTGTGTTCTTGTATAGGCTGTGCATTGAGTCACAGTGAACCTTGTATCTGTGCAGGTATGTATGTGTATGTGCTGGTATAGGCTGTGCATTGAGTCACACTAAGTTGTGTGTATGCTTGTGTGTGTTGGTATAGATGGTTCATTGAGTCACAGTGCCATGTGTGTGTGTGCACACAGGTATAGTCTGTGCATTGAGTCACAGTGATATGTGTGTGGCTGTGTGTGCTGGTATACTCTGAGCATTGAGTCACAGTGATATGTGTGTGGCTGTGTGTGCTGGTATACTCTGAGCATTGAGTCACAGTGCCATGTGTGTGTGTGCACACAGGTATAGTCTGTGCATTGAGTCACAGTGATATGTGTGTGGCTGTGTGTTCTGGTATAGGTGGACCATTGTGTCACACTGAGGTGTGTGTGTGTGTTCTGGTATAGGCTGCACTTTTTGTCACAGTTAGGTGTGTGTGTGTGCTGGTATAATCTGAGCATTGAGTCACAGTGTGGTGTGGTGTGTGTGCCTTTGCTGGTATGGACTGTGCATTGAATCACAGCCCTGTGGTAGTGTTTGTGTCTTTGGTGCTGTAGAGTCTACATGAGTCACAGTAAGGTGGGTGTGTGTGCTGCTATGGGCTGAGAATTGAGTCACACCTAGGTGAGTGTATGTGTATGCTAATAAGGGATTTGCATTGAATCACTGAGAGGTGTGTGTGTGTGTACTGCTATAGGCTGTGCACTGAGCCACAGTAAGGTGTGCTTCTGTGTGTGTGTGTGCGGGTATAGGCTATACATTGACTCACATTGAGCCTCTGTTTGTATGTGCTAGTATACACTGTTCATTGAGTCTCAGTGAGCTATGGTTTTGTGTGTCTGTTTACATGTATGGGCTTGGCATTGAGTCACAGTGAGATGTGTGTGTGTGTCTGTGTGGTGGTATCAACTGTGTATTGAGTCACATGGTGGTGTGTGTGTGTGTGTGTGTGTGCAGGTATAGGCTGGTATTGAATCACAGTGAGCTGTGTGTGTGTGTATGTGCTGGAATAGGATGAGCATTGAATCTCAGGTGTGTGTATGTGTGTGTGTATGCTGAAATGGTCTCTGCATTGATTCACTAAGGTGTGTTGTGTGTGTATGTACATGGAGCTGAAGACTGTACACTGATTCACAGTGAGCCGTGTGTGTATGTGTGTGTGATGGTATTGGGTTTGCATTGAGTCACTGAGGTGTGTATCTCTGTGTGTATACCTGGAACTACAGACTGTGAACTGATTCACAATGAGCCATGTGTTAATGTGTGTATGTGATAGTATAGGGTGTGCATGGAGTCACAATGAGCCATGCATATGTGTCTTTGAATGGGTGTGCTGGTATAGGCTGTGCATTGTGTCACAGTGACTGTGCATGTGTGTGTGTGTATGTTCTGGTATAGGACGTGCATTGAATCAGAGAGAGACATGCATGTGTCTCTGTGTGTGTGTCGTGGCATAGGCATTACATTGTGTCACAGTGAGCCATGTGTTTGTATGCTGATATAGACTCTGCATTGAGTCACAGTAAGCCTTGTGTGTGTGCCAATACAGGCTCTGCATTGAGTCAGTGAGTCATGTGTGTGTGTGTGTGTGCTGGTATAGGCAGTGCATTGAATCCAAGTGAGCCGTGTATATGTGTGTGTGTGTGTGCTGCTATAGGTTGTTCACTAAGTCACAGTCAGGTACGTGTGACTGAGTGTTTGTGTGTTCTTGTATAGGTTGTGCATTGATTCACAGTGAGCCATGTGTGTATGCTGGTATAGGAGGTGCATTCAGTCACAGTGATGGTTGTGTTTGTGTGTGTTTGTGCTGCAGTAGGCTGTGAATTGAGTCACAGAAGGTGGGTCTTTGTGCGTGTATGTTCACGTACAATTTGCGGCTTGAGTCACAGTGATGAGCGTCTCTGTCTGTGTGGTGTTATAGGCTGTGCATTGAATCACGGCGAGCCGTATTAGTGTGTGTATGTGTATTTGTGTACGTGTGTGTGTGTGTGATGGTACAGGATGAATATTGAGTCACTGTGGTGTGCATGTATGTACGAAGTGTGACAGACTGTTAGTTAGGTCAAACTGAGCCATAAGTGTGTGTATGTGTACAGTTATTGGCTGTGCATTGAGACACAGTGTGCCATGTGTGTGTGTGTGGCTGGTATAATCACAGCACTGAGTCACTGTTAAATGTGTGGGAGGTGTGTGTATGTGTGTGTGTGTATTTGCTGGTGTAGACTGTACATTGATTCACAGTGAGTAGCGTGGTGTGTGTGTGTGTGTGTGTGTGATGGTGTGGACTGTGGTTTTATTCACTTTGACCTGAATGAGTGTGTGTGTGTCTGTGTGTGCTGGCACTGGATGACTATTGAGACAGAGTGGGCTCTGTGTGTGTATGTGTGTGCTTGTATAGACTCTGTATTGAGTCACTGTGAGCTGTGTGTGTATGTGTGTGCTCATATAGGCTGTGCATTGAGTCACAGTGAGGTGTTGGCGTGTATGTTTGTGTGTGTGTGTGTGCTGGTACAGGAAGCGCTTTCAGTCACAGTCAAGTGTGTGTGTGTGTGCATGTGAGTTTGTGTGCTGGTATGGGGTTTATTGACTCTCGGGTGTGTGTGTGAGTGTGTGGTGCCATGTGTTTGTGTCTGTGCTGGTATAGGCTGTGAATACAGTCACAGTGAGTTATGTGTGTGTGTGTGTGCTTCTTTGCATCAAAATGAGTTGATTTTGTGTTAATGTGCTCGTATAGACTGTGCCTTGATTCACAGTGAGCATGACTGTGTGTGTGTGTGTGTGTGCACTAATATGTGTGGAGCATTTAATCAGTTATGTGTGTGTGTGTGTTTGCTGGTGTAGGCTGTGCTTCAATTCAAGGTGAGCTGTGATTGTGTGTGTGGTGCTGGTATGGACTGTGCACTGAATCACAGTGGACTGTGTGTGTGTGTCCATGTGTGTTTTGGTATAAAGTGAGCATTGAATCACACTGAGTTGTGTGCTGTGTGGTTTTGTGCACTGGTATGGACTCTGCATGGAATCAGAGTGAGCTGTGCGTTTGTGTGTGTATTTGGTTGTGTAGAGTCTGTATTGCATCACAATAAGTTGTGTGTGTGTGTGTGTGATGGTACAGGATATGCACTGTGTCATAGAGAGCAGTGTGTGCGTCTCTGTGTTAGTATAAGCTGTGCATTGACTCACAGTGAGCCTTGTGTGTGTGCAAGTACAGTCTGAGCATTGAGTTACAGTGAGATGTGTTGCATGTGTTTGTGCTGATATGAACTGTACATTATGTCAGAATGAGCCGTGCATGTGCGTGTGTTTCTGTGTGTGTGTCTGTGTGCTGGTAGAGGTTGAGCACTGAATCACAGTTAGGTGTGTGCCTGTGTGTGTTCGTATGGGCTTTGCATTGAGTCATGGAGGTTTACGTCTGTGTTGTGTGTGTGTGTGTGTGTGGTGCTACAGAGTTCATTGAGTCACAGTGAGCCTTGTGTGTGTCTGTTTGCTGATATAGGTTGTGAATAGAGTCACAGTGAGATATGGGTGTGTGTGCTGCTGTAAACTCTGCATTGAGTCAAAATGAGTTGTTTGTGTGTTAATGTGCTCGTATAGACTGTGCTTTGAGTCACAGTGAGCATGTCTGTGTGTGTGTGTGCACTAGTTTAGTTGGAGCATTTAATCTGTTCCATGTGTGTGTGTGTGTGCTCGTATGGTCTTTGCATTGAGTCACTGAGGTGTGTGTGTGTGTGTTGTGCTACAAAGTGTGCATTGAGTCTCAGTGAGAAGTGTGTGTGTATCTCTGTGGGCTGGAATAAACTGTGCATTGTTTCACACTGTGGTGTGTGTGTGAGTGTGCATGTTTGTGCAGGTATAGGATGGTATTGAGTCCCAGTGAACCATGTGTGTGCGTGTGTGTGTGTGTGTGCTTGTATAGGCAGAGCATTGAGTCTCAGGTGTGTGCATGTGTGTTTGTATGCTGGTATAGTCCCTGCATTGATTCACTAAGGTGTGTTGTGTGTGTATGTACGTGTAGCTGAAGACTGTACACTGATTCACAGTGAGCCGTGTGTGTATATGTGAGTGTGTGTGAAGGTATAGGCTGTGCATTGACTAACAGTGACCCATGCATGTGTGTGTATTTGTCTGTGTGTGTGTGATGGTATGGGCTTTGCATTGAGTCACTGAAATGTGTGTCTATGTGTATATATCTGGATCTACAGACCGTGAACGATTCACAATGATCCATGTGTGAATGTGTGTATGTGATAGTAGAGGGTGTGCATGGAGTCACAATAAGACGTGCATATGTGTCTTTGCATGGGTGTGCTGGTATAGGCTGTGCATTGTGTCACAGTGACTGTGCGTGTGTGTGTGTGTGTGTATGCAATGGTATAGGATGTGCATTGAATCAGAGAGAGCCATGCCTGTGTCTCTGTGTGTGTGTGCTGGCATAGCCATTACATTGAGTCACAGAGAGCCACGTGTTTTATGCTGGTATACACTGTGCATTGAGTCACAGTGAGCCTTGTGTGTGTGCTAGTACAGGCTGTGCATTGATTCAGTGAGCCAGGCATGTATGTGTGTGTGTGCTGTTATAGGCAGTGCATTGAGTCCCAGTGAGCCCTGTATATTTGTATGTTGTGTGTGCTGCTATAGGCGGTTCACTGAGTCAAGGTCAGATATGTGTGAGTGTGTTTGTGTGTTCTTGTATAGGCTGTGAATTGAGTCACAGTGAGCTGTGTGTGTAATCCTTATAGGAGGTGCACTGAATCACAGTGACCATGAGTGTGTGTGTTAGGACTGGCTGACCATTGAGACCGAGTGATCTGTGTGTGTGTGTGTGTGTGTGTGTGTGCTGGTATAGGCTCTGTATTGACTCAACGTGAGCTGCGTGTGTTTGTTTGTGTGAGCTCATACAGGGTGTGCATTGATCACAGTGTGGTGTTTGTGTGTATGTGTGCTGGTATGGGCTTTCATTGAGTCACTGGTATGAGTAGTGCTACAGAGTGCATTGAGTCACAGCGAGCTGTGTGTGTTTGTACTGGTATAGGTGATTGATTGAGTACCAGTGAGCCATGTGTGAGTGGGTGTTGGAGTGTGTGTGTGTTCTGGTATAGGCTGTGCATTGGGTCACAGTGAGGCCTGGATATGTGAATGTGTGTGTGTTTGTGTGTGCTGATATTGGCTGTGCTTGAGTCACACTGAGGTATGTGTGTCTGTGCTGGTACAGACTGTGCATGGATTCACAGTGCCATGTGAGTGTGTGTGCATACTGGTATAGGTTGTGCATTGAGTCAGAGTGAGGGGTGTGTGGGTCTGTGTGTTCTGGTATAGACTGACAATTAGGGCACACTGAGGTGTGTGTGTATGTATGTGTGTGCTGGTGCAGGCTGCACATTGAGTCACAGTGAGGTGTGTGTGTTTGTGTCTATGTGCAGGTAGAGACTGCATATTGAGTCAAAATGAGGTGTATGTGTGTGATATTATATGCTATGTACTGAATCACAGGGAGGGGTGTGCATGTGTGGGTGCACATTCTGGTATATGACTTGCATTGTATCACACTATGCTGTGTTTGTGAGTGCCTGTATGTGTGCATGTGTGGAGGTATGGGCTGTGGATTGACTCACAGTGTGTCATATGTGCTTCTCTGTTTGTGTATGTCTGCTAGCATAGACTGTGCACTGAGGCACATGGAGCCGTGTGTGTGTGTGTGTGTGTCCTGGTATAGAGGGTGCATTTATTCACAGTCAGCCCTGTGTGTGTGATGTGTGCACTGGTATAGAATGTGCAGTGAGTCACAGTGAGGGGTGTTTGTTTCTTTGTGCGTGTGCTTGCACAGACTTTGAGGCAGAATGAGATGTGGGTATGTGTGTGTGTTTGTGCTGCTATTGACTGTGCATTGAGTCACAGTGAGCTGTGTTGTGTGTTTGGTGCTGGTATGGAGTGGGCAATGACTCACAGTGAGCCTTGTGTGTGTGTGTTGGTATAGGCGATTGATTGAGCCACCGTCAGGCATGTGTGAGTGTGTGTTGGTATGTGTGTGTGTGTTCGTGTATAGGCTGTGTGTTGAGTCTCACTGAGGTGTGTGCGTGTGCATGTGTGTGCTGTTATAGATTGTGCATTGAGGCACAGTGTCATGTGAGTGTGTGCAGGTTGGTATAAATTGTGCATTGAGTCACAGTGAGGAATGTGTGTGTCTGTGTGTTCTGGTATTGGCTGACGATTTAGTCACACTGAGGTTTATGTTTGTCTGTGCGTGTGTGTGTGTATGTGCAGGTACAGGCTGTGCATTGGATCATAGTGAGGTGTGTGCATGTATGATGTACATTATGCAGTGAGTCACAGTGTGGTGAGTGTGTGTGGGGGTATACGTGCTGGTATATGCTTTGCTTTGAGTCACACTGAGCTGTGTGTGAGTGTCTGTTTGTGTGTGTGTGTGTGTAGATATAGGCTGTGTATTGATTCACAGTGAGCCATGTTTGCTTCTGTTTGTGTGTAACTCTCCTAGCATACACTGCACTGAGTCACAGGGAGCCGTGTGTGTGTGTCTATGTGTGTTTTGGTACAATGTGAGTATTGAGTCAAACTGAGGTGTGTTCTGTGTGTCTGTAGGCAGTGGTATGGAATGTGCATGGAATCACACGGAGCTGTGCACGTGTGTGTGTATTTGTTGGTGCAGTGACTGTTTTGTGTCACACAAGCTGTGTGTGTGTGCTGGTATAGCCTGTGCATTGAGTCACAGTGAGCTGTGTGTGCGTGTGTGTGTGTGTTTGCTGGTGTAGGCAGTGCATTGATTCAAGGTGAGCTCTGAGTTTTGGTGTGGTGCTGGTATGGAGTGTGCACTGAGTCACTGTGAGCCGTGTGTGTGTGTCTATGTGTGTTTTGGTATAAAGTGAGCATTGAGTCACACTAAGGTGTGTGCTGTGTGTCTGTATGCACTGGTATGGACTCTGCATAGAATCACAGTGAGCTGTGCTTGTATGTGTGTGTGTGTATTTGGTGGTTTAGAGTCTGTACTGTGTCACACTAAGGTTTATGTGTGTATGATGGTATAGGATGTGCACTGTGTCACAGAGAGCCGTGTGTGTGTGTCTGTGCTGGTATAGGCTGTGCATTGACTCACAGAGAGTGTTGTGTGTGTACAACTACAGTCTGAGCATTGAGCTACAGTTAGATGTGTTGTGTGTGTTTGTGCTGGCATGAACTGCACATTAGGTCAGAATAAGCCGTGCATGTGCACGTGTGTGTGTGCTATTAAGGCTGAGCATTGAATTAGTTAGGTGTGTGCATGTGTGTACTCGTATGGACTTTGCATTGAGTCACTGAGGTGTATGTGTGTGTTTGTGTGTGGTGCTACAGACTTCATTGAGTCGCAGTGAGTCTTGTGTGTGTCTGTGTGCTGATATAGGCTGTGAATAGAGTCACAGTGAGCTATGGGTGTGTGTGTGTGCTGCTTTGCGTCTAAATTAGTTGTTTTTGTGTTAATGTGCTTGTATAGAGTGTGCCTTGAATCACAGTGAGCATGTCTGTGTGTGTGCACTAGTATGTGTGGAGCATTTAATCAGTTATGTGTGTGTGTGCTTGTATGGTCCTTGCATTGAGTCACTGAGGTGTATGTGTGTGTGTGGTGATACAGATTGTGCATTGAGTCACAGTAAGCCGTGTGTGTGTGTATGAGAGTGTGTGTGTTGGAGGGCTTTCATTGATTCAATGGGGTGTGTGTGTCTGTTGTGCTAAAGACTGCATTGAGTCACAGTGAGTCGTGTGTGTGTGTGCTGGTATAGGCGATTGATTGAGTCACAGTAAGCCATGTGTGTGTGCTTGTTGGTATGTGTGTGTGTTCTTGTATAGGCTGTGTATTGAGTCACAGTGAACCCTGTATCTGTGCAGGTGTGTATGTGTGTGTGCTGGGATAGGCTGTGCATTGAGTCACACTGATGTGTGTGTAAGCTTGTGTGTGATGGTATAGATGGTACATTGGGTCACAGTGCCATGTGTGTGTGTCCCCACAGGTATAGTCTGTGCATTGAGTCACAGTGATGTATGTGTGTCTGTGTCTTCTGGTATAGGCTGATCATTGTGACACACTAAAGTGTGTGTGTGTGTGCTGGTACAGGCTCACTTTTTGTCACAGTGATGTGTGTGTGTGTGCTGGTATAATCTGAGCATTGAGTCACAGTGTGGTGTGGTGTGTGTGCCTTTGCTGGTATGGACTGTGCATTGAATCACAGCCCTGTGTTAGTGTTTGTTTGTGTATTTGGTGCTGTAGAGTCTGCATGAGTCACCGTAAGGTGTGTGTGTGTGCTGCTATGTGCTGAGAATTGAGTCACACCTAGGTAAGTGTATGTGTATGTGTATGCTGATATGGGATTTGCATTGAATCACTGAGGTGTGTGTGTGTGTGTACTGCTATAGGCTGTGACTGAGCCACAGTAAGGTGTGCTTCTGTGTGTGTGTGTGCGTATGTAGGCTATGCATTGACTCACATTGAGCCATGTGTTGTATTGTATGTGCTAGTATACACTGTTTTTGAGTCTCAGTGAGCTATGGTTGTGTGTGTCTGTTTACATGTATGGGCTTGGCATTGAGTCACAGTGAGGTGTGTGTGTGTGTCTGTGTGGTGGTATCAACTGTGTATTGAGTCACATGGCAGTGTGTGTGTGAGTGTGTGTGTGTGCAGGTATAGGCTGGTATTGAATCTCAGTGAGCTGTTTGTGTGTGTGTGTGCTAGAATAGGCAGAGCATTGATTCTCAGGTGTGTGTATGTGTGTATGTATGCTGATATGGTCTCTGCATTGATTCACTAAGATGTGTTGTGTGTGTATGTACATGGAGCTGAAGACTGTACACTGATTCACAGTGAGCCATGTGTGTATGTGTGTGTGTGTGTGATGGTATTGGCTTTGCATTGAGTCACTGAGGTGTGTGTCTGTGTGTATATACCTGGAACTACAGACTGTGCACTGATTCTCAAAGAGCCATGTGTGAATGTGTGTATGTGATAGTAAAGGGTGTGCACGGAGTCACAATGAGACATGCATAAGTGTCTTTGCATGGGTGTGCTGGTATAGGCTGTGCATTGTGTCACAGTGACTGTGCGTGTGTGTGTGTATGTGATGGTATAGGACGTGCATTGAATCAGAGAGAGACATGCATATGTCTCTGTGTGTGTGATGGCATAGGCATTACATTGAGTCACAGTTAGCCATGTGTTTGTAAGCTGTTATAGACTCTGCATTGAGTCACAGTAATCCTTGTGTGTGTGCCAGTACAGGCTGTGTCAGTGAGTCATATGTGAGTGTGTGTGTGTGTGCTGGTATAGGCAGTGCATTGAGTCCAAATGAGCCGTGTATGTTTGTGTGTGTGTGTGTGTGCTGCTGTAGGGGGTTCACTGAGTCACAGTCAGGTATGTGTGAGTGAGTCTTTGTGTGTTCTTGTATAGGCTGTGCATTGATTCACAGTGAGGCATGTGTGTATGCTGGTATAGGAGGTGCATTGAGTCACATTGATGATTGTGTTTGTATGTGTGTGTGTGCTGCAGTAGGCTGTGAATTGAGTCACAGAAGGTGTGACTTTGTGAGTGTATGTGCACGTACAGGTGGCGGCTTGAGTCACAGTGATGAGTGTCTCTGTCTGTGTGGTGCTATAGGCTGTGCATTGAATCACAGTGAGCCGTATTTGTGTGTGTATGTGTATTTGTGTATGCATGTGTGTGTGTGATGGTACAGGCTGAACGTTGAGTCACTGAGGTGTGCATGTGTGTATGAGGTGCTACAGACTGTTCGTTAGGTCAAACTGAGCCATATGTATGTGTATGTGTGTGTCTGTGTACAGTTATTGGCTGTGCATTGAGACACAGTGTGCCGTGTGTGTGTGGGGCTGGTATAGTCACAGCACTGAGTCACAGTTAAATGTGTGGGAGGTGTGTGTATGTGTGTGTGTGTATTTGCTGGTGTAGACTGTGCATTGATTCACAGTGAGTACTGTGGTGTGTGTGTGTCTGTGATGGTGTGGACTGTGGTTTTATCCACTTTGACCTGAATGAGTGTGTGTGTGTGTCTGTGTGTGCTGGCACTGGATGACCATTGAGACAGAGTGAGCTGTGTGTGTGTGTGTGTGTGTGTGTGTGTGATGTGTGCTGGTATAGACTCTGTATTGAGTCACTGTGAGCTGTGTGTGTATGTGTGTGCTCGTATATACTGTGCATTGAGTCACAGTGAGGTGTTTGTGTGTATGTTTGTGTGTGTGTGTGTGCTGGTACAGGAAGCGCTTTCAGTCACAGTCAGGTGTGTGTGTGTGTGCGTGTGAGTTTTTGTGCTTGTATGGGCTTTACTGACTCTCGGGTGTGTGTGAGTGTGTGGTGATACAGACTGCATTGAGTCACAGCGAGCTGTGTGTGTGTGTGCTGGTAAAATTGTGACTTGATTCACTTTGCCATGTGAGTGTGTGTGCACCCTGGTATAGGTTGTGCATTGAATCAGAGTGAGGGGTGTGTGTGACTGTGTGTTCTGGTATAGGCTGACAGTTGAGGCACACTGAGGTGTGTGTGCATATGTGTGTGTGTGTGCTGGTACAGCCTGCACATTGAGTCCTATTGAGGTGTTTGTGTGTGTATGTGCAGGTAGAGGCTGCACATTGAGTCACAGTGAGGTGTATGTGTGTGATGTTATATGCTATGCACTGATTCATAGGGAGGTGTGTGTGTGTGTGTGTGTGTGTGTGGGTGGGTGCACTTTCTGACATAGGAGTTACATTGAATCACACTGAGCTGTGTTTTTGAGTGTCAGTATTTGTGCATGTGTGGAGGTATGGGCTGTGGATTGACTCACAGTTTGCCATATGTGCTTCACTGTGTGTCCATGTCTGCTAGCATAGCCTGTGCACAGAGTCACAGGGAGCCACGTGTGTGTGTGTGTTTCCTGGTATAGAGTGTACATTTATTCACAGTCAGCCGTGTGTGTGTGTGTGAGTGCACTGGTATAGGATGTGCAGTGAGTCACAGCGAGGGGTGTTTGTTTCATTGTGTGTTGCTTTCACAGGCTTAGATTAACAATGAGATGTGTGTGTGTGTGTGTGTGTGTGTGCTGCTATACACTGTGCCTTGAGTCACAGTGAGCTGTGTTGTGTGTTTGGTGCTGGTATGCAGTGGGCCCTGACTCACAGTTAGCCATGTTTGTTTGCTGGTATAGTCGATTGATTGAGTCACCATGAGACACGTGTGAGTGCGTGTTAGTATGTGTGTGTGATCATGTATAGGCTCTGCATTGAGTCACAATACGGTTTGTGTGTGTGCATGTGTGGGCTATTATAGATTGTGCAGTGAGCCACAGTTTCGTGTGAGTGTGTGCATGCTTGTATAGAGTGTGCATTGTGTCACAGTGTGGGATGTATGTGTCTCTGCGTTCTCATATAGACTGACCATTTAGTCACACTTTGGTGTGTGTGTGTGCATGTGTGTGTGTTTGTGTGTGCTGGTATAGGCTGCACATCACATCACAGTGATGTGTGAATGTGTTTATGTGCACATACAGGCTGTGCATTGAATCACAGTGAGGTGTATGTGTGCGTGTGTGTGATGTCATATGCTGTGCACTGAGTCACAGTGAGCCAATTAATTGTGCTAGTATAAACTGAGCATTGACTCACACTGAGGTGTCATGTATGTGCATGTGCTGGTGTGGATTGTACATTAAGTCACAACCGTGTGTGAGTTTTTGTATGTGTGTGTGTTGGTACAGGCTGTGCATTCAGTCACAGTGAGGTGTGTGTGTGTGTGTGTATGTGCAGGTACAGGCTGTGCATTGGAACACAGTGAGGTGTATGTGTGTGTGTGTGTGTGTGTGTGATGTTATAAGTTATGCACTGAGTCACAGGAAGGTGAGTGTGTGTGTGGGTTCACGTGCTGGTATATGCTTTGCATTGAGTCACACTAAGCTGTGTGTGAATGTTTGTATGTGTGTGTGTGGAGTTACAGGCTGTGTATTGATTCACAGTGAGCCATGTGTGTTTCTTTGTGTGTGTAACTCTGGTAGCATTCACTGTGCACTGAGTCACAGGGAGCCATGTGTGTGTGTCTATGTATGTTTTGGCATACTGTGAGCATTGAGTCAAACGGAGGTGTGTTCTGTGTGTCTGTATGCACTGGTATGGAATGTGCATGGAATCACATGGAGCTGTGCGTGTGTGTGTGTATTTGTTGGTGTAGAGACTGTATTGTGTTGCACTAAGCTGTGTGTGTGTATGTGTGTGTGCTGGTATAGCCTGTGCATTGAGTCACAGTGAGCTGTGTGTGTGTGTGTTTGCTGGTGTAGGCTGTGCTTTGATTCAAGGTGAACTGTGAGTGTGTGTGCGGTGCTGGTATGGACTGTGCACTGAGTCACAGGGGACCGTGTGTGTGTGTCTATGTGTGTTTTGGTATAAAGTGAGCATTGAGTCACACTGAGTTGTGTGCTGTGTGTTTTTGTGCACTGGTATGGACTCTGCATGGAATCAGAGTGAGCTGTGCGTTTGTGAGTGTATTTGGTTGTGTAGAGTCTGTATTGCATCACAATAAGTTGTGTGTGTGTGTTTGTGATGGTACAGGATTTGCACTGTGTCATAGAGAGCAGTGTGTGTGAGTGTCTGTGCTAGTATGGGCTGTGCATTGACTCACAGTGAGCCTTGTGTGTGTGCAAGTACAGTCTGAGCATTGAGTCACAGTGAGCCTTGTGTGTGTCTGTTTGCTGATATAGGTTGTGAATAGAGTCACAGTGAGTTATGGGTGTGTGTGCTGCTGTAAACTCTGCTTGGGTCAAAATGAGTTGTTTGTGTGTTAATGTGCTCGTATAGACTGTGCTTTGAGTCACAGTGAGCATGTCTGTGTGTGTGTGTGCACTAGTATAGTTGGAGCATTTAATCTGTTCCGTGTGTGTGTGTGTGCTCATATGGTCTTTGCATTGAGTCACTGAGGTGTGTGTGTGTGGTGCTATAGAGTGTGCATTGAGTCACAGTGAGAAGTGTGTGTGTGTGTGTCAGTGTGCTGGAATAAACTGTGCATTGTGTCACACTGTGGTGTGTGGGTGAGTGTGCATGTTTGTGCAGGTATAGGATGGTATTGAGTCCCAGTGAACCATGTGTGTGCGTGTGTGTGTGCTGGTATAGGCAGAGCATTGAGTCTCAGGTGTGTGTATGTGTGTTTGTATGCTGGTATGGTCTCTGCATTGATTCACTAAGGTGTGTTGTGTGTGTATGTACGTGTAGCTGAAGATTGTACACTGATTCACAGTGAGCCATGTGTATATATGTGAGTGTGTGTGAAGGTATAGGCTGTGCGTTCACTAAGAGTGACCCATGCATGTGTGTGTATTTGTCTGTGTGTGTGTGATGGTGTGGGCTTTGCATTGAGTCACTGAGGTGTGTGTCTATGTGTATATATCTGGATCTACAGACCGTGAACTGATTCACAATGATCCATGTGTGAATGTGTGTATGTTATAGTATAGGGTGTGCATGGAGTCACAGTGAGACGTGCATATGTGTCTTTGCATGGGTGTGCTGTTATAGGCTGTGCATTGTGTCAGAGTGACTTGTGTGTGTGTGTGTGTGTATGTGATGCTATAGGACGTGCATTGAATTAGAGAGAGACATGCATGTGTCTCTGTGTGTGTGTGCTGGCATAGGCATTACATTGAGTCACAGTGAGCCATGTGTTTTATGCTGGTATACACTGTGCATTGAGTCACAGTGAGCCTTGTGTGTGTGTTACTACAGGCTATACATTGATTCAGTGAGCCATGCATGTGTGTGTGTGTGTCTGTGTGTGTGTGCTGGCATAGGCAGTGCATTGAATCCCAGTGAGCCCTGTATGTTTGTGTGTTGTGTGTGATGCTATAGCTGGTTCACTGAGTCAAGGTGAGACATGTGTGAGTGTGTTTCTGTGTTCTTGTATAGGCTGCGAATAGAGTCAAAGTGAGCTGTGTGTGTATTCCTGTAGAGGAGTTGCATTGAGGCACAGTGACCATGTGTATGTGTGTGTGTGTGTGTGAGTTTGTGCTAGGACTGGCTAACCATTGAGACCAAGTGATATGTGTGTGTGTTTGTGTGCTGGTATAGACTCTGTATTGAGTCAACGTGAGCTGTGTGTGTTTGTATGTGTGAGCTCATACAGAGTGTGCATTGAGTCACAGTGTGGTGTTTGTGTGTGTGTGTGCTGGTACAGGAGGGGCTTTTAGTCACAGTTTTGTGTGTGTGTGTGCATGTGAGTATATGTGCTGGTGTGGGCTTTCATTGAGTCACTGGTGTGTGTGGTGCTACAGAGTGCATTGAGTCACAGTGAGCTGTGTGTGTGTGTGCTGGTATAGGTGATTGATTGAGTACCAGTGAGCCATGTGTGAGTGCGTGTTGGAGTGTGTGTGGTTTCTGGTATAGGCTGTGCATTGGGTCACAGTGAAGCCTGGATATGTGAATGTGTGTGTGTTTGTGTGTGCTGATATTGGCTGTGCATTGAGTCACACTGAGGTATGTGTGTCTGTGCTGGTACAGACTGTGCATGGATTCACAGTGCCATGTGAGTGTGTGTGCATGCTGGTATAAGTTGTGCATTGAGTCAGAGTGGGGTATGTGGGTCTGTGTGTTCTGGTATAGGCTGACAATTGAGGCACACTGAGATGTGTGTGTGTGTATGTGTGTGCTGGTGCAGGCTGCACATTGAGTCACAATGAGGTGTATTTGTGTGATGTTATATGCTATGCACTGAATCACAGGGAGGTGTGTGCATGTGTGGGTGCACATTCTGGT
The DNA here is from genome assembly GCF_003031525.2 of Neophocaena asiaeorientalis asiaeorientalis. NCBI lineage: Eukaryota > Metazoa > Chordata > Mammalia > Artiodactyla > Phocoenidae > Neophocaena > Neophocaena asiaeorientalis. Next base: position 519,745 of record NW_020171823.1, on the reverse strand, counting down.
ATAGGATTTGCATTGAATCACACTGAGCTGTGTTTGTGAGTGCCTGTATGTGTGCATGTGTGGAGGTAGGGGCTATGGATTGACTCACAGTGTGTCATATGTGCTTCTCTGTATGTGTATATCTGCTAGCATAGACTGTGCACTGAGGCACATGGAGCCGTGTGTGTGTGTGTGTGTGTGTGTGTCCTGGTATAGAGGGTGCATTGATTCACAGTCAGCCCTGTGTGTGTGGTGTTTGTGCACTGGTATAGAATGTGCAGTCACAGTGAGGGGTGTTTGTGCGTGTGCTTGCACAGGCTTTGAGGCAGAATGAGATGTGGGTATGTGTGTGTGTTTGTGCTGCTATTGACTGTGCATTGAGTCACAGTGAGCTGTGTTGTGTGTTTGGTGCTGGTATGGAGTGGGCAATGACTCACAGTGAGCCTTGTGGGTGTGTGTTGGTATATGTGTTTGTGTTCGTGTATAGGCTGTGTGTTGAGTCTCACTGAGGGGTGTGTGTGTGCATGTGTGTGCTGTTATAGATTGTGAATTGAGGCACAGTGTCATGTGAGTGTGTGCAGGCTGGTATAAACTGTGCATTGAGTCACAGTGAGGAATGTGTGTGTTTGTGTGTTCTGGTATAGGCTGACCATTTAGTCACTCTGAGGTTTCAGTGTGCCTGTGCATGTGTGTGTGTATGTGCAGGTACAGGCTGTGCATTGGATCATAGTGAGGTGTGTGTGTGTATGATGTTGTACGCTATGCACTGAGTCACAGTGAGGTGAGTGTGTGTGTGGGTGTACGTGCTGGTATATGCTTTGCATTAAGTCACACTGAGCTCTGTGTGTGTGTGTGTGTAGGTATAGGCTGTGTATTGATTCACAGTGAGCCATGTTTGCTTCTGTTTGTGTGTAACTCTGCTAGCATACACTGCACTGAGTCACAGGGAGCCGTGTGTGTGTGTCTATGTGTGTTTCACTATAATGTGAGTATTGAGTCAAACTGAGGTGTGTTCTGTGTGTCTGTAGGCACTGGTATGGAATGTGCATGGAATCACACGGACCTGTGCATGTGTGTATTTGTTGGTGCAGTGACTGTACTGTATCACACAATGCTGTGTGTGTGTGTGTGCTGGTATAGCCTGTGCATTGAGTCACAATGAGCTGTGTGTGCATGTGTGTGTGTGTGCTGGTGTAGGCTGTGCATTGATTCAAGGTGAGCTCTAAGTTTGGGTGTGGTGCTGGTATGGACTGTGCACTGATTCACTGTGAGCCGTGTGTGTGTGTCTATGTGTGTTTTGGTATAAAGTGAGCATTGAGTCACACTAAGTTGTGTACTGTGTGTTTGTATGCACTGGTATGGACTCTGCATGGAATCACAGTGAGCTGTGCTTGTGTGTGTGTGTGTGTGTGTGTATCTGGTGGTGTAGTGTCTGTATTGTGTCACACTAAGCTGTGTGTGTGTGTGATGGTATAATGTGCACTGTGTCACAGAGAGCCGTGTGTGTTTGTATAGTCTGTGCATTGACTCACAGTGAGTGTTGTGTGTGTACAACTACAGTCTGAGCATTGAGCTACAGTGAGATGTGTGACGAGTGTTTGTGCTGGCATGAACTGCACATTAAGTCAGAATTAGCCATGCACGTGCACGTGTGTGTGTGCTATTGAGGCTGAGCATTGAATTAGTTAGATGTGTGCGTGTCTGTTCTCATATGGGTTTTGCATTGAGTCACTGAAGTGTATTGTGTCTTTGTGTGTGGTGCTACAGACTTCATTGAGTCACAGTGAGCCTTGTGTGTGTCTGTATGCTCATATAGGCTGTGAATACAGTCACAGTGAGTTATGTGTGTGTGTTTTCATCTTTGCGTCAAAATGAGTTGTTTTGTGTTAATGTGCTTGTATAGAGTGTGCCTTGAATCACAGTGAGCATTTCTGTGTGTGTGTGTGTGCACTAGTATGTGTGGAGAACTTATTCAGTTGTGTGTGTGTGTGTGTGTGCTTGTGTGGTCCTTGCATTGAGTCACTGAGATGTATGTGTGTGTGTGGTGATACAGACTGTGCATTGAGTCAAAATTAGCCGTGTGTGTGTGTATGAGAGTGTGTGTGTTGGTGGGCTTTCATTGATCCAAAGGGGTGTGTGTGTCTGTTGTGCTAAAGAATGCATTGAGTCACAGTGAGTCATGTGTGTGTTTGCTGGTATAGGCGATGGATTGAGTCAGAGTCAGCCATGTGTTTGTGCTTGTTGGTATGTGTGTGTGTTCTTGTATAGGCTGTGCATTGACTCACTGTGAACCGTGTGTGTTGGTATCTCTGTGTGTCTGTGTGTTGATATAGGCTGTGCATTGAGTCAAATTGATTGTGTTTTGTGTGCATGTGGATATAGACTGTGCATTGAGTCACATTTTGCTTTGTGTGTTTGTGTGTGTGTGTGCTGGTTCATGCTGTGCATTCAAAGTGAAAGGTGTATGTATGTCTGTGTGCTGTTTTACTTCTGCATGGAGTTTCAGTTTTCACTGTGTATGTGTGTGTGTGCGCTGGTTTAGGCTGTTCATTCAGTCACAGTGAACCATGCATGTGTGTGTACTGGTATCAGTTGTGCTTTGAGTTACAGTGTATCCTTTGTTTATGTGTGTATCAGTGCGTGTGTGTATATGGGCTGTGCTTTCACTTACATTGAGTTGTGTGTCTGTGAGTGTGTGTGTGTGCTGGTATAGGCTGTGCATTGAGTCTCAGTGAGCCACGTGTGTATGACTGTGTGTGCTGTTAGAGGAAGTGCATTGATTCATCGTGAGCTTTGTCTTTGTGTGTGTGCTGGTATAGACTATGCATTGAGTTACAGTGAGACGTGTGTGGGATGGTATAGTCTGTGTATTGAGTTACAGTCAACCATGTATGTGTGTGTGTGTGTGTGTGTGTACATTCTGGTATAGGCTGTGCATTCTGTCATAATGAGTCATGTGTGTGTGTGTCCGTGTCTGTCTGTGTGCTGTTTTCACTGTGCATGGAATCACATTGATTCATGTGGGTGTCTTTGTATGTGTGTGACTGTTCTGGTATAGGCTGTGCATTCAGTCACATTGAGCCGTGTGTGTGTGTTTGTGTGCTTGTATAGGCTCTGCACTCAATCACAGTGAGCCATTTATGTGTGCCTTTGTGAGTGTGCTGGTATAGGCTGTCCATTGGGCCACAGTGAGGCATGTTTGTGTGTGTGTGCATGTTTGTATATTCTGTGCATTGAGTCCTTATGAGCCTTGTGTGTTTTTGTGTGTGTGAGTGTATGTGTGTATGCTCGTATAGGCTGTGCATTGAGTCACAGTGAATTATGCATATCTGTTTGTGTATGTGTGTATGTGTGTTCTGGTATAGGCAGTGCATTTAATCACAGTGACCTGTGTTTGTGTGTGTGCTGGAATAGGTTGCGAATTGAGGCACAGTGAGCCATGTGTGTGGGTATGTGAGTGTTGGTATAGGCTGCGCATTGAGTCTCCCATGTGTGTGTATGTGCTGCTTTAGGCTAGTCATTGAGTCACAGTGAGCTGTATGTAGGCGTGTCTGTGTGATTGTCTGCTGGTATAGGCAGTGAATTAACAGTGAACCATATGAAAGTTTGTGTGTCTGTTTTTTCGTGTGGTTGTATGGGCTATGCACTGATTCACATTAAGCCACACCTGTGTGTGTGTGTTCTATAGACCGTTCCTTGAGTCTCAAATGGCCATGCGTCTGCTTGTGTGTGTGTGTGTGTGTGTGTGTGCTGGCATGGTGTGTGCATTTACTCACTGTGAGACGTGTGTGTTTCTGTGTGTCTGTGTGCTCATATAGCCTGTGCACTGAATCAAATTGATCTGTGTGTGTGTGATTGTGTGTGTGTACTGGTATAGGCTGTGCATTGAGTTACTGTGAACCGTTTGTGTATGTGTTTGTCTCTGCGTGTGCTGATGTGGGCTGTGCATTGAGTCACATTGAGCTGTGTGTGTGTGTGTGTTTGTGTGCTGCTATCGGCTGTTCATTGAGTCAAATTGATTTGTGTGTATGCGTGTTTGTGTGTTTTTGTGCTGGGATAGGCTGTGCATTTAGTAACAGTGACCATTGTGAAAGGTTGTGTATCTGTGTGTGTGCTGGTATGGGCTCTTCATTTAGTCACAGTGAGCCATGTATATGTCATTTTGTGTGTGTGCTGGTATAGTCTGTACATAGAGTCACAGTGAGCTCTGTGTGTCGTGTATATGTGTGTGTGTGCTGGTATGGGCTGTTCATTGAGTCACAGTGACAGGTGTGTGTGTGTGTTTGTTTCTGCTGTTATAGGATGTGCATTGAGTCACAGGTGCCGTGTATCTTTCTGTCTGCTTGTGCAGGCAGTGCATTGAGTCAAAATGCGCCCTATGTGTGTATGTGTGCTGGTATATGTTGTGCACTGAGTCCCAAGTAGCTGTGTATGTGTGCGTGTGTGTGCCGGTATGGGCTGTGCATTGAGTCACTATGAGCCAACTATATGTGTGTGTATGTGTGCTGCTATACGCTGTGCATTCAGTCACAGTGAGCCATGTATATGTGTGTGCGACCATAGGCTCTGCATTAAATCACAGTAAGCCATTTATTTGTTGGTGTGTGTGATTGTGTTTGCTGGTATGGACTGTGCATTGAGTCACAGTGACAAGTGTGTGTGTGTGTTTGTGCTACTATAGGCTGTGCATTGAGTCACAGGGAGCCATGTATTTTTCTGTGTGTGTGGTCGTTGTGCCTTTTTAAGCGGGGCATTGAGTAACAGTGAGCCATGTGTGTGTGTGTGTTGATATAGGCTGTGCACTCAGTCACATTGAGGTTTGTGTGTGTGTGTGTGTTGGTATGGGCTGTGCATTAAGTCCCAGTTAGCTGTTTGTGTGTGTGTGTGTGCAGCTATAGGCTATCCCTTAATCACAGTGAGTCATTTATGTGTGTGCATATGTGTGTTAGTGTTTGATGCTATAGGCTGTGCATTGAGTCACAGAGATTCGTTCACTTTCGTGTGTGTGCTGGTAAGGCAATTCTTTGATTCACTGTGAGCTCTGTTTCTGTGTGTCTGTGTGCTGGTATAGGCAGTGCATTGAGTCACATTGATCCGTGTTTGTGTGCTACTATAGGCTGTGAAATCAGTCACAGTGAGCTGTTTGTGTGTGCGTGTGCAGCTATAGGCTATGCATTAAATCACATTGAGCCATTTATCTGTGCATGATGTAATAGGCTGTGCATTGAGTCCCAGTGAGCCATGTGTTTGTGTTTGTGTGTGTGTGCTTGTATAGACTGTGCATTGGGTCACAGTGAGCCTTTTCTCTGTGTGTGCGCTTGTATACACTGTGCAGTGAGTCACTGTGAGCCGTCTGTGTGTTCTGGTATAGGTTGTGCATTGTGTCACAGTGCACAATGTGTGTGTTTGTGTTTGTACTGGTATGGGCTGTGCACTGAGTCCCATTGTGGTGTGTGTGTGTGAGCATAAGTGCTGTATAGTTTGAGCATTATGTCACAATGTGGTGTGGGTTTGCACTGGTATAGGCTGTGCCTTGAGTCACAGTGAGCATTGTGTGAGTGTTTGTGTGTGCTGGTAGAGGCTGTGCATTGAATCACAGTGAATCTTGTGTATGTGTCTGTTTGTGTGTGCTGGTAGAGGTTGTGCATTGAGTCACGGTTAACCATCTCTTTTGTGTGTGTGTGTATATGTATGCGTGTGTGTGTGCTGGTACAGGCTGTCGATTGAGTCACAAGGACCCGTGAGTCTGTGTTTGTGTGTGGGAGGGGGACGTTTGTGCTGCTGAGGGCTGGCATTGAGTCACAATGAGGTGTGTGTGTGTGTGTTCTGGAATAGACTCTGCACTGGGTCACATTGATGTGTGTGTGTATGTGTTTGTGTGCTGTATAAGCTGAGCATTATGTCATACTCTGGTGTGTGTTTGCATAGGTGTAGGCTGTGCTTTGAGTCACAGTGAGCCTTGTATGTGCCTGTGTGTATTTGTGAGTGCTGCTGGAGGCTGTGCATTGAATCACTGAGAACCTTTTGTATGTGTCTCTTTGTGTGTGCTGGTAGAGGCTTTGCATTGAGTCAATGCTAGCAGTCTCCGTGTCTGTGTGTGTGTGTGCTTGTATAGATTGTGCATTGAGTTTCAGTGAGATTTCTTCGTGGCCCAGTAAAGGCTAAGTTTTGACACAGTGAACCGTGTGTGTGCATGTATGTTCTAGTATAGGCTGTGCATTCAGTCATACTGAGCCGTGTTGGAGTGTGTCTGTGTCTGTGTGCTGTTATAGGCTGTGCATTGAGTCACATTGATTCGTCTGTGTGTGTGTGTGTGCTTGTATGGGCTGTGAATTCACTGATAGTGAACCAAGTCTCTGTGTGTGCTGCTATAGGCTCTGCTTTGAGTCATTGTGAGCCATGTGTCTGTTTGTGTCTCTGTACTGGTATAGGCTGTAAATTGATTCACATTGAATCATGTGTGTGTGTGTGTTCTGATATAAGCTGAGCATTAAGTCACAGTGAGCTGTGTGTGTGTGTTTGTGTGCTGCTATAGGCTGTGCATTCATTCACAGTGAGACTTTTATGTGTGTGTTTGTGAGTGTGATGGTATAGGCTTTTCATTGAATCACAGTGAGCCATGTTTGTGTGTGTGTGCATGCTGGTATATGCTGTGCATTGAGTTCTTGTGAGCCTTGTGTGTTTTTGTGTGTGTGGGTGTGTGTCTGTATACTCATATAGGCTGTGCATTGAGGCACAGTGAGCTATGCATATTTGTGTGTGTGTGTATGTTTTCTGGTATAGGCAGTGCATTCTATCACAGTGACCTGTGTGTGTGTGTGCTGGTATAGGGTGTACATTGAGGCACAGTGAGCCATGTGTGTGTGTATATGTGTGCTGGTATAGGCTGCACATTGAATCTCAGTGGGCCATATGTGTGTGTGTGTGTGTGTGTGTGTGTGCTAGTTTAGGCTAGTCACTGAGTCACAGTGACCTGTGTGTATGCATGTGTGTGTGATTGTTGGCTGGTAGAGACTGTGAAATGAGTAACAGAGATCCATGTGAAAGTTTGTGTCTCTGTTTCTGTGGTTGTATGGGCTGTGCATTGAGTCACATTAAAACGACTGTGTGTGTATGTGTGCTGATATTGACTGTGCCTTGAGTCACATTGAACTGTGCGTCTGCTTTTGTGTGTATGTGTGTTGGTATGGTTTGTGCATTGACTCACTGTGAGTCGTGAGTGTGTGTCTCCTTGAGTCTGTGTGCCCATATAGGCTGTGTCAAATTGATCTGTGTGTGTGTGTGTGTGCTGGTATAGGCTCTGCATGAAATCACAGTACCTTCTGTGTGTGTGTGCTGGTATAGGTTATGTTTGGGTTACAGTGAACCATGTGTATATGTATATATCTGCTTGTGTTGATATGGGCTGTGCATTGAGTCACATTGAGCCATGTGTGTGTGTGTGCTGGTATTCGCAGTGCATTTTGTCCTATTTATTCGTGTATATGTGTGTGTGTTTATTTGTGATTGTATAGTCTGTGCATTGAGAAACAGTGAGCCATGTAAAAGGTTATGTTTCTGTGTGTGTGCCAGTATAGGCTGTGCATTTAGTCACATTAAGTCGTTGTGTGTGTTTGTTTCTGTTTGCTGTTATTGGCTGTGCATTAACCCACACTAAGCCATCTGTGTGCATGTGTGTGTATGCTGATATAGGCTCTGCTTTGCATCACAATGTGCAATCTATCTCTTTGTATGTATGTAAGTATTGTTTCACCATTGACTCACTGTGAGCCACGTGTGTGCATCTGTCTGTGTGCTGATACTGGCTGTGCATTGAGTCAAGTTGATCCATGTTTGCCTTTGTGTTTATGTGTGCGTGTGCAGCTATATCCTGTGCATTAAGTCACAGTTTGCCGTGTGAGTGTGTGCTGTTTCAGACTGTTCATTCACAGTGAGAATTGTATGTCTGTCTGTGTTCTGTTATAGTTTTGAATTGAGTTACAGTTAGCCGAGAGTACATGGGTGTGTTTTTCAGTGTGTGTATGTGGGTGTGTGTGTGTCCTGGTTTAGGCTGTGCATTGATTCAGAGTGAGCCATGTATATGTGTGTTTGCTGTTATAAGTTGTGTTTGAGTTACAGTGAACCATGTGTATATTTGTGTTTCTGTTTCTGTGTGTGCTAATATGGGCTAGGCATTCAGCCACAGTGATCTCCGCCTGTGTGTGTGTGTTTGGCTCTGTGTTTGTATGTGGGAACAGGCTGTGCATTGAGTCACACTGAGCCATGCATGTGGGTGTGTTTGTGTGTTAGTGTATAGACTGCTCATTGAGTCACAGTGAGCCATGTGTTTCCTGTGTGTGTGTGCTGGTATGAGCTGTGCATTCGCTCACTCTGAGCCCAGTATTTATGTTTCTGTGTCTGTCTGTGTGCTGTTATAGGCTGTGCATTGAGTCACATTGATTCATGTGTGTGTGTGTGCTTTTATAAGTTGTGCATTCCGTCATAGTGAGCTGTGTGAGTGTGTGTGCTGCTGTAGGCTATGCATTCAATCACAATTAGCAATTTTTTATGTGTGTGTGTGTGTGTGCTGGTATAGACTGTGCGTTGAAACACAGTGACCAATGTTTTTTTGTTTGTGTGTGCATTGAGTCCTTGTGATCCTTGTGTGTATTTGTGAGTGTGGGTGTGTGTCTGTGTGCTGGTATAGGCTGTGCATTTAGTCACAGTGAGCCATGCATGTGTGTGTGCTGGTATAGGTTGTGCCTTGACTCACAGTGAGCCATGCTTGTGTGTATGTGTGTGAGTGTGTGTTTTGGTATAGGGGTATAGGCAGTGCATTGAATCACAGTGGCCTGTGTGTGTTTGTGTGCTGGTATAGGCTGTGCATTGAGACACAGTGAGCTATGTGTGTGTGTATTTGAGTGTTGGTATAGGCTGTGCATTGAATCTCAGTGAGCCGTGTGTATGTGTGTTTGTGTGCTGGTATCAGCTATGCATTGAGTAACTGTTATCCGTGTGAAAGATTTTGAGTCTCTTTTTTGTTTTTTTGCAGTACACAGGCCTCTCACTGTTGTGGCCTCTCCCGTTGCAGAGCACAGCCTCCAGACACGCAGGCCCAGTGGTCATGGCTCACGGCCCTAGCTGCTCTATGGCATGTGGTATACTCCTGGACCAGAGCACGAACCCATATCCCCTTCATTGGCAAGCCTGACTCTCAACCACTGCATCACCAGGGAATCCCTGTGTGTCTCTTTGTATGTGTGCTGGAATGGGCTCTGCATTGAATCACATTAAGACATGTGTCTGTGTGTGTATTCTGTTATAGGCTGTACAATGTCTCACAGTGAGCCATGTGTGTGTTTGTTTCGGTTTGTATAGGCTGTGCCTTCTGTCACAATGAGCTGTGCATCTCTTTGTATATGTCTGTGTCCTGGTATGGTTTTGCATTGACACACTATGAGCCGTGTGTGTGTGTGTGTCACTGTTTATCTGTGTGATGATATAGGCTCTGCATTGAGTCACATTGATCTGTGTGTTTGTGTGTGTGTGTGTGTGTGGTACTATAGGCTATGCATTCAGTCACAATGAGCTGTGTATATGTGAGTGCTCTCATAGGTTCTATATTAAATCACACTGAGCCATTTATTTGTTGGTGTGTGTGATTGTGTTTGCTGCTATGGGCTGTGCATTGAGTCACAGTGACAGCTGTGTGTTTGTTTTTGCTGCTATAGGCTGTGCATTGATTCACAGGGAGCCATGTGTTTCTCTGTGTGTGTGTGGTCATGTGTGCTTGTTTTAGCTGTTCATTGAGTCACAGTGAGCCATGTGTGTGTGTGTGTGCTGATTAGGCTGTGCACTCAGTCACATTGACGTTTGTGTGTGTGTGTGTGCTGGTAAGGGCTGTTCATTGAGTCCCTGTTAGCTGTTTGTGTGTGTGTGTGTGTGTGTGTGGCTATAGAGTGTTCATTAATCACTTTCAGCCATTTTTGTGTTTGTGTGTGTGTGTTTGCTGGTATAGGCTGTGCATTGAGTCACAGAGATTCGTTCACTTTCGTCTGTGTCCTGGTCAGGCTCTGCTTTGATTCACTGTGTGACGTGTGTGTGTGTATGTGCTGCTCTAGGCTGTGCAATCAGTCACAGTTAGCTGTGTGTGTGCGCATCTATAGACTATGCATTAAATCTCATTGAGCGATTTATGTGTGCATGCTGTAATAAGCTGTGCATTGAGTCACAGTGGACAATGTGTGTCTGTATTTGTGCTGGTATGGGCTATGCATTGAATCAAATTGAGCCTTGTGTATGTGTTTTTGTGTGTATGCTTTTATAGGCTGTGCATTGGATAACAGTGAGCTGTGTCTCTGTGTGTGTGTGTGTGTCCTTCTATACACTGTGCAGTGAGTCACAGTGAGCCGTCTGTGTGTTCTAGTATAGGCTGTGCATTGTGTCACAGTGTGCAATGTGTGTGTTTGTGTTTGTCTGTGCTGGTATGGGCTGTGCACTGAGTCCCATTGTGGGGTGTGTGTGTGAGTGTGTGTGTGTGTGCTTGTATAGGCTATGGATTGAATCCCAGGAGCCATGTGACTGTGTGTGTGTGGTCATGTGTGCTTCTCTAGGCTGTGCATTGAGTCACAATGAGCCGTGTGTGTGTGTGGGTGATGAAATAGGCTATGCACTAAGTCACATAGAGATGTGTGTGTATCTGTGTGTGTGCTGTATAGGCTGAGCATTATGTTACAATGCGGTGTGTGTTTCCACTTGTATAGGCCATGCCTTTATTCACATTGAACATTGTGTGTGTGTGTGTTTGTGTGTGCTGGTAGAGGCTGCACATTAAATCACAGTGAGTCTTGTGTATGTGTCTGTTTGTGTATGCTTGTAGAGGTTGTGCATTGAGACACTGTTAACTGTCTCTTTTGTGTGTGTGTATATGTGTGTGTGTGTGTGTGTGTGTGCTGGTACAGGCTGTTGATTCAGTCACAAGGACCCGTGTGTCTGTGTGTGCTCGGGGGGAACGTGTGTGCTGCTGTAGGCTGGCATTGAGTCACAATAAGCCGTGTGTGTGTGTTGTGGAATAGGCTATGCACTGTGTCACATAGAGCTGGGTGTGTATGTGTTTGTGTGCTGTATAAGCTGAGCATTATGTCATACTGTGTTGTCTGTTTGCACAGGTATAGGCTGCGCTTTGAGTCACAGTGAGCCTTGTGTGTGCATGTGTGTGTTTGTGAGTGCTGCTGGAAGCTGTGCATTGAATCACTGTGAGCCTTGTGTATGTGTCTGTGTGTGCTGGTAGATGCTGTGCATTGTTCACCGTTAGCTATCTCCATGTGTGTGTGCCTGTGTGTGTGTGTGTGTGTGTGTGTGTGCTGGTATAGATTGTGCATTGAGTTTCAGTGAGACTTCTTGGTGGGCCGGTAAAGGCTATGTGTAGGGTCACAGTGAGCTGTGTGTGTGTGTTCTAGTATAGGCTGTTCATTCAGTCATACTGAGCCTTGTCTGTGTGTGTCTGTGTCTGTCTGTGTGCTGTCACAGGCTTTTTGAGTCACACTGATTCGTGTGTGTGTGTGTGTTTGTATATGCTGTGCATTCACTCATAGTGAACCTGTGTGTGTGTGTGTGCTGCTATAGGCTCTGCTTTGAGTCACTGTAAGCCATGTGTCTGTGTGTCTCTGTATTTCTCTGTGCTGATATAGGCTGTACAATGAGTCACATTGATTCTTGTGTGTTTGTGTGTGTGTGTGTGTGTGTCTTCTGGTATAGGCCCTGTATTCAATCACAACGAGCCATCTGTGTGTGTCTGTGTGCTGCTATAGGCTGTGCATTCATTCACAGTGAGCCTTTTATGTGTGTGTTTCTGAGTGTGTTGGTATAGGCTGATATAGCCTGTGCACTGAGTCAAATAGATCTGTGTGTGTGATTGTGTGTGTGTGCTGGTATAGGCTGTGCTTTGAGTTTCAGTGAACCATATGTATCTGTATGTGTCTCTGCATATGCTGATATGGTCTGTACATTGAGTTACATTGAGCTGTGTGTGTGAATGTGTGTGTGTGTATGCTGCTCTCGGGTGTGCATTGAGTCACATGGTTTTTTCTGTATTCGTGTGTGTGTTTTGTACTGGTATAGGCTGTACATTGAGTAACAGTGACCATCGTGAAAGTTGTGTCTCTATGTCTGCTGTTATGGGCTGTGCATTTAGTCACATAAGACGTGTGTGTGTGTATTTTTGTGTGCTGATATAGGCTGTGCCATGAATCACAAGAAGCAGGGCATCTGTTTGTGTGTGTAGTGTGTGCTAGAATTTTTTGAGCATTGACTCACTGTGAACCGTGTGTGTTGGTATATCTGTGTGTCTGTGTGTTGGTATAGGCTGTGCATTGAGTAAAATTGATTGTGTTTTTGTGTGCATCTGGATATAGGCAGTGCATTGAGTCAAATTTTGCTGTGTGTGTGTGTGTGTGCTGGTTCATGCTGTGCATTCAAAGTGAAAGGAGTATGTATGTCTGTGTGCTCTTTTACTTCTGCATTGAGTTACAGTTTTCACTGTGTATGTGTGTGTGTGCACTGGTTTAGGCTGTTCATTCAGTCACAGTGAACCATGCATGTGTGTGTACTGGTATCAGTTGTGCTTTGAGTTACAGTGTACCCTTTGTTTATGTGTGTATCAGTGTGTGTGTGTATATGGGCTGTGCTTTCACTTACATTGAGTTTTGTGTCTGTGAGTGTGTGTGTGTGCTGGTATAGGCTGTGCATTGAGTCTCAGTGAGCCACGTGTGTATGACTGTGTGTGCTGGTAGAGGCAGTGCATTGATTCAGCGTGAGCTGTGTCTTTGTGTGTGTGTGTGTGTGTGCTGGTATAGACTATGCATTGAGTTACAGTGAGACTTGTGTGTGGGATAGTATAGTCTGTGTATTGAATTATAGTCAGCCATGTGTGTGTGTGTGTGTGTGTGTGTTCTGGTATAGGCTGTGCATTCTGTCATAATGAGCCGCATGTGTGTGTGTGTCCGTGTCTGTCTGTGTGCTGTTTTCACTGTGCATGGAATCACATTGATTCATGTGGGTGTCTTTGTATGTGTGTGACTGTTCTGGTATAGGCTGTGCATTCAGTCACATTGAGCCATGTGTGTGTGTTTGTGTGCTTGTATAGGCTCTGCACTCAATCACAGTGAGCCATTTATGTGTGCCTTTGTGAGTGTGCTGGTATAGGCTGTCCATTGGGCCACAGTGAGGCGTGTTTGTGTGTGTGTGCATGTTTGTATATTCTGTGCATTGAGTCCTTATGAGCCTTGTGTGCTTTTGTGTGTGTGAGTGTATGTGTGTATGCTCGTATAGGCTGTGCATTGAGTCACAGTGAATTATGCATATCTGTTTGTGTATGTGTGTATGTGTGTTCTGGTATAGGCAGTGCATTTAATCACAGTGACCTGTGTTTGTGTGTGTGCTGGAATAGGTTGCGAATTGAGGCACAGTGAGCCATGTGTGTGGGTATGTGAGTGTTGGTATAGGCTGCGCATTGAGTCTCCCATGTGTGTGTATGTGCTGCTTTAGGCTAGTCATTGAGTCACAGTGAGCTGTATGTAGGCGTGTCTGTGTGATTGTCTGCTGGTATAGGCAGTGAATTAACAGTGAACCATATGAAAGTTTGTGTGTCTGTTTTTTCGTGTGGTTGTATGGGCTATGCACTGATTCACATTAAGCCACACCTGTGTGTGTGTGCTCTATAGACCGTTCCTTGAGTCTCAAATGGCCATGTGTCTGCTTGTGTGTGTGTGTGTGTGTGCTGGCATGGTGTGTGCATTTACTCACTGTGAGATGTGTGAGTGTGTTTCTGTGTGTCTGTGTGCTGATATAGCCTGTGCACTGAGTCAAATTGATCTGTGTGTGTGTGATTGTGTGTGTGTACTGGTATAGGCTGTGCATTGAGTTACTGTGAATCATTTGTGTATGTGTCTCTGCATGTGCTGATGTGGGCTGTGCATTGAGTCACATTGAGCTGTGTGTGTGTGTGTGTGTGTGTGTGTGTGCTGCTATCTGCTGTTCATTGAGTCAAATTGATTTGTGTGTATGCATGTTTGTGTGTTTTTGTGCTGGGATAGGCTGTGCATTTAGTAACAGTGACCATTGTGAAAGGTTGTGTATCTGTGTGTGTGCTGGTATGGGCTCTTCATTTAGTCACAGTGAGCCATGTATATGTCTTTTCGTGTGTGTGCTGGTATAGGCTGTACATAGAGTCACAGTGAGCTCTGTGTGTCTGTGTATATGTGTGTGTGTGCTGGTATGGGCTGTTCATTGAGTCACAGTGACAGGTGTGTGTGTGTTTGTTTCTGCTGTTATAGGATGTGCATTGAGTCACAGGTGCCGTGTATCTTTCTGTCTGCTTGTGCAGGCAGTGCATTGAGTCAAAATGCGCCCTATGTGTGTATGTGTGCTGGTATATGTTGTGCACTGAGTCCCAAGTAGCTGTGTATGTGTGCGTGTGTGTGCCGGTATGGGCTGTGCATTGAGTCACTATGAGCCAACTATATGTGTGTGTATGTGTGCTGCTATACGCTGTGCATTCAGTCACAGTGAGCCATGTATATGTGTGTGCGACCATAGGCTCTGCATTAAATCACAGTAAGCCATTTATTTGTTGGTGTGTGTGATTGTGTTTGCTGGTATGGACTGTGCATTGAGTCACAGTGACAAGTGTGTGTGTGTGTTCGTGCTGCTATAGGCTGTGCATTGAGTCACAGGGAGCCATGTATTTTTCTGTGTGTGTGTGGTCGTTGTGCCTTTTTAAGCTGGGCATTGAGTAACAGTGAGCCATGTGTGTGTGTGTGTTGATATAGGCTGTGCACTCAGTCACATTGAGGTTTGTGTGTGTGTGTGTGTTGGTATGGGCTGTGCATTAAGTCCCAGTTAGCTGTTTGTGTGTGTGTGTGTGCAGCTATAGGCTATCCCTTAATCACAGTGAGTCATTTATGTGTGTGCATATGTGTGTTAGTGTTTGATGCTATAGGCTGTGCATTCAGTCACAGAGATTCGTTCACTTTCGTGTGTGTGCTGGTAAGGCAATTCTTTGATTCACTGTGAGCTCTGTTTCTGTGTGTCTGTGTGCTGGTATAGGCAGTGCATT
The DNA here is from genome assembly GCF_003031525.2 of Neophocaena asiaeorientalis asiaeorientalis. NCBI lineage: Eukaryota > Metazoa > Chordata > Mammalia > Artiodactyla > Phocoenidae > Neophocaena > Neophocaena asiaeorientalis. The sequence continues at coordinate 504,672 of NW_020171823.1, read as the reverse complement.
GAGTCACATTGATCCGTGTTTGTGTGCTACTATAGGCTGTGAAATCAGTCACAGTGAGCTGTTTGTGTGTGCGTGTGCAGCTATAGGCTATGCATTAAATCACATTGAGCCATTTATCTGTGCATGATGTAATAGGCTGTGCATTGAGTCCCAGTGAGCCATGTGTTTGTGTTTGTGTGTGTGTGCTTGTATACACTGTGCAGTGAGTCACTGTGAGCCGTCTGTGTGTTCTGGTATAGGTTGTGCATTGTGTCACAGTGCACAATGTGTGTGTTTGTGTTTGTACTGGTATGGGCTGTGCACTGAGTCCCATTGTGGTGTGTGTGTGTGTGTGCATGTGTGCTGCTACAGGCTGTTTATTGAATCACAAGAATCATGTATCTGTGTGTGTGTGGTCGTGTGTGCTGCTCTAGGCTGTGCATTGAGTCACCATGAGCTGTGTGTGGGGGGGTGTGCTGGAATATGCTATGCACTGAGTCACATAGAGATGTGCGTGTATGTGTGTGTGTGCTCTATAGGCTGAGCAGTCACCACAATGTGGTGTGTGTTTGTGCTGGTATAGCCTGTCTTGAGTCATAGTGAGCGTTTGGTGTGTGTGTGTGTGAGAGAGTGTGTGCTGGTACAGGCTGTCAATTGAGTCACAAGGACCGTGTGTCTATGTGGGGGCGGGTGTGTGTGCTGCTGTAGGCTGGCATTGAGTCACAATAAGCTGTGTGCGTGTGTGTGTGTTTTGGAATAGGTTCTGCACTGGGTCACATAGAGGTGTGTGTGTATGTGTTTGTGTGCTGTATAAGCTGAGCATTATGTCATACTGTGGTGTGTGTTTGCACAGGTATAGGCTGTGCTTTGAGTCACAGTGAGCATTGTGTGTGCATGTGTGTGTTTGTGAGTGCTGCTGGAGGCTGCGCAGTGAATCACAGTGAGACTTGTGTATGTGTCTGTTTGTGTGTGCTGGTAGATGCTGTGCATTGAGTCACCATTAGCCGTCTCCGTGTGTGTGCTGATGTAGATTGTGCATTGAGTTACAGTGAGACTTCTTTGTGGGCTGGTAATGGCTGTGTATTGAGTCACAGTGAGCTGTCTGTGTGTGTGTGTGTGTGTGTTCCAGTATAGGCCGTGCATTCAGTCATACTGAACCATGTGTGTGTGTGTCCGTTTCTGTCTGTGTGCTGTTATAGGCTGTCCATTGAGTCAAATTGATTCGTGTGTGTGTGTATGTGTGCTTTTATATGCTGTGCATTCACTCTTAGTGACCTGTGTGTGTGTATGTGCTGCTATAGGCTCTGCTTTGAGTCACTGTGAGCCATGTGTCTGTGTATTTCTCTGTGCTGGTATAGGCTGTACGTTGAGTCTCATTGATTCTTGTGAGTATGTGTGTGTGTTCTGGTATAGGCTGTGCATTCAGTCACAGGGAGCCGTCTGTGTGTTTGTGTGTGCTGCTTTCAGCTGTGCATTGAGTCACATTGATTTTTAAATATTAGTGTGTGTGTGTTTTTGTGCTGGCATAGGCTGTGCATTGAGTAACTGTGACCATTGTGAAACGTTGTGTGTCTGTGTGTCTGCTGGCATGGGCTGTGCATTTAGTCACATAAGACGTGTGTGTGTGTGTTTGTGCTGATATAGGATATGCCTTGAATCACAATAAGCAGTCATCTGTTGTGTGTGTTAGAAATTTTTGAGCATTGACTCACTGTGAGCCATGTGTATTTGTATCTCTGTGTGTCTGTGTGTTGATATAGGCTGTGCATTGAGTCAAATTGATTGTGTTTTTGTGTGTGTTTGTGTGTGTGTGGATATAGACAGTGCATTGAGTCACATTTGGCTGTGTGTGTGTGTGTCTCTGTGTGATGGTGCATGTTGTGAATTCAGAGTGAGAGGTGTATTTGTGTCTGGGTGCTGTTATACTTCTGCACTGAGTTACAGTTTTCACTGTGTACGTGTGTGTGTGTGTGCTGGTTTAGGCTGTTCATTGAGTCACAGTGAGCCATGCATGTGTGTGTGTGCATTTCAGTTGTGCTTTGAGTTACAGTGAACTCTTTCTTTATGTGTGTATCAGTGTGTGTGTGTATATGGGCTGTGCTTTCACTCACATTGAGCTGTGTTTTTGTGAGTGTGTGTGTGTGCTGGTATAGGCTGTGCCTTGAGTTACAGTGAGACTTTTGTGTGGGATGGTATACGCTGTGTATCAAGTCACAGTCAGCCGTGTGTGTGTGTGTGTGTGTGTGTGTGTTCTGGTATAGGCTGTGCATTCTGTCATAATGAGCCATGTGTGTGTGTGTGTCTGTCTGTGTGCTGTTATAGTCTGCGCATGGAGTCTCATTGATTCGTGTGGGTGTGTGTGTATTTGTGTGCTTCTGTAGTCTGTGCATTCAGTCACAGTGAATTGTTTTTGCGTTGTGCTGCTATAGGTTGTGCTTTGAGTCACTCTGAACCATGTATCTGTGTGTGTCTCTGTGCTGGTATAGACTGTGCATTATGTCACATTGATTCATGTGTGTGTGTTTGTGTGCTGGTATAGGCTCTGCACTCAATCACAGTAAGCCATTTGTGTGTGCCTTTTTGAGTGTGCTGGTATAGGCTGTCCGTTGAACCACAGTGAGCCATGTTTGTCAGTGTGTGTATGTTGTTATACACTGTGCATTGAGTCCTTGTGAGCCTGGTGTGCTTTTGTGTGTGTGTGGGTGTGTGTGTGTATGCTCATATAGGCTGTGAATTGGGTCACAGTGAGCTATGCATATGTGTTTGTGTGTGTGTGTTCTGGTATAAGCAGTACATTTAATCACAGTTATCCATGTGTGTGTGTGTGCTGGTATAGGTTGTGCATTGAGACACAATGAGTCATGTGTCTGTGTATGTGAGTGTTGGTATAGGCTGCACATTTAGTCTCAGTGAGCCATCCGTGTGTGTGTGTGTGTGTGTGTGTGTGCTGCTTTTGGCTAGGCATTGAGTCACAGTGAGCCGTGTGTGGGCATGTCTGTATGATTGTCTGCTGCTATAGTCAGTGAATTAACAGTGAGTCATGTGAAAGATTGTGTGTCTCTATGTGTGGTTGTATGAGCTGTGCATTGAGTCACATTAAGCCACGTGTGTGTGTGTGTGCTCTTATAGACTGTGCCTTGAGTCATAATGAACCATGCGTCTGCTTGTGTGCTGTTATGGTTTGTGCATTGACTCACTGTGAGACGTGTTAGTGTGTTTCTCTGTGTGTCTCAGTGCTGATATAGCCTGTGCACTGAATCAAATTGATCTGTGTGTGTGTGTGTGATTGTGTGTGTGTGCTGGTATAGACTGTGCATTGAGTTACAGTGAGCCATGTGTATGTGTGTGTGTCTCTGGGTGTGTGCTTGTATGGGCTGTGCATTGAATCACATTGAGCCATATGTGTGTGTGGTGTGATGTTATAAGATGTGCATTGAGTCATAGTGAGCCGTGTGTGTGTATTTGTGTGTGTGGTGGATCAGCTGTGCAATGAGTCACAGTGAGCCGTGTATGTGTGTGTGTTTCTATATGCTGTGCATTGTGTCCCAGTGCACCATGTGTGTTTTTCTGAGTGTGGGTTTGTGTCTGTATGCTTGTACAAGCTGTGCATTTAGTCACGTTGTACTGTGTGTATGTCTGTGTGGTATGTTACTATAGTAGTGTGTCTCTGTTGTGTGTGTGGTCGTGTGTGCTGCTCTAATCTGTACATTGAGTCACAGTGAGCTGTGCTTGTGAGTTTGTGTGTGTTTGTGTTGCTGTGGTGGTAAAGTCTGTGCATTGAATCACAGTGAGCAGTGTGTGTTTCTTTGTGTGTGCTTCTACAGGCTGTGCAGTCAGTCACAGTAAGTCATGTCTGTGTGCCTGTATTTCTATAGGCTGGCATTGATTTTCACTGAGCCGTGGGTATACGTGTGTGTGTGTGTGTTCATAAGGTTGTGAACTGAGTCAGAGTGAGGTCCGTGTGTGTGTGTGTGCTGGAATGGTCTGCGAATTGAGTAACAGTGAGATGTGTGTGTGTTTGTCTGTGTGTGCTTGTATATGCTGTGCATTGATTCACAGGGAACTGTGTGTGTGTGTGTATGATGGTATATGCTGTGCACTGAGTCACAATGAGGTGTCTGTGTGGGACTGTTTGCTGTATTGGCTGAGCATTGAGTCACTGTGAGGTGTGCATTTGCACTGGAATAGGCTGTGCATTGAGTCACAGTGAGCTGTGTGTGTGTGTGGTGTTATAGGCTGTGCATTGTGACACAGTGAGCCATGTGTATCTGTTTTTGTGTGTGTGCTTGTGTGGGCTGTGCACTTAGTGACAGTGATCCTTGTCTTTCTATGTGTGTGTGCTGGTATACACTGTGAAATGAGACACAGTGAGTCATGTGTGTGTTCCAGTATAGGCTGTACTTTGAATCACAGTGAGCTGTGTGAGTGTTTGTGTGTGTCTGTGCTGGTATGGGCTGTGCACTGAGTCACAGTGAGGTGCATGTGTGTGTATGTGTGTGCTGTTATGGGCTGTGCATTGAGTCACAGTGAGATGTTTGTGTGTGTGTGTGTGTGTCTGTTTGTGTGTGCTGGTACAGGCTGTGGATTGAGACACAGGGACCCATGTGTGTCTGTGTGTGGGGGGGCGTGTGTGTTGCTGTAGGCTGTGCATTGAGTCACAATGAGCTGTGTGTGTGTGTGTGTGTGGTATAGGCAGTGTACTGATTCACATTGAGGTGTGTGTGTGTGTGTGCTGTATTGGCTGATCATTATGTCACAGTGTGGTGTGTGTTTGTGTTGGTATAGGCTGTACATTGATTCACAGTGAGCTGTCTGTGTGTGTGTCTGAGTGCTACTATAGGCTGTGCATTCTCTCACAGTGAGCCACGTATGTGTGTGTGTGTGTGTATGTGCTAGTCTAGGCAGTGCATAGACTCACAGTGAGCCGTGTGTGTGTGTGCTGTTATAGGATGTGCATTAAGTCACAGTGAGCCGTGTGTGTGGGTGTGTGTTTGTGTGTGATGGAATGGGCTGGGCATTGAGTCATAGTGAGCCATGTGTCTGTGTGTGTGTGTGTGCTGGTATAGGCTGTGCATTGAGTCAGAGAGAGGTGTGTGTGTCTGTGTTTATGCTGGTAGAGGCTGTGCATTGATTGACAGTTTTCTGTGTGTGTGTGTTTTGTGTATGCGTGTGTATGCTGCTATCGGCTGTGCATTGAGTCACAGTGAAAGATGTGTGTGTTTGTGAGTGTGCTCTTATGGGCTGTCCATTGAGTCTCACTGAGCCATGTTAGCATATGTGAGTGCTGTCACAGTCTATCCATTGAGTCACAGTGAGCCATGTGTCTGTGTGCTGTTGTATGCTGTGCATTTAGTCACATTGAGCCTTGCACTTTTGTGTGTGTGTGCTGGCATATGCTGTGCTTTAATGCACAGTGAGCCATGTGTGTGTGTCTTTGTGTGTTGGTATGCTGGTATAGGCTATGCATTGAGTCACATAGATCTGTGTGTGTGTGTGTGTGTTACTATACGCTGTGCATTCAGTCACAGTGAGGCATGTACATGTGTGTGTGGCCGTAGGGCTCGCATTAAATCACAATGAGCCATTTATTTGTTGGTGTGTGTGATTGTGTTTCCTGGTGAGGGCTGTGCATTGAGTCACAGTGACAGGTGTGTGTGTGCTTGTGTGTGTGTGTTTCTGCTGCTATAGCCTGTGCATTGAGTCACAGGGAGAAGTGTGTTTTTTGGTGTGTGTGTAGTCGTGTATGCTTGTTTAGACTGGGCATTGAGTCACAGTGAGCCATTTGTGTGTGTGTGTCTGTTGATATAGACTGTGCACTCAGTCACTTTGAGAGTGTGTATGTGTCTGTGTGTGTGTGCTGGTATTGGCTGTACATTGAGTCCCAGTTAGCTGTTGTGTGTGTGTGCCATTATAGGCTGTCCATTAATCACAGTGAGCCATCTGTGTGTGTGTGTGTGTGTGTGTGTGTGTTTGCTGGTATAGGTTGTGCATTGAGTCACAGAGATCCATTCACTTGCATGTGTGTGCTGGTATGGCTGTCCTTTGATTCACTGTGAGCCGTGTGTGTGTGTCTGCATGCTGTTATATGCAGTGCATTGAGTCACATTGATCAGTGTGTGTGTGTGCTACAATAGACTGTGCAATCAGTCACAGTGAGCTGTGTGTGTGTGGGTGTGCAGCTATAGTCTATGCATTAAATCACATTGAGCCATTTATGTGTGTGTGCTGGTATAGGCTATGCATTGAGTCACAGAGAGTCATGTGTGTGTGTGTGTGTGTGTGCTGTAATAGGCTGTAAATTGAGTCACAGTGAGCCGTGTGTGTCTGCTTGTGTGTGTGCTGCTATGCGCTGTGCATGGAGTAATATTGAGCCATGTGTGTTTGTGTGTGTGCGTGTGTGTGTGTCTGTGTGTGTGTGTTGTAATTGCCTGGGCATTGATTCAAAGTGATCCATGTGTGTGTGTTTGTGTGTGTGCTGGTATGGGCTGTGCCTTGAGTCACAGTGAGCCGTGTGTGTGTGTGTGTGTGTGTGTGTGTACTGGTATAGTCTGTGCATTCAGTCACAGTGAGCCTTTTATTTGTGTGTTTGTGAGTGTGCTGGTATAGGCTTTCCATTGAATCACAATGAGCCGTGATTGTGTGTGTGCTGGTATACGCTGTGCATTGAGTCTTTGTGAGCCTTGTGTGCTTTTGTGTGTGTGGATATGTGTCTGTATGCTTGTATAAGCTTTGCATTGAGTAACCGTGACCCATGTGAAAGGTTGTGTGTCTGTGTGTGTGCTGGTATGGGCTGTGCATTTAGTCACATTAAGTCATGTGTGTGTGTTTGTGTGTGCTGTTGTTGGCTGTGCATTGACTCACAGTGAGCCATGTGTGTGTGTGTGTGTGTGTGGATATAAGCTATGCCTTGAATCACAATGAGGAGGCCATCTGTTTGTGTGTGTTTGTGTGCTAGTATTGTTTGTACATTCACTCACTGTGAGCCATTTGTGTGTGTGTCTCTGTGTGTCATTGTGCTGATATAGGCTGTGCATTGAGTCAAATTGATCCGTTTTTGTGTGTGTGTTTGTGTGTGTGGCTATAATCTGTGCATTGAGTCACAGTTTTCCGTGTGTGTGTGTGTGTGTGTGTGTGTGTGTGCTGGTATTGGCTGTGCATTGAGTCACAGTGAGCCATGTATGTGCGTTGGTATAAGTTGTGTTTTGAGTTAGAGTGAACCGTGTGTACATGTATGTCTGTGCTTGTGCTGATATTTGCTGGTCACTCACTCACAGTGAGCCGTGTGTGTGTGTGCATTGTTGTGTGTTTGTATGCTGGAACAGGAAGTGCATTGAGTCACACTGAGCCATGCTTGTGAGTGTGTGTGTGTGTTCTGGTATAGGTTGTGCATTGAGTCACAGTGAACCGTGTGTTGTGTGTGTGTTTGTATAAGCTGTGCATTCACTCACTATGAGCCCTGTGTGTATGTGTCTTTGTCTGTGTGTGGTTATAGGCTCTTCATTGAGTCACATTGATTCATCTGTGTGTGTGTGCTTTTATAGGCTGTGCATTCAGTCATATTGAGCCATGTGTGTCTGTGTGTGTGCTGCTATAGGCTGTGCATTCTATCACAGTTAGACATTTATGTGTGTGTGTGTGTGTGTGCTAGTATAGGCTGTGCCTTGAGTCACAGTGAGCCATGCTTGTGTGTATGTGTTTGTGTGTGTGTTCTGGTATAGGCTGTGCATTGAATGGCAGTGATCCTTGTGTGTTTGTGTGCTGGTATTGGGTGTGCATTGAGGCAGAGTGAGCCATATGTGTGTGTGTATTTGAGTGTTGGTACAGGCTGTGCATTGAATCTCAGTGAGCCATATGTATGTGTTTGTGTGTGTTTCTGTGCTGCTATAGGTTGTGCATTGTGTAACTGTTAGCCATGTGAGAGTTTGTGGGGCTCTTTCTGTTTTTTGTTTTTTTCGGTTTTTGTTTTTTGCGGTACTCGTGCCTCTCACTGTTATGGCCTCTTCCGTTGCAGAGCATAGGCTCCGGACGTGCAGGCCCACTGTCCATGGCTCACAGGCCTAGCTGCTCCATGGCATGTGGGATACTCCCGGACCGGGGCACAAACCCATGTCCCATGCATCAGCAGTGGACTCACAACCACTGTGCCACCAGGGAAGCCCTGTGTGTCTCTTTGTGTGTGTGCTGCAATGGGCTGTGCATTGAGTCACACTAAGTCATGTTTCTGTGTGTGTGTACTGTTATAGGATGTGCATTGACTCACAGTGAGCCATGTGTGTGTGTGTTTGTGCTGGTATAGGCTGTGATTTGAGTTACAATGGGCCGTGAGTCTCTGTGTGTGTCTCTGTCCTGGTATGGTTTTTGCATTGACTCACTATGAGCTGTGTTTGTGTGTGTCTCTGGGTGCTGATATAGGCTGTGCATTGAGACAAATTGATCCGTGTGTCTGTGTGTTGTCTTTTTGTCTGTGTGCTGGTATACGCTGTGCATAGAGTCACAGTGAGCCTTCTGTGTGTTGTCCTGGTACAGGTTATGTATTCACAGTGAGCAGTGTATGTGTCTCTGTGTGTTGTAATAAGTTCTGCATTGAGTTACAGTTAGCCGTGTGTGTGTGTGTGTGTGTGTGTGTGTGTGTGCTGCTATAGGCTGTGCATTGAGTCACATTGAGCTGTGTTGGTGTGTGTGAGAACTGTTACACTCTGTCCATTGAGTCATAGTGAGCCGTGTGTCTGTATGTCTGCTGTTGTATGCTGTGTACTTAGTCATATTGAGCTGTGTGTGTGTGTGTGTTTGCGGATATTGTCTGTGCATTGAGTCACAGAGAGGCTAGTGCTTGTGTGTGTGTGCTGGCCTAGGCTGTGCTTTAATGCACTGTGAGCCATGTGTGTGTCTGTGTGTCTTTGTGTGTCTGTGTTCTGGTGTAGGCTATGTATTGAGTCACATTGATGCGTGTGTGTGTGTGTGTGCTACTATAGGCTGTGCATTCAGTCACACTGAGTAATCTATATATGTGTGCAGCCTTAGACACTGTATTAAATCACAGTGATCCATTTATTTGTTGGGGTGTGTGATTGTGTTTGCTGGTACGGGATGTGCATTGAGTCACAGTGACAGGTGTGTGTGTGGGTGTTTGTACTGCTATAGGCTGTGCAATGAGTCATCGGGAGCCATGTGTTTTTCTATGTGTGTGTGGTCGTGTGTTCTTGTATAAGCTGGGCATTGAGTCACAGTGAGCCGTGTGTGTGTGTGCTGATATAGGCTGTGCATTGACCCACAGTGAGCCGTGTGTGTGTGTGGATATAAGCTATGCCTTGAATCATCATGAGGAGGCCATCTGTTTGTGTGTGTTTGTGTGTTAGTATTGTTTGTGCATTTACTCACTGTGAGCCATGTGTGTGTGTGTCTCTGTGTGTCCGTGTGCTGATATAGGCTGTGCATTGAGTCAAATTGATCCATGTTTGTGTGTGTGTGTGCATGCAGCTATAGGCTGTGTTTTGAGTCACAGTTTGCCGTGTGTATGTGTGTGTGCTGCTTCAGGCTGTGCAGCACACTGAGATTTGTATGTTTGTATGCTGTTATAGTTCTGCGTTTAGTTACAGTTAACTGGGTGTGTGTGTGTGTGTGCTGGTATCAGCTGTGCATTCAGTCACAGTGAGCAGTGTGTTGTGTGTGTGTGTGTGTGTGTGTGTGTGTGTGTGCTGGTATATGCTGTGCATTCACTCACTGTGAGCCCTGTGTGTATGTGTCTTTTTCTGTCTGTGTGCAGTTATATGGTGAGCATTGGGTCACATTGATTCATCTGTGTGGTGCTTTTATAGGCTGTGCATTCAGTCATAGTGAGCCGTGTTTGTACGTGTGTGTGCTGGTATAGGCTGTACCTTGAGTCACAGTGAGCCATGTTTGTGTGTGCATTGAGTCCTTGTGTATCTTGTGTGTTTTTGTGAATGTGGGTTTGTGTGTTGGCATATGGTGTGCATTGAGTCACAGTGAGCCATTCGTGTGTGTTTGTTTGTGTGTGTGCTGGTATAGGCTGTGCCTTGAGTCACTGTGAGCCATGCTTGTGTGTGTGTGTTGTGTGTTCTTGTATAGGCAGTGCATTGAATCTCAGTGGCTCGTTTGTGTTTGTGTGCTGGTATAGGATGTGCATTGAGGCACAGTGAGCCGTGTTTGTGCCTGTGTGTGTGTGTGTGTGTGTGTGTGTGTGCTGGTACAGGCCGTGCATTGAGTAACTGTTAGCTGTGTGAAAGTTTGTAGGTCTCTCTCTTTTTTTTTTATGTTGTGCAGACCTCTCACCGTTGTGGCTTCTCCCATTGTGGAGCACAGGCTCCGGACGCACAGGCCAAGTGGTCATGGCTTATGGACCCAGTCGCTCCACGGCATGTGGGATCTTCCCACACTGGGGCATAAACCCATGTCCCCTGCATTGGCACGCAGACTCTCAAACTCTGGCCACCACGGAAGCCCTGTGTGTCTCTTTGTGTATGTGCTAGAATGGGCTGTGCATTGAGTCACATTAAGCCATGTGTGTGTGTGTGTGTGTGTGTGTGTACTCTTATAGGCTGTGCATTGACTCACAGTGAGCCATGTGTGTGTGTCTGTGTGCTGCTACAAGTGTGCATTCAGTCACAATATGCCATGTATGTGTGTGTGTGTACTAGTATAGGTTGTGCATTGATTTTGACTAAGCCATTTGAATGTGTGTGTGTTTGTGTGCTGATGTAGCTGTGCATTGAGTCAGAGTGAGCCATGTATGTGTGTGTGTCTGCTGGTATATGTTGTTCATTGCGTCCCAGGGTGCCATCTGTAAGTGTGTATCTGTATTTTTGTGTGTCATCGTATGGGCTGTGCATTGATTTACATTGATACGTGTGTGTGTGTGTGTGTGTGTGTCCTGTTATAGGCTATGCATTGTGTCACAGTGAGCTGTGTGTGTGTATGTGTGCTGGTATAGGCTGTTCGTTGAATGTGAGCTGTTTGTGTCTGTGTCTGTGTGTGTTTCTGTGCTGGTATAAGCTGTGCATTGCATCACAGTTTTCCACGTGTGTGTGTGTGTGCTGGTACACACTCTGTGCTGAGTTACATTGAGGGGTTTGTGTTGGTATAGGCTCTGCATTGGGTCACAGTGAGCGTGTATGTGTGTCTGTGTGCTTGTGTAGGCTGTGTATTGAATCACAATGAGGTGTGTGTGTGTTTTGTGTGTGTGTTGATGTAGGCTGTGCAAGTCACATTGAACCATACGTGTGTGTTTTGGTATAGGCTGTGCATTGAGTCACAGTGAGCCCTATTGTGTGTGTGTGTGTGTGTGTGTGTGCTGGTATACACTGTGCATTGAATCTCAGTGAGCCCTGTGTGTGTGTGGGTTGTCTGTATGCTGGTATAGGCTGTACATTGAGTCACAGTGAGCTCTGTGTGTGTGTGTGTGCTTGTATTTGTTCTGCATTGTGTCACAGTGAAACATGTGTGTGTGTTTCCCGATATAGGGTGTTCATTTAGGCATAGCGAGCCAGGTAAGCTTTCCATGAAACCCTACCTGTGTTACCACCATCCACCAGCTCTCCACTAGATCCCCAAAATGCCTCTTCTGAGACCCAGTACCACCTGTGGCCCAGGAAGTCAGCTGGAGGGGAAGACAGAGAGGAAAGAGACTTAACCGGCCTCCATGAACACTTCTTTCTTATTTCAGCAAAGCCTAAGGCCTGGTGAGCATGTGGCTGGAGGCTGTCCCCTATCCTGCAACCCACGCACCACATCCTTGACCTTCGAAGGGCCACACTGGCATGAGACCCTTCAGCTTCAGCTCTAGGAGCTCCAGATAAGCCAGTGTCTAGTTTACACTCGCTTATGAAATTCAAGTATGAGGCATACCAGACAGCAACATCCAACCAGGCCAAACCCCTGGGAAGAGCGGTTCTCCACATGGTTGATGGCGTGGGGACTGAGGCACATGGACGCTGTACATCAAGCAATCCGAGGAGGGCACCTCCACCCTTCTGAGGTGTCCTCACTGAAAATACATCAGACAAACCTAAGGTGGTTTCCATTATGGTTTGTCACAGGATATTGAATAGAGTTCCCTGTGCTCTACAGTAGGACCTTATTGTTTATCCATCTTATATATAATAGTTTGCATCTGCTAATCACAGCCTCCCTATCTTTCCCTCCCCACACCCTTGGCAACAAGTCTGATCTCTATGTCTGTGAATCTGTTTTTCTTTCATTGATATGTTGATCTGTGCTGTATTTTACATTCCATTTATCAGTGATATCATATGGTATTTGTCTTTCTCTGACATACTTCACTTAGTGTGATAATCTCTAAATCTGTCCATGTTGCTGCAAATGGCATTATTTCATTCTTTTTTATGTCTGAGTAATATTCCATTGTATATATGTACCACATCCTCTATCCACTCCTCTGTTGATGCACATTTAAGTTGTTTCCATGTATTGGCTACTGTAAATAGTGCTGCTATGAACATTAGGGTGTGTGTACATTTTTCAAATTTTAGTTTTGTCTGGATATATGTCCAGGAGTGAGATTGCTGGATCATATGGTAACTCTGTTTTTTTTGAAGAAACTGCATACTGTTCTCCATAGTGGCTACACTAACTTACATTCCCACCAACAGTGTAGGAGGACTCCCTTTTCTCCACATCCTCTCCAGCATTTGTTATTTGTAGACTTTTTAATGATGGCCATTCTGACCTGTGTGAGGTGGTACCTCATTGTAGTTTTGATTTGCATTGCTCTAATAATTAGCAATGGTAAATGTGAATTTCTTGATTCCAAGCATCATGCTGTGGTGACAGTTGTTGTTTCCACTTGGGAAGTCTTGGGTGAAGAATATGTGGAGAGGTGCTATTTGCAATAGATTTTTTTTTGGAAGTCAGAAATTTTTCAGAACAAAAAGCTGGTCAGTTTTTCCCCACAATTTTAAAGGAGGATTTCCTTCCCTGTCTCCTCACCCTCTAGTGCTTACCTGTGGTGTCTGGAGGGTAGCTTTAAAGTGGAGTTCTGATAGTTTTTCACAACAGAAGGCTGCCCTCTGCTGGCTTGCCTGGTGTAGTGTGGGATACACTGGCATTTTGTGCCCCGCTCTGCGGTGCCTGGAGTTCCTGGATTTCCAAAAGATTCTTCTTTTTTCTTTGCGTTAGTAGGGCCTCTCACTGTTGTGGCCTCTCCCGTTGCGGAGCACAGGCTCCGGAAGCGCAGGCTCAGCGGCCATGGCTCACAGGCCCAGCCGCTCCGCGGCATGTGGGATCCTCCCAGACTGCGGCACGAACCCGTGTCCCCTGTATTGGCAGGCAGACTCCCAACCACTGCGCCACCAGGGAAGCCCCCAAAAGATTCTTGATTTAAGCCCTTGGTATGGAGGAGGGTGCTTATCTGTAATGGTCCCCTCGGTATTGGTCCATGTGTGTGGCTGATGTGGACATTATAAGTGAGTGCAGGCAGCCAGGTGATGGGGTGGGGGAACACAGCCGGGCACCGAGGGTGCAGTTGGCAGCCTGGCCTCCCCTCCCTGGTGCCGCACGGGGCCCTGCAGGCCAGGCCACCGACGCTGAGCACTCAGTGCTCAGAAGCCAGAATTCCCTGCTGGGGAAAAAGAAGAGAGGATTGCTTGCTCCTCGCCGGCTTCACTTCACTACCTTCACTCTTTGGGTTCCTCCCTTCAGCCTCTCATGCACCAGGGCCTGGAGATGAATGGGTGCCGTGGGGGTCACTGGGAGAGGGCAACTGCAGGCCTAGTATCACTACCCTGGACCTTGAGGCGAGCGAGGAAGTAGACCTCAGAGACATGAGGGCAGCAGCTGAGGAGGGATGCCAGTTTTTTAAGGTTCTGCGAGTGGCCAGTGCCTCCTTGCTGATGCACGAACAGGTGCAGAGGCCGCCCTGCCGCGTGTTCCTCTTTTAGGGCCCCTCAGAGCATAGGATGACTCCCAGAAAACCTTCACCAAAGAACCCTATTTAACTTTCCGCTCTGGGTTTCCCAAATATATTTGTGCTTGGTTTGCCTCTACCCCACGTTTAAACATTTAATGCCATTCAAAATACCAGCATGTCTTGAGAGGCACAGTTACAAGGATGGCAACTCCGGGCAGCAATGCAGGACTCTGGATGTTGGATATTAAGGGCCTGCAGTCCCCTGAGGTGGAGTGGAGGGTGCTAGGTCATCTCCATATGAGACCTTGGTCAATAAATGTGATTTTCGTATACACTTTTACCCAGATAAGCTTTCGGCATAAGAGAAAATAGGCAAACACACACATATACAATACACATGTGTGTGTAACCATAGCTAACAATTTATATTAAATCAATACTTGTGTTCTAGGTTGCGGCGAGCCGCTTCTGACCAGCAGAATGACGAATCACCACACGCTAGATTCTTCTCGCATCACACTTTATTGGAGTACAGCTTGGTTTCAGGCGGATGGAAGGAAGACCCCGTACGCTCGAGCCTGTCTGCTTATATAAGGGCTTAAGGACTCGTGTAAGTCCCTGATTCGTCCGTATGGTTATCGCATTTCGCAAGCCGGACTTTGGATAGGCCACTGCTTCAAAACCTGATTAGCATATTAGGTGCATACGCCCTAGCGGCATACTTAGCGCATGCGCAATGGCTATCCAGCCGCGCCCTACACTAGGTACTTTTTGTTTTTTTGGTTACACCAATGTGGGGATATTAGTTCCCTGACCAGGGATTGAGCCTGTGACCTCTGCAGTGGAAGTGCAGAGTTTTAACCACTGGACCTCCCGGAAAGTCCCTCCAGATGCACGTTTGCCGCCCTCTAATATTGATGAAGACCCATCTACCCATGCTGACCTGGCCAGCTTCAGACCACAGTTCTCTGGAGACCGCCCCACTCTCCCCACATCCCTTACCCTCTCCTGACAGCTCTCCCTTTGGCATGCCAGCTGCCCCAGCAGCATCACCAGGATTCCTCAAGTGAACTGAGGTTCTGTTAGACCCTTAATGTATACTCACTCTCCCATTTCATCCCTAGAAGATTCTTTTCCTTCCTGTACAAGTCAGGATGACAAGGCTTTTGAGACATATGTTGCCATGTTGGGTAACGTGTTCACATATGTCATCCCTCCCCTCCATCTCTCCTTTTTCCCTTTTTTTAAGAAACAGGACTCCTAACTATATATCATCGTCTCTCTTGTTTTTATTGAAGTAGAGTTGATTTACAATGCTGTGCCAGTCTATGCTGTACAACGAAGTGACTCAGTTATACACATAGAGACATTCTTTTTTTATATCCTTTTCCATTATGGTTTATCACAGGAGACAGGATATAGTTCCCTGTGTTATACAGTAGGACTTTGTTGTTTGTGCATCCTATATATAATAGTTTGCATCTACCCCAAACTCCCAATCTACCTCTCTCCCTCTTCTCCTCCCCCTTGGCAATCACAAGTCTGTTTTCTATGTCTATGAGTCTGTTTCTGTTTTGTACATAGGTTCATTTGTGCCATATTTTAGGTTCCACATATAAGTGATATACAATATTTGTCTTTCTCTTTCTGACTTACTTCACTTACTATGATCATCTCTAGGTCCATCCGTGTTGCTGCAAATGGCATTATTTCCTTCTTTATTTCATTTTTAAAATTTTCATTCTTTTCTAGTATTCCCTTGTATATATGTACCATGTCTTCTTTATCCATTCCTCTGTCAGCGGACATTTAGGTAGTTTCCACATCTTGGCTACTGTGAATAGTGTTGCTATGAACATCAGGGTGCATGTATCTTTTTGAATTAGAGTTTTCTTTGGATATATGCCCAGAAGTGGGATTGCAGGATCATATGTTAACTCTATTTTTAGATTTCTGAGGAACCTCCATACTGTTCTCCATGGCGGCTGCACCAATTTACATTCCCACCAGCAGTGCAAGAGGGTTCCCTTTTCTCCACACCCTCTCCAACATTTTTAACTACATATTTTTGAAATCAGCTTTTTATTTAGCAATACTAGGAAATTTTTCCTTAATTATTCTTCATAATGTGGAATTGCTGTGTAATGTCCTATTATAAGAATATAAAATGGTTTACTGTACATGTTCTACAGTCACATAGATCTTAAAAGTGGACTCTTAGGGTCCATTAGTAAACATACTCTCCTCCGGGTGGGGGGACAAAAAAACGTGATAGAGGAGACAAGATGAAGAAAATGTGTGCCACAATCAGCAGGAGAGACACTGTCATAGCATCCGTGACCTAGCAACAGACAATGATGGACATACGGACAGTGGGTGGTAGAACACAGTGTTAGTGGAAGGCTGAGGAGAGGACATTGGACTCGCAGGCCAGACTCACACAGTGTGGCTGAGAGTTCACGCCTGCTCATAGTAAGGATCAGCCATAGAGAGCAGAAGATATCAGCAGGGCTTGCCTGCTGAACTAGCCACTTTCCTCCCCAGACACTCATTCCTTTGGAGACTAGTTAGTAGAGGCACAGTATAATTTACATTATAATATAAACCACTAATCTGATGATAAATGAATTAACCAATGAAATAGTAATATAACAAAAAGAATCCTCATAATGATGAAAGTCATACACTAGACACATGAAGTAGAAACATGCTTTAATGGATAATACTTGACACATTTACAGTACTATTAATTTCATAGAGTCACCTATTTTTTAAATTTTTTAATTAATTAATTTTTGGTTGCATTGTGTCTTTGTTGCTGTGTGTGGGCTTTCTCTAGTTGTGGTGAGTGGGGCTGCTCTTCATTGCAGTGCACGGACGTCTCATTGTGGTGGCTTCTCTTGTTTCAGAGCACGGGCTCTAGGTGCGCGGGCTTCAGTAATTCTGGTGCACAGGCTCAGTAGTTGTGGCTTGTGGGCTCTAGAGCACAGGCTCAGTAGTTGTGGTGTACAGGCTTTGTTGCTCCATGGCTCATGGGATCTTCTGGGACCAGGGCTTGAACCCATGTCCCCTGCGTTGGCAGGCAGATTCTTAACCACTGCATCACCAGGGAAGTCCCTCTTTCTTAAATTTTAAATGTAGAAACCATCAGTCATAACTGTTTAGTAAAATGATTTTAAGCAGGACATATCTGTGGAACTGCTAGGTCGCATTTCAGGTGACTGCGAGGAAAGAGTAGAAAGAACAGTCTCAAAGAAGAAAGAATTCAAAGAGAGGCAAAGTGATAGATAAGAAGTGATTTATCAGAATAGGACGCTAGTGAGGTTCACAAGCAGGTGGATGAAACGGTGCTGCTCACCGAGAACTTAGAGGCCTGCAGTTTTATAATCAAAGGAATGTGGGGAGGGAGAGAAGGCCACGTTCCTCCTTGTTCTTGGGTAGATGTCACGCTTCCATCATCAGCTACTCCTGCAGGTTGTGCAGGGGAGTTTTCTTGTCCCTACATGGTCAAATTGGGGCTGTCATGGTGCAATGGAAAAATTATTTCAGGTCTCAGTACAATGAGGGTCTTTCACTTTGAAATGTCACCTGTCCATAAATTATCATTTTTTAAGTGTGCAGAGAGCATGTCCTAGGGGTTATTAATTGAGGTCACTGGGCAGGATGTGGGTCTCAAGCCACCATTATTTTATTGTTTTGGGGCATGTCTCATGCTTCTGTTGCATGAGTTTGTTGCTAATAATAAGCCTGCTTGGCTTTGTGGTTAAGGAAACCTGCTTTCTTGAGTGATCGTTAACTTAGAGGGTCTCCCTTACTTTTTTCTTTACTTATAATCCCCTAGTGGGATTAACTGTTTAATCACCTTGTCCCTTTGCTCTGTCCCTATCATCTGTACTTATTAATATTCTAGGTAGGTTTTTAAATAGTGAAGTTAATTTGTTTTAAAAATAAGATGAAAATTATGAGAAAGGGAAGTTTCCAGCATGTCCATGAAACAACAAACAAATCAATTTTGGAAGCTGTCACTTATTTTGAAAATGAGATCCATGAATAGATTTCAAGAGAGTTGTGAACCTGGGCAAAACTGTGATTGGGTGGCAGGGGGGCAGTATGTAGATATAGGGTAAATAAACGTTTAAATTTCAATATTTGTCTAACATTTGCTATGTGTAGTTGTTAAATGTATTCTTTTTTTTTTTTTTTTAATTTATTTATTTATTTTTGGCTGTGTTGGGTCTTCGTTTCTGCGCTAGGGCTTTCTCTAGTTGCGGCGAGCGGGGGCCACTCTTCATCGCGGTGCACGGGCCTCTCACTGTCGCGGCCTCCCCTGTTGCGGAGCACAGGCTCCAGACGCGCAGGCTCAGTAGTCGTGGCTCACGGGCCCAGCCGCTCCACGGCATGTGGGATCCTCCCAGACCAGGGCTCGAACCCACGTCCCCTGCATTGGCAGGCAGAGTCTCAACCACTGCGCCACCAGGGAAGCCCTTAAATGTATTCTTGACATGTCCTCTCCACTATCAACTTTTGAATGCACTGAAAATTTCCATAGTAAAAGCATGGGCAATCTTATGAGTTTTTACTGAAAAGTTGAGTTGATATTCAAAAACAAAAGGAAAAACAGAGTAGCAAAAACAATTTTTAAAAAATACATTGGTCAACATTAAAGACAACATTTACAGCACTCACCCTCCTTACTCTAGAACTTTAACAATTATACGGGGGAAAAAAGAGGCATTACCTTAACTTTTTTGTATGAGCTGAATTTTAGAGTAACCCAGTAGGCATACTTGATGAGAGAACGTTCTTTACAAAATCATCCCAGCTAATAAATCTGGCAAGACTGTTCACATTAAAGTCACCTCTTGTAATTCTTAGTGAAATGGTTGATTTAAATAAGGACCATCAATGATGAGATTTTGGTGGAAGTTTGGTGAACTTTACAAGAGGGTATGAGCTTTCCCCTCATGACCCACCCATCAACTTTGCATCATTAAAAAGGAAAAGTACTGTATGCCATCTGGTATAATGCACTCAGTATGAAACACAGGGCACCACTTCTGAAATACTCTCCCACAAAGACCTGATCTAGAATCTAATTAAGCCTCAAGAAGTAACACATTTCATGACAAAGACAATTGACTCAGTTTATTTACCAAAACTAAATTTTCCTTAAAGGGCAGACGGGGTTTGGTGGTAGAGAAGATGCTTTAGTTTTAGCCTTAAGGGTCATTGTGAGCACCTTGTGTAGAAAAAACAAATCCGAAGAATTTATTTTGAGGCATTTAAAAATTCTAAGTATTAAATGATAGCAAGGAATAACTGTTAACGTTCTTTAGGCAAGGAAATGTCTTTTTTGTTAAGATGAGGGGACATAATGTCACTTAATATTTTGGGGAAAAAAAAGATTAAAAGAAGGCAAGAAAGCTAATATGGAAGAATTTTGATATTTGAATCTGGTAATGGATATGGAAGAATTCCTTATCGTATTTTCTCTACTTTTGCACATTTTGGAAATTTTTATATGATAAATATATGTAATTACTGTGTCATAGGAAATAAGTCTGTGGTTTTTAGCAGAAGTTTAAGAGGGAGATGTGAGAATCTAAGAAACTCTTATTTCCATACACTAGGTTTATAGTATTATTAACTAGGCAATAATTAAAATAATTAAAAACTGGCATGTAGGCAAGATTTTTAAAAATGAAATTTCCTTAATTGAATCAATGAACCAAATTCAGACTCATAATATAACCAAAGCAAACAGTTTGCCACTTTCTGCCCAAAACTCATTTACCATGATCTTGAGTCCTTGGAAATATTTAATAGAGCATTCTGGTAATACTTCCTACAAACTCTTGGTAATCTTGGATTTGCAAAGTCAATGAACCAGGAATTTTTCATTTCTGAAACTTCAGGACGCACTTGGCTATCCAGGGGGAGTTTGTAAGAGAGGAAAAACAACCCACTTAACAACATCATGAAGCCGGCCAAACATACCTCGAGAGAAGCACTGCCAATTCGCTGAGTATCTGGCTTGAAGGGCGTATTGAAAGATGGTGGGAAGGCAATATGCTCTTCATTCATCACAGAGTGGTAATTCCAGATGACGCCAATCAAGATACAGAGACCAGCAGCTATGTTGAGAGTTCCTGAAGTGACAGATGGATTGCAGGAGGCATTCGGCTGAAGAATTCCCATGTACACATTCCTAAGTGGAAAGATAATGGAGGCTTTCTTCCAGAGCCCTAGAATGCTGGCGACCAGGAGGAGGTTTTGCACAACACACATACCCAGAGGTAGGCAATTATCATGGTAGCTGTAATGGTGACATGTTGTGCCTCTGCTGATTTTGTTGGTGTGAAGGAAAATGCACTCTCCACATTCCCACGCAGGCTAGATCAGAGGGGAAGAGAGAGGTTTTGTCCATATACCATACTCACCATGTCACCAGGCTCATGGCAGTGGTGCCAAGGATCCATCCAATGGTTGCAACTACAAAACCTACTACTTGGCGATTGGCACTATTGATGAATAACGGCATGGTGGCCGTGTACCCAAGGGAACTGCAAACAAATACAGGGCATCATGAAAGTGAAAATTTAGGGCTGGAACAACACATTCACCTGTCCATTTCCATCCCACTCCCAGACCACCCCAGTCCCTAACATTTACACCATGTTGATGAGCAGTGCTGTATTTGAAAGGCAAGTGCTATTATTTCAGACTAGAAACATTTGACCCTCATGCTACACTGGTGGGAGTGGAGACCCGGCCAACTTTGTGAAGGGCCATTTGGCAATATTTATCAAAAGGTTCAAAATACACAAACCTTCAAACAGGCAGTTCCACTGCTGGGTTTTTGTCCAAAATTGTAGCTAAGCTTGGCCATAAACATTCAGTCACAAAGATGGTCAGCACAGACATGTCTGTAAAATTGGAAAAAGGGAAACAACTTCAAGTCCAACAAGAGGGCTTGGTTAAATAATGAATGCCAGTCCCATACAAGGGAGCTATGTGCCAGCACTCAAAGTATAACTGGACTCGTATGAGGTGTGATACTTTGTGTATGACTCTTTTTAAGTTACCTCCGTATTGCAGCATGTATGAGTACCAGGCAGCTTTGATTGCACAGTAGCATTTATTCATGTGTGTGGATGTACCACAGTTCGTTTATTCATTCATCTGTATTTGGACATATTAATTGGTTCCAAGTTTTGGCTCTCATGAATAATGCTGCTATAAACATTTCTATAGAAAACTCGGTATGGGTATATGTTCTCATTTCTCTCATGTAGATACCCAGGACTGGGATTAGTGGGTCATACAGCAAATGTATGTTTACCTTTTTAGAAAGTTCTAAACTGTTTCCCCATGTGGCTGCACCATTTTACATCCCCACCAGCAATGTGTGAAGGTTACAGTTTCTATCTTCTCCAACATTTTGGTGTATTTAGTCTTTTTGATTATGGCTGTTCTAGTTGCCATTCAATCAAAATGTGACCAGAGGAGGAAGATGGTCACAATATATCAAGTACTAACAGCATGTTACAAATTAGTATGTATAATATAATCAGGGATATGAATAAAACTGGAAGTCTATATGATGAGTTACTGAGAGATATTTTTAACTGGGTTACAGGGGTTATGAGCTTTGAAAGCTGTTTGTATTGTGAACAATCAGATTCATATAGGAAAGAGCGCATAATCTAAGTGTAGCACTCAATTAATTATCCAGGAGCACATACCCACACAGCCACTGCTCAGTTGAAGATATACATTATCACCACTTCCTTATCTGTTCTTATAGTTTTTCACGTCAGAATGCACCCCCACACACAAACATTTGTTCGATTCTGCCTGTTTTTCAAAACTGGAATTATGCAGTAGGTGTTCTTTGTGACTGGCTTCTTTCACTCACTGTGTTTGTGACCTCACATTGTGATTTTTTTAAATGAGGTCTAGTTATTCAATATTTTCAGATATTTCTGTCATGAGCAGGATTTTTAAAAATAAGAATAAAAATGACCTCATTGGAGTTGTGTAGCAATGGAGGATTCTGGTACATAATTCTGGTACATAAACACCCTATAATAACTAACGGGTATTAAAGTTATGCATTCACCACAATATTTAGCACATATAAAAGTAGAAGGCAAATGTCCATGGAGGGTCGAATTTAAAATGCAGATAACAAAACTAAGTATGTGGGTACAATCTTATTTTTTGCCCATGATAAAATGTGCTGGAAAGTTACAAAATGAGATGCATCTGACTATTGGAATTACTAGTGATTTTTGTTATATTTTAAGGTAAAACTATATTCCTTTAATTGGAGAAAAAAATGTGTGGGGGCACATACAGCCATATCAGCATAGAAGTGAATAAGGGGTGAGGCAGGAGCAGAGACTGAAGCCAGTTCATGGAGGATATTGAGGGGCCCAGATTTTATTGCAATGAAGATACCAGGTGGGAGAGAGGAACAGGGCGAGGGATTTTGCCAGAGTGATATAAGTGATCCCCTCTCATGGCCAGAGCGCTCCTGGCAAATGCTGTATTTATAAAGATCGTTCTTTTTGGCCAGTAATCCTCAACATATTATTTTGAAGAAATAATTTAAATGGCACATTGGCAGGAATCAAACAGTTGGGTTGAATGAGTTTAACTGACTACTAGTTGCTGCAGCATGTGGGCTGAGATAAGAATTTAAATGTTCAAAGTAATTGAACATGTTAAACAGGGACATTCAAGTATGTTAAGGAGATGGCATGCTGCCTCAGCTTTTAGACTTAGAAGTTGGCTCACTTTGCTGCACCAGGACAATTCAAGTCCACACACCATGCATGGAACATTCATGAGACTAATGGTTTGAATGACATGAAAGTTAATGAATAAGTTAAAGTCATAGGCTCCCTCTGAAGCAGTCCTTTGGTGCCAGCAGAGAAGCTACCTTGTCCTCAATTCAAATCAGCAGATTATTCAGAACAGTTTTGCATTCCAGCCCTAGTCCTCTTGATGAAAAACCCAGGGGGATAAGAACTTACATGACATGTGTAGCCAGGTTTGGTGGTCTTCTCAGAGAGAGGGAGAGTAGGGGAAGGGTGAGAGCAGTTTGCAAGGGAGTGGTTGTGGGAATGCACCTCAGAACGCAAGCTGGGCTGGAAGGAAGGGAAGACTGAAGACACGCATTGAAAGTGGTAATATTAATTATGACACCTGCACATGTTAAAAGCAGTTTTGATAACTATTTCCAAATATTTAAATCCTGGGCATTTAAAAAATGCATTTTAAACTATCTTTTCTGGAAAGGGATCCATAGGCTTCACTAGAAGTTAAAGAGGCCCATGCACAGAAGAGATGGAGTACTTCTGCTTTCCAGGGTTGCAGGCAGTATGGCCGAGAATCACCTGTAGTGGCAAAGTGGGTCCAGAGCCATGAGGCAGCTTCATGATCCAGGTTAGAGATGAGGAGATACACACAGAGTACATACACTGAGTTAGAAAAATCCATCACTGGTGGTAACAAAGTGTATTTCAAAGTCTTCTTTGTGTAAATATGGAAAGATGCTCCTATCTTTTTCCATATCTGTGTGAATATGCATGGAAAATTCTATAAGTACAGCACCTAAAACCGCTGAAGACAGTCTCTGAGTGGAATCGGGGTATGGAATAGAAGGGCAGTGCCCTTTTCACAGTAGGTCCTTCATCACTATTTATTCAATATTCACATGTGGTTTCCATGAGAAAGAAAGGGAGAGAGAGAACTGTGTACTTATAAGGAAAGCTATTCAAAATACCTTGCAAAGTAGAAATTTAAGTTGCAGAAAAGTTTGTACAGAAATGTTCCTATTTCTGTGAAAATTAAGAAAAGTATATATTCATGTTTATATATGTATAAATAGAATATATATCAATACTCAAAAATATTTGCATAACGAAGATAATTTCTGGGAGCACAGCGTGATTAAAATTTCCTGCCTCTGGGAAGTACAGGCTGGAGGGACAGCATTCCCATCACATACAACATCCCCTTTCCCACAGTTATAATCTTTTGCCTGAAACAACTATTACTCTTAAAAGTTAAGCAATCAGTTAATTGAAAACAGGGAGACAAACAGAACAGAAGAAAGTCACAATGCCTCTGAGGGAGAAGGTGAGCAGTCAACTGGTAATTCCTGGAAGAACATAAGGAAGTCATTAAATGAGAAGCAGGAAGGGGAGGGGGATTTTGGATGGTGGCGATAGTTGCACAATAATAAAAAGATAGTTAATGTCACTGAGCCATACAGTTAAAAATGGTTACATGGTCAATTTTATGTTATATATATTTACCACAATAAGAAAAATAAAGATTAAATTATTGAGAACCTCAAAGAGTTTTTGTTTATACAGTTTGCATCTTTCAATATTTACCATATTAGAGATTAAAAGTGAGAAATTTAAAATTATTAATTCATATAATAAAGTAGTATATATTAACACAAGGATTTATATGAAAAGTAACTATTTTCCAAAACAAAATTTAGAGGTCATTGTTTATAGCGTTCTGTGAATTTCTTTAGTGTCAGGCTGAAAATAAAGTGCAGCTGGAGTCACATCTGCATTCAGCTGTTTGACATCATATGTCATGGAGCCTCTAGAAAAGTCCACAGTACACTTGTGAGAGAGTAAGAGTGAAGGAGGCACATAGAGTTTTAGTATGTACCATCAAAATTGTTTTGCCCTTGTGGACCCTGACCCCAACAAGTAGGCACTCTGAAAAAGTTTCACTTTGAGAATCACTTTTTTATGGGCCTTTTATTTATCTACTTCATCTAAGTCCCTAAACAACCTTACCAAGTCAGTATTCTTATCCTCATTTTCTAGGTGGCAGCACTCAGGACAGAGGTTGTGTAACTGGCCTGAAGTCACACAGGAAGTAGGTGGTGCAGACAGGCATCTAGCCTCAGATTCCATTGTCTTAACTCCACTTAGGGGTAACGTGGGAGAAAGCACAAACAGTCACCTAGAAAAGGAAGGGCACCCAAGAAGACGAAATTGGGGGAAGCACTTCTCAACTCTGGCCACAGCAAGTACCTTTCCAAGACCATGGACTGCGTCAGTTGCTTGGGATAAGTTGACAAGGGAACAGACATTTTAAAAGCTCCAGGGTGGTTCCAGTGTGCAACTAGGGTATGAGAACTACTGAATAAGGCAAAGCAAAGACATTCTGTGGAGGAGATGGAGGATGGAAGAATGTGATCTCAGGTGCCTGCCGCTGGAGTGAGGGATGCTGTCAGAGAAGCTGCAATGGATGCAATGGGAGACAGAGCACTTTAAAAACCAGCGTGCCCCCATCCATGGTGGTGTCAGCCAAACTGACAGTGGCTTAGGTCAGCCCTGCTGTGCCACTCTCTTTAGGATGTGTGTGCCCACAGGAAAGGCCTTGGGCATCTCCTTTCAGATTAGGAAACAGACTAGCAAGGCCAATTCCCCAAGTGATTGCCATATAATGTGAAGTGGCAAAGATACAGAAATGAAAGCTTTCGCCTCAGATGGCAGATTCAGCTCCAAGTCCCCATCACATCCACAAGAGAGCAGCTAACTAACTGTAGCCTACAATACTGAAAGATGACACCGTGAGCAGGGGAGGGGGAAGTGTAGGCTGCTACGAAGTGAAACAGTGGCATGGACATATATACACTACCAAACTTAGAATAGATAGCTAGTGGGAAGCAGCCTCATAGCACAGGGAGATCAGCTCCGTGCTTTGTGACCACCTAGAGGGGTGGGATAGGGAGGGTGGGAGGGAGACACAAGAGGGAGGGGATACGGGGATATATGTATACGTATAGCTGATTCACTTTGTTATAAAGCAGAAACTAAAACACCATTGTAAAGCAATTATACTCCAATAAAGACGTTAAAAAAAAAAACGACTCTAGCTTCTTAAGAGATATTCAAGATACCATTATTTTATTGCTTTTTGTTCCAAATCCTTGTCTTTGGAATTGTTGTGTTGTGAGAAAAATTACTAGAAAAGCCACCAGGAAAGGTTGGGTTGTCGTGTTTTCATTGTCATTTGTTTCTAGGTATTTTTTGATTTCCTCTTTGATTTCTTCAGTGCTCTCTTGTTTATTTAGTAGTGTATTGTTTAGCCTCCATTTGTTTGTATTTTTTTACAGATTTTTCCTGTAATTGATATCTTGTCTATTGCATTGTGGTCAGAAAAGATATTTGATACAATTCAATTTTCTTAAATTTACTAAGGCTTGATTTGTGACCCAATATATGATCTTTCCTGGAGAATGTTTCATAAGCATTGAGAAGAAAGTGTAATTTGTTGTTTTTGGATGGAATGTCATAAATATCAATTAAGTCCATCTTGTTTAATGTATCATTTAAAGCTTGTGTTTCCTTATTTGTTTTCATTTTGGATGATCTGTCCATTGGTGAAAGTGGGGTGTTAAAGTCCCCTACTATGATTGATTTACTGTTCATTTCCACTTTTATGGCTGTTAGCATTTGCCTTATGTATTGAGCTGCTCCTATGTTGGGTGCATAAATATTTACAATTGTTATATCTTCTTCTTGGATCGATCCCTTTATCGTTATGTAGCGTCCATCTGTGTCTCTTGTAATAGTCTTTAAAGTCTTTTTTCTGTGATATGAGTATTGCTACTCCAGCTTTCTTTTGATTTCCATTTGCATGGAATATCTTTTTCCATCCCTTCACTTTCAGTCTGTATATGTCCCTAGGTCTGAAGTGGGTCTCTTGTAGACAGCATCTATATGGGTCTTGTTTTTGTATCCATTCAACCAGTCTGTCTTTTGGTTGGAGCATTTAATCATTTATATTTAAGGTAGTTATCGATATGTATGTTTCTATTATGATTTTCTTAATTGTTTGAGGTTTGTTATTGTAAGTCTTTTGTTTCTCCTGTTTTTCCTGCCTAGAGAAGTTCCTTTGGCATTTGTCGTAAGGTTGGTTTGGTGGTGCTGAATTTTCTTAGATTTTGTTTGTCTGTAAAGGTTTTAATTTCTCTGTTGAATCTGAATGAGATTCTTGCTGGGTAGAGCAATCTTGGTTGTAGGTTTTTCCTTATCGTCAATTTAAATATGTCCTGCCACCCCCTTCTGGCTTTCAGAGTTTCTGCTGAAAGATCAGCTGTTAACCTTGCAGGGATTCCCTTGTATGTTAATTGTTGCAGTTCCCTTGCTGCTTTTAATATTTTTTCTTTGTATTCAATTTTTGATAGTTTGATTAATATGTGTCTTGGTGTGTTTCTCCTTGAATTTGTCCTGTATAGGACTCTCTGTTCTTCTTGGACTTGATTGACTATTTCCTTTCCCATATTAGGGAAGTTTTCAACTATAACCTCTTCATATATTTTCTCAGTCCCTTTGTTTTTCTCTTTTTCTTCTGGAACCACTATAATTTGAATGTTGTCCCAGTGGTCTCTGAGACTGTCCTCAGTTATTTTCATTCTTTTTTCTTTATTCTGCTCTGTGGTAGTTATTTCCACTATTTTATCTTCTAGGTCACTTATCTGTTCTTCTGCCTCAGTTATTATGCTATTGATTCCTTCTAGGTAATTTTTAATTTCATTTATTGTGTTGTTTATCATTGTTTATTTGCTCTTTAGTTCTTCTAGGTCCTTGTTAAACACTTGTTGTATTTTCTCCATTCTATTTCCAAGATTTTGGATCAACTTTACTATCATTACTCTGAAATGTTTTTCAGCTAGACTGCCTATTTCCTGTTCATTTGTTTGGTCTGATGGGTTTTTACCTTGCTCCTTCATCTGTTGTGTATTTCTCTGTCTTCTCATTTAGCTTAACTTACTATGTTTGGGGTCTCCTTTTGGCAGGCTGCAGGTTCATAGTTCCTGTTGTGTTTGTTGTCTGCTCCCAGTGGGTAAGGTTTGGTTCAGTGGGTTGGGAAGGCTTCCCGGTGGAAGGGACTGGTGCCTGTGTTCTGATGGATGAGGCTGGATCTTGTCTTTATGGTGGGCAGGACCACATCTGGTGGTGTGTTTTGGGGTGTCTGTGACCTTATTATGATTTAAGGCAGCCTCTCTGCTAATGGTGGGGTTGTGTTCCTGTCTTGCTAGTTTTTTGGCATAGGATGTCCAGCACTGTAGCTTGCTGGTCATGAGTGTAGCTGGGTCTTAGCATTGAGATGGAAATCTCTGGGAGAACTTTTGCTGTTTGATAATACGTGGGGCTGGGAGGTCTCTGGTGGACAAATGTCCTGAACTCAGATCTCCCACCTAAGAGGCTCAGGCCTGAAACCCAGCCAGAGCACCAAGACCCTGTCAGCCACATGGCAACTAACTGTACGCCAACTGCGGGACGTGTTCAAGCTCATGCGATCACAGGTGAACTTGGGGCGGTGGAGTCTGCAGGCTGCACTGGCACTTGAGAGGTGGGCGTCCAGGTTAGCTCAAGTTTTAATATTTATTTTCACTCTGTAAATAAGGAAAAGCAGCTGAAGTTATTTTAAATTTTATTTATTTATTTATTTGGCTGTGCTGGGTGTTAGTTGCAACATGCAGGATCTTTCAGTTGAAGCATGCAAGATCTCTTTCCCTGAGTAGGGATCAAACCTGGGCCCTGCATTGGGAGCGTGAAGTCTTATCCACTGGAACACAAGGGAAGTCCCTATCTCAATTCTTACAGTGCCAGATAATAAAAGGAACCTTGTCAGTGGAATACTTAGAGTGTGTTTAGTCAGGCAATGTAGAATTGGGGTGCCATATGTTCGTAGGCATAATCTGTGACCTTGGGTTAATATGTATCTATAGATTCCCTGTAAGGTGAAGAAATTCCATGAAAAGTTAAGCTTGTGCTTAGTCCACTCCTCTGAGAGAAGAATAGTATCCTGATACAGTTAGCTTGTTGCCTGTAACCCTGCATGAGCTCTCATGGTCATTTTAAGACAAATATCATTTTACCAAAGTAGATTTTCAATATTGGTTGATTTTCACTTATTTTTTTAAGTTGGGGTATAGTAGCTTTACAATTTTGTGATAGTGATAAAATTGTGATACAATTTTCTTCTGTACAGTGAACTGAATCAGTTATATATACATGTATATCCTCTCTTTTTTGGATTTACTTCCCATTGAGGTCACAGAGTACTGAGTAGAGTTACCTGTGTTATACAGCAGGTTCTCACTAATTATCTATTTTATACATAGTAGTGTATATATGTCAATCCCAATCTCCTAATTCTGATTTTCACTTCTTATAGACTCTTTGTGATTTGGTGGTTCTCAATTGAAAGCAATCTTTTATAACCTAATTGTGCTTCTGTTTTTCTATCCAATTTTTTTTTCTACCTGAACTTCATTTAGCACTTTTCCTTATACTGGCCAGTACCATAAGTAATAAATATTTGCAGAGTGATAACAGCCTATACTCATTTAACCTTTTATAGACAAAGAGACAAAAAGAAAAATAACTGAATCAAGTCCCCTATGCAAGGCAATTAAAATGGAGAATAAAAATTATTCTTTAGGTAAAAAGGAGAAAAAAGGAAGAGAAATAAAATACCCATTCCTTCAAACATTTCCTTACTCTTCAGTGCAAGTGCAAGACATTATCCACTTTCTATGAGTCAGATGCTAGTATAATGGCTATTACTGGACTATGGCATAACAGAGCCCATTGGGGCTCTTCTTGAAACAAATCACAAAAGAAATGTTGTGTCAAATCCACAAAACATAATATTGTAACCTTGGTAACTCTGTCCTGTGATCAGCTCTTTCACATTCTTGCATTTCAATTTTGTCATTATGTCTGCATATAAAAACTAACTTCTCTCTACCTCATCTCCATGAAAGCAATCCTATCAGTAATAGAAACTTATCTCACTAAGAAAGAGTATAATTAAAATTACTTCAACTGCTTTTTCTTATTTACAGAATCAAAATAAATATTAAAACTCAAAACATGTTGAGAGGGTCTTCCCTGGGGGCGCAGTGGTTAAGAATCCGCCTGCCAATGCAGGAGACATGGGTTCAATCCCTGGTCTGAGAAGATCCCACATGCCATGAAGCAACTAAGCTGTGTGCCACAACTACTGACTCTGCACTCTAGAGCCCACGAGCCACAACTACTGAGCCCACGTGCACCACAAACACTGAAGCCCACACGTCTGCAGCCCATGCTCAGCAACAAAAGAAGCCACTGCCATGAGAAGCCCGTGCACCACAATGAAGAGTAGCCCCTGCTCGCCACAACTAGAGAAAGCCTGTGCACAGCAACAAAGACCCAACACAGCCAAAAACAAACAAACAAATAAATAACCATCTTGAGAGCCATCTAACGTGACCAGCAAAATATGGCCTATAAATTATTTACAAAAATTAATTTTTCATGTCAAAAACATGCTCAATATTTACTTCTAAGTATATTCAGAAAAATTCCTTACATAGGCTTACTTTTCAAGGTTGAGAGAATCACAAGTGTCTAAAAATCTCTCCTTCATAAAGAGTCAACAATGTAGACCTGGTAGAGATAAAACAGATTCAGGGGGTGAATTATGGTAGTAAGGGAGGACAGAGAAGGAAATATTGTTTTTCATTAGCCAAACAGATAAGAGTGAGTGGGTAGGTGGATTAGGAATAATGCATATGCACTGTATTCACCAAGAGTATGGTATTGAGGTATTACATACTATGCCCAGGTTCACAAATCTTTAATAATATTAGCTGTTGATAACTCGTTTGTCTCTCACCAAAGATTACCCTAAGCTAATCTCAGTGAACACATTTGCCCAAGGATATGCCCTTTCCCAGATTATCAGCAGATATCCAGTGAGTGGCCAATGAAGGCATACAAAAGTGTTGTTTCCTAGACTTAATTTGGAACAGGCCATCAGATTCAGAACTCCTCTTAGGAGAAACAGAAGTTTCAATTACAACTGCATTAATGGTCAATTTTACTCCTTGCCTTTCTCAGTTTCTTATAGGTGTTTCTCTTTACAACACTTCTCAATAAACCAGTTGTCCCTCCCACAGACTTTTGAGGGAACCTAACCTCAGACATTAAGAACAGTAGTCCTATCTTGTTTTAGCGTCTAGCAACAGCTAACTCTTCCTCCAGAAATCTTACTCAGAATTTTCTTTGTCCACAGAGACCAGTTCCATCTTTAGTACAGGTATTTATAATGGAATTGCCTCAGTGGTTTTCTGGAGTTGGATCATACTGACCTGCTAGAACCAGTTGTGTGCATTTTTTCACAAACCTGTTCTATAATCTTATATGGGTAGCTTAAAAATAGCTATAGTGGAACAACTCAAAAATTGGCAAAACAATACAAATACAAATTACTTTTTCAAGAGAGTAGTTTGCAAATATTTACCACAGTGTCACTGAGTTGCCTCCACTTTCACATCCAAAGATAAGCAAACTCAATCCTAGCCAGCCAGAATCTGACATTCTCAAGGTAAAATGGATTGGTTCAGGAATGGGTACATGACCTAAAGACAGCTAAAGAGATGAAAATATCATTTTGCAAGAATTTGCAAGTAAGACACCCACTTATACCAAAGATGCCGTAAAATCTAGAGGTGCTAAAGCAAACTCCATGCTACAAAGTCAGATCCTGTATTAAGAATGTACCAATTCTGAAAAAGTGGAATTATGAAAGGAAGAGAGAGAAGTAATATTCTGGGAACATTACTTGAGACCCTGAATATGTCAAAGACATACCTATGATCTGAACTATCAGTTACATGACCCAATAAATTTTCTCTTTGCTTAGGTATGTTATAGGTAGATTTCTGTCTCTTCAGTAAAATATATCTAAACAGATATACCATAAATGAATAAGTACAAGAAATACATGGTTCAAATACTCTAGGTCCCAAGTGAATGTAGGAAAGGCAAAGTGACAAAAAAGTACTTATTTATTAATAAAATAAAAACTGGCCCCCTGTTCCAGCTAATATAAAATAGATACCTTACCAAATACAACAATAAAACCTGGACAGCTACTAAACATCTCTGAAAAAAAAATAGCAATCAGACCTGAAAAAAGAACAGGAATTTGAAGTACCATCAAAGTAGCAAAGTTTACCTATTTTTTTTCTGTCTCTAGATGTCTTGTTTGAATAATGTAACCCAAAATAGAATGGAGAACTGGGATTAAAAATGAACCATTCAGAGGAAGCACTTTATTTCTGGCTTGAGGAAGTGGAAAAGAAAATCCTAAAACTCAGAGATATTGCAAAATTCCATTTTTTTCACTTTTTTTTCCTCTAGACAGTATCCAAAACAGGAGAGGTGAGGAGCCAAAACTCAGAGAGAGTAATTCACACTTCTCTTGAACTTCCCAATAGGGAAGAACAAGCCCCTTTTAAAACAAATCTTTCTTTTCCCTGTTACTTAATGTAAACTGGTCACAGAAACGCGAGATATCTTACAGTGACGAAGTTCCCAAATTTTTGGCAATAGAACTAAAAAAAAGAGGAGCACAGGAAAACCAGAAATTTCAAGGGAAGTTATGTAGATAGAGACTCAAGAAAGTGGTGTCATAAATAATAAACTCATTGGCTTATCCTTGTAATCACATGGATGGATCTGACCCTAATTAGTGTACCAAAGAACTGGATAGCTGAACTTAAGAGATAAATCACATCAAAGTCACAAATAGATGCCTTGGTAAATACTCATGGGACAAATATGTATAGCACTGCAAAGACACTGAAAACTGAGCTAACATTGAAAACACAACCCACAGAAGGACATCTGAAAATTGCAATGTGATTCTAACAAAATGATTTTCCTAATAAAATTCAAACATCAGTATTCTCTACAGGACTAAATAACACTCAGAAATCATGACATAATATGAAGAATGTTATGTTACAATTTAAAATTACTGAGCACACAAATGACCTGAAAAATTACAACTTGAATGGGGAAAAATAATCCAATAAAGGGGCATCAGAGATGTTAGTTTTGGTTGACAAAGACTCTAAAGTGCCTGAAATAAAAATGATCCAATGTAATAATGAACACTCTTAAAGGATATGAAAAATAATCTGTGAAAAATTTAGAATATATGTAACAGAATGAAGTAGAAAACTTACAAGAGAAAAAAGAAATAACCAAACTTTGAACAAAGCCTCATGAACCTGCAGGAAATAACAAAATTTAAGATCTGTCTCATTAAAATCTCAAAAGTAAGCAGAAAGAAATTAAGTAAGGAAAAAGAAAATAAAATATTTAAAGAAATACTAACTGAAAACATCCAAGTTTAGTGAACGACAGAAACAATATTGAAGAGAATACAATCAAAGAAGCCAACACCCAGAAACATAATCAACAGTTTAAACCTGAAGACGGACTTCCAGTTTCAGTTCGAAGCTCAATATGTTAAGAGTTTGGAAGTCATCACTCCTACCCTCATAACAGAATGAAAAACAAAACAAAACAACTGAACAAGAGAAAAATCAGTGGCTATTCCTTATATCT
Source organism: Neophocaena asiaeorientalis asiaeorientalis (assembly GCF_003031525.2). Lineage (NCBI taxonomy): Eukaryota > Metazoa > Chordata > Mammalia > Artiodactyla > Phocoenidae > Neophocaena > Neophocaena asiaeorientalis. Next base: position 471,348 of record NW_020171823.1, on the reverse strand, counting down.
AGCAGAGAATCTCAGTCTTAGGGCTAACTACCTCCTCAAAATTGGAGAGGCAGGTGAATATAAAGAACTACAACTGAGATCAGCTTATATGGAGCAGAAGCCCTGAGGAGCCATAAAATGGTATAAAGAGTTAAAACATACTGAGGAATTACTGGAGCCTCAGTGTGGACCAGCTTGAGAGTTAGAAACTCCCGGTACCCAGGTCTTAGAGAACCCTAAACTTTTTTGGGGTTTGTACCTCCAGCTTGGTTCAATATACAAAAATTTATTACTCCATCACACTGTCATCCTACAGAAGAAAAATCACATGATCCTATCATTATATGCCAAAAGTGAATTTCTCAAGGTTAAATATTCATTCATGAAAAAACTCTTACCAAACTAAAATAAAGGGAAACTTCTTCAATTTGATAAAGAGCCTTCCAAAAACCCTACAACTGAATCATACTTAATGGCAAGAAACAACATGTTTTCTCCTTAAGGCTGGGCATCTCACCACTCATATTCAACATTACCTGGGAGACCTAACTAATGCAATAAGACAAGGAAAGTTAATACAAGGAAAACAGATTCAGAAAAAATAGAGAAAACTCTTTTTGTTTGCACATGACGTGATTGACTATCTAGAAAATCCTTAGGAATTAACAACAAAAATAACCCCTACTAAAATTGTAAGTGATTTTTCAGGGTTGAATAATAGAAGTTTCATAGAAAAAAGTCAATTGCGGGGCTTCCCAGGTGGCGCAGTAGTTGAGAGTCCACCTGCCAATGAAGGGGAAACAGGTTCGTGCCCCAGTCCGGGAAGATCCCACATGCCGCAGAGCAGCTGGGCCCATGAGCTATGGCCACTGAACCTGCACGTCCGGAGCCTGTGCTCTGCAACGGGAGAGACCACAATGGTGAGAGGCCTGCGTACCACAAAAAAAAAAAAAAAAAAGTCAGTTGCTTTTCTATATACAGAAATGAACAACTGGAATTTGGAAGTGAAAATAAAATATTATTTAAATTGGTACTAAGAGGAAATTAAACCTAGGTATAACTAACAAAATAGGTACAAGATCTGAATGAGGGCAGCTACAAAACTTTGATGAAAGAAACCAAGCGAGCTCTAAATAAGTGCAGAGATCTTCTATGTTCAATACAAGGATTCAGTATTATTAAAATATAATTTTGTCCCAACTTGATTTATAGATTCAACAAAATTTCATTAAAATACTCAGCAAGTTACTTTTTTTTGGAAGTTGACAAACTTATTCTGAAGTTTATATGGAAATGTGTAAGATATATACCACCTGCCCTCAGACTAATAAATGATTGAAACAGATTAATTTAAAAAGTATAGCCAGGAGAGGTCCAGTGGCTATGACTCTGTGCTTCCACTGCAAGGGGCCATGGGTTTGATTCCTGGTCAGGGAAACAAGATCCCACGTGCTGCATGGCATGGCCAATAAAAGAGATTAAATGTACAGCCAACATAATACTGGAGAAGAGCAAAGTCAAAGGACAACACAATCTGACTTCAAGACATACTATAGAGGTATGACATCAAGACAATACGGTATATATAAAGAGTGGAAACATAGAGATCTACAAATATAGTCAGCTGATCTTTGGTGAAAGAACAAGAATTCATAGAGGAAAGGACAGTTTTTTCAACAAATGATGCTATAACTATTATATATTCATTTTAAAACAGATTTATCTAGACATTAACTCAAAATGGTCATTATATCTACAAAACAAATGTAAAACATAAAACTAAAAAGATTTGAAAAGATAACTGTCAAGGGCTCAAGTGAGTTGGAGAAAGCTAGTAGCAGAAAAGTCAATTAAAACAAGCCAAAGGAAAGTAATAGTAAAGTCTTAATTACTTATTATGATAGTATAAAGGAAAGTACTGACTCTTCCTAGTCTGTTTTTACCCTATGAAGTCACCCGCATATAGGCAGACCAGCTCGTGATTTTTAGTCCTCTCACTGTGAGGGATCCCCTAACAAAAATCTCTAGAAATTTTATGGACCACGCTTGCATGAAAGCTGAGGAAGAAGGAATGGGACTAGAAAAATATAGAGTACTGAGTGGAAACTATCTTTCCTCCATAGGTCCTCGGCCAAAGGCCCAAATAAAGAAAACTCCAAATGAAACACCTGGGCTAAGAATTGCAGATATGATTAAGAGGATGACCAGTTAGAGGACGCTGGTCCTTGACTGCAATTCCCTGGGGACACTGAAAAGCACTAACTGTGCACCAAGTCTAATGTAAGGAGGGTATCTCTCCAAATGCAGTCTGCCAGGTGAAGCCTTTGTTATTGCTATATGTGTGCCTAGGGGGAAAAAAAACTCAAAGGTTTTTCACCAAGAGACAGAATTCTCAATAACATAGGAGAAAGTCTACGTGATCTGGGATTTGAAAGTGAGTTTTTAGATATAGTGGCAAAAGCATTATCCTTGTAAGAAAAAAAAGTTGAACTTTATTAAAATCACCTGCATTGTGAAGAACACTATACAGAGAGTGGAAGAAAAGCCACAGACTGGGAGAAGATATTTGTAAAACACACAGCTGCTGTACACAAAATACACAAACAAAACTTGGAGCTCAGCAATAATAAAACAAACACACCATTTTACAATGGGCAAAACATCTGAACAGACAACTTACCGAAGAAGATATACCAATGGCAAATAGGCATCTGAAAAGATGCTCAATATTTTATGCTATTAGGAGATTACAAATTAAAACAGTGATTGCTTAAAATGGTTAAAATCCAAAAAAAGTAAGTACCAAATGCTGATGAGGATGAAGAGCCAAATAAACTCTTTCATTGCAGTTGAAAGTGCAAAATGCCAAAGCCACTTAGTTCGGCAATTTCTTCCACTTCTAATCTTACCACATAATCCAGCCATTATGCTGCTAGGTTTCGAATGAGGTAAAAAATTATGTCAAAACAAAAATCTGCATACACTTGAAACTAATACAACATTATAAATCAACTATACTCCAATAAATTTTTTTTTAAAAACTGCAAATGAATATTGATAGCAGCATTATTCATAATTGCTGAAAACTGGAAGCAACCAAATGCCTTTTAATAGAGACATGGATACACAAACTGGTAGATCCATTCAGTGGAGTACTGTTCAGTGATTGAAAGAAATGAGCTACTGAGCCACAAAAAGACTAAGTTAAAGAAGTCAATCTGAAAAGACTACATATTGTATGATTCCAACTGTAAGATATTCTTTAAAAAGCAAAATGGTGAGAAAGTAAAAAGATCAGATGTTGCCCAAAGGAAAAAATCAGGGAGGGATGAATAGGTGAAGCACAGGTAGTCAAACTTCTGAATAATATTGTAATGGTAAATGCACATTATGCATTCTTAATAACCATAGAAACATACAACCCAAAGAGTAAACTGTAATTAAACAGTGCACTTCAGTTAATAATAAATAGATATTTGGTTAACAATTAATGAATCATTAATTTTAACAAATTTACTTGTCAAAGAGTAATTTGATACTTGCTTCACAGACTCCTTCAGGAAGCCACCCACACGCATTGGGGATACCTCACTTGCAAACTCTCCCAAGCTGGCCAACAGCACCGCCAGTGCTTTGTTAGTCTCATCACTTCCAACACCCAGCCACCCCCATGCTGTGTCTGACTCCTTCTGTGTGCTTCTATAGGCAGCAGATGCAAGCTTTTGCAGATGTCTAATAAGTACACAAAAAAAGTCAGCCTAACTATATGAAAGTGGAAGAAGACACAGAAAGTTGAGTATTCCAGGGCACTGCCATAGGTAAAACTAATATGAGATCTTCAGCATAAGTCCTGGTTGTACAAGAACTAAAGAAGGCATAAACTCTTTAAACTCCATCCCAGTGAGGGAACAAGAAATGTGGAGAGGGTGGATCCACAGAAAAGTTTTGAGAAAGCCATAGGATCCCTAAGTGGATTGACTGGTGAAGGTATTTCCCTCCCAAAGTCAGTCAGTAAAGACTGGAGTAGGTAACCACTTATTCAAAGGCAAGGACAGTAACACAGACTTCAAGGGACATGAAAAATTAAAGAAAAATGACACCACCAAAGAAACACAATAAATTTCCTGTAACTGACATGAAATAAACAGAGACCTACAAATTGATTAAGAAAGAAATCAAAATAATTGTTTTAAAGAAGCTCAGTGAGATACAAGTGACAGAAACAACTAAACAAATTCAGAAATACAATACATGAGCAAAATAACAGGTTCAACAGAGACGTCATAAAAAGAACAAAAAGGGCTTCCCTGGTGGCGTAGTGGTTAAGAGTCCACCTGCCAATGCCAGGGACATGGGTTCGTGCCCCGGTCCGGGAAGATCCCACAGGCCAGGGGGGGGCGGGGCCCACGAGCCATGGCTGCTGAGCCTGCGCATCCGGAGCCTGGGCTCCACAATGGGAAAGGCCACAACAGTGAGAGGCCCGCATATTGAAAAAAAAAATTCTGGAGCTTAGTGAAATAAAAAATGCAATAGAGGGCATCTGTTTCAATATTGGTTCTGTTTCATGTTTTGGTTTTTTGGCCACAAGGCATGTGGGATCTTAGCTCATTGAACAGGAATGGAACCCACAACTCCTGCATTGGAAGGCAAAGTCTTAATCACTGTACCACCAGGGAAGTCCCAATAGCAGAATTCATAAACAGAAGGGAAAAAAATCTGTGAACTCAAGAATGAATCATTTGAAATTATGTAGTTAGAATATAAAAAATAAATAACAGTAATAAATAGTAAAGAAAGAATATGTGAATTATGTGGCACAAGCAAGGGAAACAATACATGCATTCTGGGAGTCCCAGGAAGAGAAAAGGAAAAGAAAGAGGCAGAAAACTATTTAAAGTAATAATGGTGAAAATCTAGGATTCCAAAAATTTGGGAGAATCTGGGAATACAATAAATGCCAAAAATTCCCAAATATGGGAGAAATAAGGACATCTAGGTATATGAAATTCATAGATGTCCAAACATATTCCACCCACAATGTAATTCACCAAGACACATCATAATAACTCTCAAAAGTCAAGTACAATGAGAGAATTTTGGAAGCACTAAAAGAATTCAACACATACTAGGAAACATCCATAATGCTATTACCAAATTTCTCAGCAGAGAAAGAGTGGTAAAAAAGAGAATGGCCAACCAAGAAAACTTTACTTGATAAAGTTATCCTTCAGAAATGAAGGAGAGAGACTTCCCTGGTGGCTCAGTTGTTAAGAATCCACCTGCTGATGGAGGGGACACAGGATTTTGCCCTGGTCTGGTAAGATCCCACATGCTGCAGAGCAACTAAGCCCATGCGCCACAGCTACTGAGCCTGTGTTCTAGAGCCCACGAGCCACAACTACTGAGCCCGCGCACCACAGCTACTGAAGCCTGCACGCCTAGAGCCCATACTCCACAACAAGAGAAGCCACCGCAATGAGAAGCCCATACACCACGATGAAGGGTAGCTCCTGCTCTCCGCAACTAGAAAAATTCCACACACAGCAATGAAGACCCAGTGTAGCCAAAAAAATAATGATAATAAAAATAAATTAATTAGTGGTTTCCCTCGTGGTGCATTGGTTAAGAATCTGCCTGCCAATGCAGGGGACATGGGTTCAATCCCTGGTCTGGGAAGATCCCACATGCCGTGGAGCAACTAAGCCCATGCGCCACAACTATTGAGCCTGCACTCTAGAGCTCGCATGCCACAACTACTGAGCTTGTGTGCCACAACTACTGAAGCTTGCATGCCTAGAATCCGTGCTCCCCAACAAGATAAGCCACTGCAATGAGAAGCCTGTGCATTGCAATGAAGAGTAGCCCCCACTCACCACAACTAGAGAAAGCCCATGCACAGCAGCAAAGACCCCAAAATAATACATAAATAAATTTATTTTTTAATTAATTAATTTTTTTAAAATGAAGGAGAGATAAAGACATTCACAGACAAACAAAAGCTGAGAAATTCATCACCACTAGATATGTCTTATAAGCAATGCTTAAGAAAGTTCTTCAAGCTGAAATGCAAGGATGCTAATTAGTAACATAACATCTGGAAGTAGAAAATTAACCAGTAGGCATTTCCCTGGTGGTCCAGTGGGTAAGACTCTGTGCTCCGAATGCAGGGGGCCTGGGTTCCATCACTGTTCCGGGAACTAGATCCCACATGCATGCCACAACTAAGACTCGGCACAGCCAAAAAAAATAAATAATAAATAAATATTTTAAAAACAATAATAAAATAAAATTAACCAGTAAAAGTTAAGTATATAGTCAAATTCAGGATACTTTAATACTGTAATAGTGGTGTATTTAGAAAGTATTTAAAATAATAAAAATTTGATAATGGATACACAATATGAAAATATGTAAACTGTGAAATCAAAAACATAAAATGGGATGAGGGGAGAGTAAAAGGGTAGAATTTTGTATGAGAGTCAAGTTAAGTCGTTATCAGCTAAAAACAGACTGTTGTAACCATGTTTCATGTTAGCCTATTGTAACCAGAAAGTAAAAAACATAGTACAAACAAGTTAGATTTATGATAAAATTTTTCAACAAAAAAAACTTTCAACAAATTAAAAAAATACCTCAACATAGAAATGACCATATATAAATACCTGACAGCTAACATCATACTCAATGGTGAAAAGCTGAAAGCTTTGCGTGTAAGATCAGGAAGAAGACAAAGATGCCCATTTTTGCCATAACTGCATACAACATGGTACTAGAAATCCTAGGCAGGGCTTTATGCAAGATAAAAGAAATATAAAGTATACTAATCAGAAAAAGAAAAGTAAAGTTATCTGTTTAAGGATGACATAATCTTAGATTCCCTAAAGACTCCACCAAAACAAGTGTACAATTAATCCACAAATTCCACAGAGTTGAAGGATACAAAATCATAAAAATCAACTGTGTTTCCATACACTAACAAAAAACTATCTGAAAGAGAAATTAGGAAAACAATGCCATTTATAGTAGCATCAAAAGAACCAAATACTTAGGAATAAATTTAATCAGGCAGTAAAATCTGTATACACTGAAAACTAGAAGGTACTGATAAAAGAATTTGAAAACGACACAAATAAATGGAAATACATTCTGTGGTTGTGGATTTAAATAATTAATCTCTAATGTCTATCCTACAAAAGTGGTCTACAGATCAATGCAATCCATATAACAATTCCAAAGGCATTTTTTTTTTACCAGAAATAGGAGAAACTGGGAATTCCCTGGTGGTCCAGTTGTTACAACTCCATGCTTCCACTGTAGGGAGCATGGGTTTGATCCCTGGTTGTGGAATTAAGACCCTGCAAGCTGTGGCACAGCCAATTGAAAAAAAAAAGAAAAGAAAAGAAATAGGAGAAATTATATTATCTGTATGGAACCACACAAGACCCCAAATACCTAAAGCAATTTTGAGAAAAAACAATTTTGATATTTCAAAATTAGTAGTAGCACAAAATGTATGGTGCTGGAATAAAAACAGAGACATAAAAAAATGTAACAAACTGAAGAGTCAACTTTGGTCCTTTTAGATCACATGAAGTTTGATTTGCAAATATTTTTATAGTTGAACTTGTATGTGTGGTTGCCTCCTTCGTAAACAACCTGATCATAATGTTTACTATTTAAGAAAAAAAACCAAAAAAGAACAGGGACTTCCTTGATGGCACAGTGGTTAAGAGTCCACGTTCCAATGTAGGGGATGTGGGTATGATGCCTGGTCTGGTAACGAGATCCCACATGCATGCTGCAACTAAGAGTTTGCACGCCACAACTAAGGAGACTGTGAGCCACAACTAAGAAGCCCACCAGCTGCAATTAAGACCTGGTGCAATCAAAAGTAAATAAAAAGAAAAAAGAAAGGAAAGAACAAACTACCCATACATAGTTAACATATCTTTAACAAGGGTATCAAGAACACCCAATGAAGAAAGATTAGTGTCTTTAATAAGTGGTGTTGGGATAACCAGATAATCATACGTAGAAGAATGAATTTGTATTGCTATCTTATACCAGTCTCCAAAAATCGACTCAAGATGGATTAAAGACTTTTATGAAGGACTTCCCTAGTGGTCCAGTAGTTAAGAATCTGCCTTCCAATGCAAGGGACTAGGGTTTGATCGCTGGTTGGGGAGCTAAGATCCCACGTGCTGTGGGGCAACTAAGCCCACACGCTCTAGAGCCCGCATGCCACAACTAGTGCACCTGCACACTGCAAGCACTGAGCCTGTACAGCACAACTAGAGAGAAGCCTGTGCGCTGCAAGGAAGAGCTCATGCACCACAACGAAATATTGCACATGCTGCAGCTAAGATCCTGCATGCCACAACCAAGACCTGATTCAGCCAAATAAATAAAATAGTAAATAAATAAATAAATATTTTTTAAAAAGACGTTTATGAGACCTGAAATTGTAAAACTACTATAAGAAAACAAGTGTCTCACCGCAACAAAAGCACAGGACATGAGAAAGGTTATGAACATCATGAATAATCAGGGGAATGCAAATCAAAACCACAATGAGGGCTTCCCTGGTGGCGCAGTGGTTGAGACCCCGCCTGCTGATGCAGGGGACACGGGTTCGTGCCCTGGTCAGAGAGGATCCCACATGCCACGGAGTGGCTGGGCCCGTGAGCCATGGCCGCTGAGCCTGCGCGTCCGGAGCCTGGGCTCCGCAACGGGAGAGGCCACAACAGTGAGAGGCCCGCATACGGAAAAAACAAAACAAACAAACAAAAAACCACAATGAGAATTCACCTCACACCTGTTGGGATGGATATTATCAAAAAACAAGGAGGCAACAAGTATTGACAGAATGTGAAGAAAGGGAACCTTTGTACAAAGTTAGTGGGGTTGTAAATTTGTACAGCCGTCATGGAAAATAGGACTTTCTTCAAAATAAAAAAAAATAGAACCACCATATGATCCAGCAATTGCAGTTCTGGTATTTTTATCTGAAGAAGACAAAAATACTAAACTCAAAAATGTATCTGCATCTCCCCTAATCATTGCAGCACTATTTACAGTAGTCAAGATATGGAAACAACTTAAGTGTCCATAGATAGATGAATGGATAAGGAAATTGTGGTATATTATGAAATATTAGGCAGCCATAAAAAAGGTGAAATTTTGTCATTTGTGACAACAGGAATGGACTTTGCAGGCATCAAGCTAAGAGAAATAAGTCAGAGAGAGAAAGAGAAACTAGACAGAGAAAGAGAAATACTATAAATATGATCTCTCTTATATATGGAATCTAAAACAACCCCCAAAACAAACCAAAAAAACAAGCTCATGGATACAGAGACCAGATTAGTGGTTGCCAGAGGTGAGGGGTGTGGAGTGGGAGAAATGGGTAGGGGTCACAAGTTAAAAAAAACATTCTTTACTGTCATCATTATTTTAACAAAATAAATCAAAAGAAAGTATATTCCTCAGGTTGTTAAAGATCTACAAATAATACCATATTTAAATATTTTTTCCTTAAGATTCTGAATGTCAAGGAAGCCCCACACTCTACTCCCATTCAACATAGTAATAGAAGTCTTAACCAGTGCAATAAGCCAAGAATAGAAAAAACATACCTGTAAGATAGAAATAAAACTATTCCTATTTGTAGGTGACATAATTTTCTACCAGAATATCCCAAGGAATCCACCAGAAAACTTCAAGAACTATAGGTGAATTTAGCAATCTCAGGCTACAGGTTCAACCATAAAAATAAAAAATAAATGATATTTCTATATAATAAAAATGTACAATGAGAGGCCTCAAACCTCAAAAAACTACCAATTATAATGGCTTCAAAAATTAAATATTTTGACAAAAATTTTAAACAAAATATACCACTTTTGAATACCTGTTAAAATTCTTCAGTGTATATATCCAAGAATGGAATTGCTGAGTCATATAATTCTAGGTTTAACTTATTAAACACAGCCAATTGATTTTTAACAGATTCAAAGCAATTCACTGGGAAAGGATAATCTTTTCAACAGATGGTTTGGCACAACTGAACTTCTGTAGACAGAAAAATTAGTCTTAATATTATCTTTCCACCTTGTACAGTAAATCTCAAAATGGATCAAAAATCTATACAACTTTTACAAGAATACATATGATAAAATTTTTGTGACCCAGAATCAGACTAACATTCTTAGATGTGACACATGAAAGAAAAATTTTGATAAATTGAACATCATCAAAAAATCATTGCTCTGTAAGACCCTCTTAACAGAGTAAAAAGACAAGGCTATAGACTGAGAGAAAATACTTAAAAACCCCATGTCTGATAAAGGAGTTGTATCCAGAATATAAAAGGATTCTCAAAACACAACCTGTCAAAACAACTGTTCAACTGAACATTATATTAAGATGGCAACTAAGCACATGAAAATATTTGCAACACCCATTAGGAAAATATTCATACTCTGATAAGACACCATTAAAAAGGCAGAGAATAAAGCAAGGCTGGGACAGGCAAGGGAGGCAATTACAGTACAATTTTTTAGAAGGAACTTACTCTTAGCTCATGCCTAACAGTGAGTACTTCCTTAAATGTTTTGATTCATATATATACATACACCCTAAGAGTCAAAAATCCCACTCCTGGATAGTTAGCTTAATGAAGTAAAATTTTATTATGTTCATACACAAAAAAAGACTGTTTACAGCAGCTCTAGTCCTAATCACTAGAATCAAGACAAATGCTCTTCATCAGTGAATGGATAAATAATCTGTAGTAAATTATACAATGAACTACAATTCAGCATTAAAGAGGAACAAGCTACTGAGGCATACAACATCTTGGATGGATTTCAAACCCTAATTAAGGTTAATTGAAAGAAACCAATCTCAAATGGTTACATAAAATATATACATTACATTCACATAACATTCTCAAAAAGACAAAGCCATAGCAATGAAGGATAAACCTACTGGTTGCTAAGGATTGGGGAGAATAGTATGAGGGAATTTTGGAGTGATGAAGTTGTCTGTATTCTGATTGTGGTCATGGGCACATATTTATATGTTAAAGTCATAGTATTGTACACCTGAAAAAAAGACTATTTTACTGTATGATAATTTAAAAAAATGAAAGTCGCAAAATGTCTTTGGCTATTACTTATTCCTTAACACACAAGTGGGTTTTTTTATGTTTAGGAAAAAGCATCTCCCTCTACTTACATCTCATTGTCTAAAAGTCAGTCATATGACTATACCTAAATTTATATGTTCAGGAAGGGGAGATTGGATTTTGACTGGCAGACAGCAATTTTCACTGCAATAGTATGTAAAATTTCTTTGTAGATTATAACGCTTATCATTATATCAAATGTTTACCCTTTTTTCATAATTTTAATAATTGTTATAGATTTTATTATAGTTCGAAATAATTGCCTCCTCTTTTCCTGGTGGGCCACCCTGCAGGAGTAATACAGATCTCCCCCATTATTGTCAAATTTGATCAAATGATTTCCATTGACCAATGAAATGTGAGAAGTGATATATTGCACACCTGAAAAGCAACTCTAAGAGCTATCCCATTGTTATGTCTTAGATTTTTTTCTTGCTACGAGACCAACATATAGACTGAATGCAATTGAAGTCTTGAAATAAACGAGATATTGAGCAGAGCTGCATTGACATATAAATAATAGGTAATGCTAATGTGAAATAATGTGATAATTCACTGATTGAGTAATCTGTTAATGTAGAATAACCTAATAAAATCTGTTCATTACAATAATTATTTTTAATAGCTGCATTTATTCCTTTTGTGTTATATAGAATGTTGAAGTGGACACTTCTGTGTATGTATAGTTTTTCTTCTTTTATATTACTTCCTTAGGACTTGGTGGTAAATCAATGAGGAGAAAATATTGAGTTGCTTCTAAAACCAACTAGTTCTTTTAATTATGAGAGCAATTAACATATGATTGATTACAGAAGTGGTGACAAGACAAATAGGGGACGGTGAGGCCCGTTGTAGACTATAGATAGTTAGATCCTGTTTTATTTACTCAGCAACAGTTTTTTGATTGAGGAGTTTAAAACATTTGCACTTAATTACTGATAGGAAAGAACTTAGTATTGCCATTTAAAAATTTTTTCTGTCAGTTATATAGGTATTTCGTCTCTCTTTTCTTCTTGTTCTGCCTTACTTTGTGCTTTGTTTTTGTAATTTCATGCTTCAACTTAATATCATTGTTTAGGTATCTTCTATAAGTATTTTCTTTGCAGTTACCAGGAAGATTACATAAAACATAATGAACATGTAACAATTTAAACTGATAACATTAACTTCATTCACATACAAAAAGTCTACTTCTATTTATGTTACTGACATCACAATTAGATTTTTAATACTGTATATCCATTAGCAGATATATAGTTATATATAGTTATTTTTATGTGTTTGTCCTTAAAACTCTATGCCATAATTCAAAATAACTAACACACCAACATCACAATACTATGGGCTTATGAATTTGTATATTTACCCTGACTAGAAAGTTTTATATTTTCATATAGGTTAATTTTGTTATCATTTGTTTCAACTTGAAGGACTCCCTTTAGCATTTTTTTGTAGGGCAGCTCTAGTGGTGATAAACTCCTTCAGCTTTTTCTTTCTCTGTGAAAGACAATTTTTTCTTCGTATTTGACAGATGTGCCAACTATAGTGTTCTTGGTTGACAACATATTTTCTTTTGGTAGTTTATCAACATATCATATAGCTTGCAAGATTTCTGCTGAGAAATCGTGATAATCTTACAGAGGGCATCATACATATAACAAGTGAATTTTCTATTGTTACAACATCCTCTTTGTTCCTTTTGACAGTTTGATAATGTTTTGAGGTGTACTGGGGTTTATTGTAATTAGTTTGTTGATCTTATGCTTGTATGCTCATTTGTTTCCTCAATTTTGAGGATTTCTGGACATTATTTTCTCAAATAGGCTCCTTTCTCTTTCTTTTCTTCTAGGACTCTCAAAATGTGATATTGGTCCAATTGGCGGTATCCCACAAGTAGCTTACACTTTCTTCACTTTTCTTCATACTTTTCTTTTTGTTCCTCTGACTCAATAATTTAAAATGACCTGTCTTCAAGTTTGCTGATTTTCTTTCTGATTGGCCAATACATTTTTGTTGTTGAAACTCAATAAAAACTTCAATTCAGTTATTGTACTTTTGAGTTCTATAATTTGTTTGAATATTATTTCTATCCTTTTGTTGATATTCAGATTTTGTTCAGTGGTTGTGTTGTGTCACTGAGCATTTTTAAGGAGGTTGTTTTGAATTGTCAGGTAACTCATAGATCTTTGTTTTTTGGTGTTGGTTTCTGAAGATTTATTGTTTCTATGATTGATTCATCTCTCCCTGTTTCTAAGTCCTATGATCTTAGGACTTTGTGGATTGATATTTGTGCATTTGAAGAAACCACCACCCCTCCCATTCTATATGGGTTGGCTTTGAACAGAGGAAGCCTTTCATTATTCAGACTGCCTAGGCATTCTTGCGAGTTTTGAAACCTTTTCTGGGGATTTTATTTGGGCTAGAACATGTTATTTCCCCATTAAAAACGTTTGTCCCTGGTTTCTCAGGATCCCAATTATCTTGTTCCCCCTGGTGTTCCTCTGTTGTACTGCAGTCTCTCTGATTCTGTAATAGTCCCAGCATTTGCCTTAGTTCACAATTTCCCCTATGCTTGTGTTCAAAGTATACTATCATTGTAGTCCGTTATTAAAGTCCGTTATTAAAGTTAGAAACCAGTCCCTTGGGCATTCCCCCGGAAGCCAAAATGATGGACACACATTGTACTCTTCTTTCCCTCCTAAGTATGAAGCTAGGGTTGGGAGTTTTCTCTTATGTTGCCAGGCAATACCATGAAGGGGAAGGAATTATGGAAGGAAAAAATAAACTTTGCTATCTACTTTGATGGAGTTTGTGCCTTTGCAAGAAGACATAATGTGCAGCAAACTTTAACAACTGTTTTCTGGAGTTTTCAGGAAGGTCCATATACTGTTAGGTCAGTGTTCACATTGGTGAAAGAGGTCCTAAGCCTTGCTATTCTGCCATCTTGCTGATTTCACCCCTCCCCCTACATTTAAAAAAGTTGAATAATTGCCAACCTTTTATAATCAGGAGGGCTTCTCTAGTGGTCCAGTTGTTAAGACTCCACACTCCCACCGTAGGGGTCATGGGTTCAATACCTGGTCAGGGAAGATCCCACATGCTGCTGCAGTGGGGCCAAAAAAAAAAGTTTTTGGAAAACTGCATATAAAGGTTTAAATTTCTAGTCACATTTACGAGATTTAAAAATCTAAAATTATCGTTTCCATTTTCGCAGGTGGCAAAATTTGAAGCATGTCTCTGAAAACAAGATCTCCATGTTAGCATGGAGCCTCTGAAGGTGATGGTCATCCTTGAGACAGGCATCACCTCTGAAACTTGAAGTGGTAAAGAGGTATGGAGGCTGAAGTTCTGATTTCTCAATTTCCAAGAAGAAAAAAGATTGAATATGTTTTCTTCCATATCTGAAGACTGTATCTAGATTTGAGATCTAGATACCTAATCAGGTTGATCCTCCAAACATTAAAATTCACTTAAACTAAGGTGTAGGCTAGAACACATTTATTTTTGTCTGTGTTGGGTCTTCGTTGCTGTGCATGGGCTTTCTCTAGTGGCAGCGAACGGGGGCTACTCTTCGTTAGGGTGCGGGGCCTTCTCATGGTGGTAGCTTCTCTTGTTGCAGAGTACGGGCTCTAGGCGTGCAGGCTTCAGTAGTTGCACCTCTTGGGCTCTAGAGCGCAGGCTCAGTAGTTGTGGCACACGGGCTTAGCTGTTCTGCAGCATGTGGGATCTTCCTGGACCAGGGCTTGAACCTGTGTCTCCTGCACTGGCAGGTGGATTCTTAACCACTGTGCAACCAGGGAAGTCCCCTAAAATACATTTAAATAATAATAGCAAATATTTATTAAGCTTTTATAATGTACTATGCACCAACAGCTTTGCCAACACCCTATATCATACTTTCTCATAATTAAATTGAGGCTGTGGACTTCGGGGGAAGAAAAACAGAGTGGTGATGTCTATCTGACTGAATTTAATCATGGGTACCTGATATGCCCAATTTATCACTAGTGTGGTTAACCCTCACCACTTGATTTACAGTCTGCCAAATTTCTATAATGTATTGGCTTTCCATACTCTGTTCTTCGTTATGTTACAAAGTCCAATCCTGCACAAGTGAAGGGAAATTAACTTCCATCTCCCTCCTATGTTTTAGTTGAATTATTTCTTAATTACTGTTGAGTTTTGAGAGTTCTTTATATATTCTGTATGCTATTTCTTTGTCGGATGTGTGGTTTACAAATATTGCTTGGTCTGAAGATGGTCTTTTCAACATATTAGCAAATTCTTTGCATCTTTGTCAAAAATTCCTTGGGTTTTTGAAGACTGATTCAACCTCCTTACTTGTTATAGGTCTGTTAAGATCTTTTTCATGATTCATTCTTACTAAATGGTATGTTTCTAGGAATTTATCAATTTCTGCTAGTTTGTTAATTTGCTGGGGTATAATTGTTCATAGTAGTCTCTTACAACCCTTTGTAATTTGTTTATGTATTTTGTAATATTCTACACAACTCTGGGTCCTGTCTTTCTTGGTTAGTGTAGCTAAGGTTAGAAAAACTTTCATTTTTTTTCCCTAGAAAACCAACTCATTATTTTTTTTTTTAAATAAACTTATTTTTGGCTGCATTGGGTCTTTGTTGCTGCGCGTGGGGCTTTCTCTAGTTGTGGCTAGTGGGGGCTATTCTTCATTGCAGAGCATGGGCTTCTCATTGCAGTGGCTCCTCTTGTTTCGGACTGTGGGCTGTAGGCACGTGGGTTCAGTAGTTGTGGCACGGGCTCAGTAGTTGTGGCTTGCAGGCTCTAGAGCGCAGGCTCAGTATTTGTGGTGAATGGGCTTAGTTGCTCCGCAGCATGTGGGATGTTACTGGACCAGGGCTCGAACCCGTGTCCTCCACATTGGCAGTCGGATTCTTAACCACTGCACCACCAGGGAAGTCCCAACTATTTTTTAGTTTTATTCATCTTTTCTATTGTCTAACCTCAATTACATTTACTTCTGCTACACTCAAGGTCATGTTGGGAGGTCACAGTGCTTGGTGCTGTTTTGGGCCACATGCTATCCAGATGCAGCATTTTGTCACTCTCCATGGAGGGCTGGTACAGCTACATTGACAGGTGTGAGATTGTGGTCCACAGTGTGTGCAAGCTCTGCAACGATGGTGCACTTTAGGACAAGCTCTGTCAGGTACGTATCATACAGCTTTCAGAAAACCTAATAAAATTGGAATATGGGTCATATGTGAAATTGAGGGTGGGGGGAATTTTTTCTCCTGCCCCTAATGGTAATTTTCTAATTCACCTTTTCTTTGTAGTGGAAGATTGTTTTTCTATTTTCCTTTTTTTCTTTTTTTTGGCTGCACCGGGCTTTAGTTGCAGCACATGGGATTTTTAGTTGCAGCATGCGGGATCTTTTAGCTGTGGCATGCAGACTCTTAGTTGCAGCATGCAGAATCTAGTTCCCTAATCAGGGGTCAAACCTGGGTCCCCTGCATTGGGAGCATGGAATCTTAACCACTGGTTCACCAGGGAAGTCCCCTTCACCTGTATTTTGGACAAACCATTTAAAGTGGCCTGCAACTCCTCACACAGCATCTCAAATTCCTTATTGTGCTGAGAATGCATGTTTTCTACATTTTCATTGGAAGGCTGCTGCTCTCTAATGCTACTTTATCTTTACTCACTAAGCTGATAATCAACTTGGCAGTATTATTTTCAATGATACAGGTTTTTCTAGTGCAATTTCCTATTTCAGGATTAAATTGTGACTATCAGATGGTTTGGCCTTAACTTATCTTGCACCAGAAGATAACATTGGGCTTTGCATGCCAAGAGTGTTTGCAATTTATTATATAGACTATAACACAGGAACAGTTGGAAGAAGGAGATGCATAAGGCAAGTTATACGGGAAGAGCCCAGAGATACCATGTTGTCTGGGGATGAAACCCTACCTGAAACTTTATGTGTTCACCAAACTGGAAGTTTCTAGGGTTACTTTTCACAATAATAAATATATGACAGTCTAAAAGCTAGACTCATGTTTTTAGAGAATATCAGGCATATTTCTAGTGTAATAAGGAGTGATGCTAGCCATATCTGTGCTACTACCAAACACTGTACTAGTGGTATCATACAATGCAATGAGATAAAAAAAAAATCAATTTAAAACATAAGAATGGGGGTAAATACAATCTATTTGCAGATGACATGATCATTTATCTGGATTATCTTAGAGATATAAAATAATTAAATAAAATAGAATACAAAATCAACATATTAAAAGCAATCTCCATGATGTAAACAGAGAAATGGAGAACACGATGGAAAATAATACCCCATTTAAATGCCCACCAAAAAAAAAAAGATTAGTGAGAGAGAATTGAGTATAAACTTAAGAAAACTGTAAAGCCTGAAGAATAAATATAGAACACATATTTGGGAAAACCAAATATAAAGACACCCTGTCTTGGATAAGTTCATACTATTTAAAAAGACAGTATCTAAAAAAAAAACAAGACAGTATCTCGTAAGTTTTAGAAGACACACATCTCAAAACTCAGAAGAAATAAAAGATTTATAAATTTGACTACATTAAGATAAGACGTTTGCAAAGCAAAACAACACTTTCAACAAGGTCAAAACACTATTAACAAATTGGGATTAATATTCAAAACATATACACAGAAGATGATTTAATATCTCTGATTTGTGAAAAAAAAAATTTTTAAAGGCAAAGGGCAAAACCTGGCTGAAGGAAAAACTGTGTGAACAAAAAATTCATAAAATGAGGTTAAACAAAATTGGCCGTCAAACATATAGAATATTCAAAATAAAATTTATGAAATTCAAATTGAAACATCACCAGAAGAATATTTCTCATCTTAAATTTACACAATTAAAGAGTATGGTAGCACATTCTCTGAGGCTATGGGCAAACAGGAACTCTCTTAAATTGATGGGTATTCAAATTGGTAAAAGAGTTCTAGAGGGCAAGCTGGCAATAATACTACCTATGAACCTGCCTTCTGACCCAGCAATTGCACTACTAAAATTTTATGTTGAATATAAACCTGCAATACTAAGAAAATACATTATGGCCAGAATATACAGAACAGCAATATTTGTATAATTGCAAAATATAAAAAACTCCCTTAAATTTGATTAAACAGGACACTGCTTGAAAAATTGCACTTCCACACAATGAAGTACTGTGCAGTTAAAAAAAAATCATAGAAGTCTCAAATAGCTCGCTTAGAGTGATTTCCAGTGTATATAGTGTTAAATGAACAAGGCATATAGTATGCTCATGTTAGGAAGGGGATGAAAGAAAATACATGTGTCTGATCATTTGTGCAAAAGAAATATAGGAAAAAGTAAATGAGAGTCTAAAGGAATCAGCTGATTTCAGGGAGTGGCAGGGAAGAAGAAAGATGGAAAGAATAATTCGGTAGTAGGGCTGAATAGAGAGTGACACGTCTCTGACACTTATCTTGCAATGACTGTTGGAAGCATAAGAATGTTTCCCATATATCCTATTTCCCCAATATAAAGTTAAAATACACTATGACTTTAGAGGAACCCAAAACAGAATATAAACAATTAAGACAAGAGCCTAGATGTATTATAAATGAATAACAAACCCATTGAATGAATAAGGAAAAAAGGAACTATCCTTATTAACTTTGGTAAATAGTTTGAATACTGTAAAGCTAAAGCTTAAAAAAAGCCTTTAAAAAAAACTACTGTATTCTGCTTTTACTGTGGGTATAAAATACAGTTTTAAACTACTTTGTATGTATTCCAGACTTGAAAAAATAAGTTATAGATAATTTACACCAGGTTTTTGTTATTCTTGTTGTTGCTTTGGCCCTATTTATTAAAGAGGGTCTAAAAGAAATGCCACTCTAGGAGAAATGAACACATCCAAGCCGAAATCTTGGTTTCTAAATGTCATTCTGTAATAACGTTTCCAGGATTCACTGGAGAAATGGCTGACTCAGGAGTGGGGTGATATTTGCGAGGAAAATATAACATGAAACTGGAACATCTTGTGATGCCAAAAATAAGGAAATGTTTAAAGAAGGAAGGAAAGAAAGGAAGAAAAGCCATACTGTATGGCAAAAAGAGAAAAATCATAGAGGTACAGACAGGTAGAGTTTAAAGACTGTGGTAGGTTGAGTTTAAACACCGTGAGAAAACTCTTGTTCTAAATTTGGGGTGGCTTAGTACCTAGATGTCAGAGGGACCTAGGAGGAAGCTAATCATATACATTCAACAGATTAAATAGACCCAGAGTCTCACAGTACAATACCCAAATTCTACTATACATTATAAAATTATGTCTTAGAAATATCATAGAATATCAGAAAATGAATGAAATTTTAGTCAATAGGTATCAACACCAAGACGAATTAGATACTGAAAGCACCTGAATAAGCTATCATGGGAATTTCCAGAGGACCTGAAATCGGAGACCACAGAGTCAGGGTCATAAGACAGAGGGAACAGTTGACTTTCAAAGACAGGGCCATCGAATTCTCTCAGAAGGGGTGGGAATGCC
The DNA here is from genome assembly GCF_003031525.2 of Neophocaena asiaeorientalis asiaeorientalis. NCBI lineage: Eukaryota > Metazoa > Chordata > Mammalia > Artiodactyla > Phocoenidae > Neophocaena > Neophocaena asiaeorientalis. Next base: position 451,623 of record NW_020171823.1, on the reverse strand, counting down.
TGGACCATCCTCAGAGGACCTTGTACAATGAGGTGATGTGATGTTGGAGACCTAAAGGAACCTGCTCTCTGTGGATCTCTTTCCTGTACGTGTGATCAAGGAGTTATAACGAAATCGAACAGTGATACACGAGAAGTATTCCAAAGAGTGATGTTGGGAAGACATGAAGGTTATGAAATCAAACATTTTTACCTCAGGGAAATCCAGAAAATATATGTGACTTTAAGTCTCAGCAGAGAGATGATGAAAGGAATTATAAAGGAATGCCTAAAACCCGTCAAAAATTTTCACAATTTGTATGGAAACACAAAAGACCCCGAAGAGCCAAAAAAATCTTGAGAAAGACAAATAGAGTGGGAGGAATCAGGCTCCCTGACTTCAGACTATACTACAAAGCTACAGTAATCAAGACAGTATGGTACTTGTGCAAAAACATAAATATAGATCAATGGAACAGGAAAACCCAGAGATAAACCCACACACATATGGTCACCTTATCTGGGACCTAATGAAATCTAAAAGCTTTTGCACAGCAAAGGAAAAATAAACAATACAAAAAGACAACCCTCAAAACGGGAAAAATATTTGCAAATGAAGCAACTGACAAAGGATTCATCTCCAAAAAATAAAAGCAGCTCAGGCAGCTCAGTATCAAAAAAACAAACAACCCAATCCATAAATGGGTGGAAGAACTAAACAGACATTTCTCCAAAGAAGATATACAGACTGCCAACAAACACATGAAAGAATGCTCAACATCATTAATCATTAGAGAAATGCAAATCAAAACTACAATGAGATATCATCTCACACCAGTCAGAATGGCCACCATCAAAAAATCTAGAAACAATAAATGCTGGAGAGGGTGTGGAGAAAAGGGAACCCTCTTGCACTGCTGGTGGGAATGTGAATTGGTTCAGCCACTATGGAGAACAGTATGGAGGTTCCTTAAAAAACTACAAATAGAACTACCATATGACCCAGCAATCCCACTATTGGCCATATACCCTGAGAAAACCATAATTCAGAGAGTCATGTGCCACAGTGTTCACTGCAGCACTATTTATAATAGCCAGGACATGGAAGAAACCTAAGGGTCCATCGACAGATGAATGGATAAATATGATGTGGTACATAAATACAATGGAATATCACTCAGCCATAAAAAGAAACGAAATTGAGTTATTTGTAGCAAGATGGATGGAACTAGAGAGTGTCATACAGAGTGAAGTCAGAAAGAGAAAAACAAATACCGTATGCTAACACACATATATGGAATCTAAAAAAAAAAAAAGAAAAGAAAATGTTCTGATGAACCTGGGGGTAGGAAAGGAATAAAGACACTGACATAGAGAATGGACGTGAGGACATGGGGTGGGGGAAGGGTAAGCTGGGACAAAGTGAGAGAGTGGCATGGACATACACACTATCAAATGTAAAACAAATAGCTAGTGGGAAGCAGCTGCATAGCACAGGGAGAACAGCTCAGTGCTTTGTGACCACCTGTGAGGGGTGCGATAAGGAGGGTGGGAGGAAGACACAATAGGGAGGAGATATAGGGATATAAGTGTGCATATAGCTGATTCACTGATTACATCTCCAATAAACATTAAAAAAAAAGCTATCATATAAATACTTCAAAAAGCAATTACAAATCTCTTCAAAGAACAGAAAATCTCAACAAAAAAAGGTAACAAACAAGTCTAAATGTAAACTATAGAACTGAAAAACAGATGAATCAAAATAAAAAAAAAAATATTTGGCCCAGTAACAGAATGCAAGAGACAAGAAAAATGCAACGAACAAAGGCAGATTTTCAGGATATCCAAGCTGAACAAGGCCAAGTAGAAGAGAGTAGAAGGGACCAGTGGGATTATATCGCAGTGCTAATATCCATCAAACTACCAGAAAATGGAAGTGGGGCTGAAAAACGATTAAAAAAGAAATAAGGGTCAAAACTTCACAAATTTAGCCAAGACATGTAACTAGCAAATGAAGAAGCTAAGTGAAATTCAAATAGGTAAAATGTAATCCACACCAAACATAATAATTAATAGCTTCTGAAAACTGACAATGAAAAAATATTGAAAGCAGAGGCACAGAAAGGATTATTTATGGAACAAGTAATCTGAATGACAATGGATTTCTATTCTGAAACAAGAGAGTTTGGAAGGAAATGGCACAGGATTTTTCATGTACTGAAAGAAAACAATGTCAATCCAGAATTGCATAGCTAGTGAAATTATCCCTCAGAAATTAAGGAGGGGGACATCCCTGGTGGTCCAATTGTTAAGAATATGCCTTCCAAAGCAGGGGATACAGGTTTAAACCCTGGTTAGGGAACTAAGATCCCACATGCTGTGGGGCAACTAAGCCCACACATTGAAGAGCCCATGTGCCACAACTAGAGAGGAGCCCACGTGTCGCAACTAGAGAAGTATGCATATGGCAATGAACACCCAGTGCAGACAAAATAAATTTAAAAAAAGAAGAAGAAGAGATTAAGGAGGAACAAAACATTTTGGAACAAAGTAACTCAGAATATTATTTGCTACAAAACACATATTAAGGAATTTCAAAATCAAGTTCTCAAAACAGAAAGGAAATTAGAAGGATTGAAATTTCAGAGAAAGAAGTTCACCAAATATGGGTTAACAATCAGGTGACTAAAATAGATTATTCTAACTTCTGAGTTTCTTAAAGCATTTTTATAGTAGGAATATAACCATAATACTACCTCATGTAATGCTCAGTATATAAACAGTAATAATGATTTCCATTTAAAAAGTGTAAAAGAAAAAGGAAACAAGTTTCCACACTTCAATCCAGGTGGATACAAGTAAGATCAGAGTTAAGTTTCAAATACATGTTGTAAAAGTTGAAGCAACACCTAAGAAGACTATACAAAATTCTCTTAACTAGGTCACTATGGAATGGTAAAATACTTTCAAATAATGTACAGGAGGTAGGAAAAGATTTACAGTATGAGCAACAAGAAAAGCTAAAAATGTTATAAAATGGCAATCTCAAAGTGTAAAATATCAATACTAACTGAAATGTAGACAGTTAATATACATTACATATTCAAGACCAAAAGTTTGGCAAGGTGGATTAAAAAACACAACCCAAATCTCTGATGCTTAAATAAATTTCCATAAAATTCAGAGACTTAGATTCAGTTTAAAGCAAAACAAGAAAATAGTGTGTGTGGAGGGAACTATGCCAAAAAAAAAAAAGTTTTCAAATAAGAGTGGCTATATTAATATGTGATAAACTAGACTTCAGAGCCAAGAAAATTAATAAAGGCAAAAGGAGATGTTATATAATGATAAAGATCAACTCACCAAGAAAACATATGATCAGAAGTGTTTAGGGAGTAAATAAGAGTTTGAAAATACATGAAACAAAAACGGATAGAACTAAAAGAAAAAATATAAAAAACCCAAATTTGTTGTTGAGTACTTCAAAACTCATGACACAGCAAGTATACAGAAAACTAAACACAATATCCCCCCAAATAAAACACAACAAAATAAATTAAACCAGCACACCAAATGAACAAATTGAAACATACAGAACACTCCAATCAGCAGAATACATGATTTTTTCAAGTACCCATTAAACAGACTTTCCTGGGATATAACATAAATGTCAAATTAAAAAGAAGTTAAAAAAAAAAAAAAAAAGAAGTTAAATGATACACAGCACATTCTCTGAGCAAAATGGAACCAAAGTAGAACTCATTAGCAAAGGAAACAATAATCAAAAAAATCAACAAACACTTTGCAAGTAAACACACCTATAAGTAATACATAAGTCAAAAAGCAAAATCTCACAGGACATTTATAAAAATACATAGAACTAAATGAGAATTAAAATACAACCTATTGGAACTACAATCCTGCAGACTGTGGACAAAAACCACATTCACAGAAAGACAGACAAGATGAAAAGGCAGAGGGCTATATACTAGATGAAGGAACAAGGTAAAACCCCAGAAAAACAACTAAATGAAGTGGCTACAGGCAACCTTACAGAAAAGGAATTCGGAAGAATGATAGTAAAAATGATCCAGGACCTTGGGAAAAAAATGGAGGCAAAGATCGAGAAGATGCAAGAAATATTTCACAAACACCTAGAAGAATTAAAGAACAAACAAACAGAGATGAACAATACAATAAGTGAAAGGAAAACTACACCAGAAGGAATCAATAGCAGAATAACTGAGGCAGAAGAACGGATAAGCGACCTGGAAGACAGAATGGTGGAATTCACTGCTGTGGAACAGACTAAAGAAAAAAGAATGAAAAGAAATGAAGACAGCCTAAGAGACCTCTGGGACAACATTATACACAACAACATTTACATTATAGAGGTCCCAGAAGGAGAAGAGAGAAAGGACGAGAGAAAATATTTGAGGAGATTATAGTTGAAAACTTCACTAACATGGGAAAGGAAATAACCACCCAAGTCCAGGAAGTGCAGAGAGTACCATACAGGATAAACCCAAGGAGAAACATGCCGAGACACATAGTAATCAAATTGGCAAAAATTAAAGACAAAGAGAAATTATTGAAAGCAGCGAGGAGTAAATGACAAATAACATACAAGGGAACTCCCATAAGGTTAACAGCTGATTTCTCAGCAGAAACTCTACAAGCCAGAAGGGACTGGCATGATATACAGAAGTGAAGAAAGGGAAGAACTTACAACCAAGATTACTGTACCCGGCAAGGATCTCTTTAAGATTCGATGGAGAAATAGAAAGCTTTACATACAAGCAAAAGCTAAGAGAATTCAGCATCACCAAACCAGCTCTACAACAAATGCTACAGGAAATACTGTAAGTGGGAAACACAAGAGAAGAAAAGAAACTACAAAAAAAAAATAATAATAATTAAGAAAATGGTCACAGGAACATACATATCGATAATTACCTTAAACGTGAATGGATTAAATGCTCCAACCAAAAGACACAGGTTTGCTGAATGGATACAAAAACAAGACCCAACTATATGCTGTCTACAAGACACCCACTTCAGACCTAGGGAAAATGATATTCCATCCAAATGGAAATCAAAAGAAAGCTGGAGTAGCTATACTCATATCAGATAAAACAGACTTTAAAATAAAGAATGTTACAAGAGACAAGGAAGGATACTACATAATGATAAAGGGATAAATCCAAGAAGAAGATATAACAATTATAAATATATATACACCAAACATAGGAGCATCTCAAAACATAAGGCAACTGCTAACAGCTATAAAAGAGGAAATTAACAGTAACACAATAATAGTGGGGGATTTTAACACCTCATTTACACCAACTGACAGATCATCCAAAATGAAAATAAATAAGGAAACAGAAGCTTTAAATGACACAATACACCAGATAGATTTAATTGATATTTATAGGAAATTCCATCCAAAAACAGATTACACTTTCTTCTCAAGTGCACACGGAACGTTCTCCAGGACAGATCATATCTTGGATCACAAATCAAGCCTCAGTAAACTTAAGAAAATTGAAATCATATCAAGCATCTTTTTTGACCACAATGCTATGAGATTAGAAAAGAATTACAGGGAAAAAAATGTAAAAACCACAAACACATGGAGGCTAAACAATACGTTACTAAATTACCAAGAGATCACTAAAGAAATCAAAGAGGAAATCAAAAAATACCTAGAGACAAATGACAATGAAAACACAATGATCCAAAACCTATGGGATGCAGCAAAAGCAGTTCTAAGAGGGAAGTTTATAGCTATACAAGCCTACCTCAAGAAAAAAGAAAAATCTCAAATAAACAATCTAACCTTACACCCAAAGGAACCAGGGAAAGAAGAACAAACAAAACCCAAACTTAGCAGAAGGAAAGAAATCATAAAGATCAGGGCAGAAATAAATGAAATAGAAAGAAAGAAAACAACAGCAAAGATCAATAAAACTAAAAGATGGTTCTTTGAAAAGATAAACAAAATTGATAAACCATTAGCCAGATTCATCAAGAAGAAGAGGGAGAGGACTCAAATCAATAAAATTGTTAGTGAAAAAGGAGAAGTTACAACAGACATGGCAGAAATGCAAAGCATCCTAAGAGACTACAAGTAACTCTATGCCAATAAAATGGACAACCTGGAAGAAATGGACAAATTCCTAGAAAGGTATAACCTTCCAAGACTGTACCAGGAAGAAAGAGAAAATAGGAACAGACCAATCACAAGTAATGAAATTGAAATTGTGATTAAAAATCTTCCAGCAAGTCAAGGACCAGATGGCTTCACAGGTGAAGTCGATCAGACATTTAGAGAAGAGCTAACACCCATCCTTCTCAAACTCTTCCAAAAAATTGCAGAGGGAGGACCACTCCCAAACTCATTCTATGAGGCCACCATCACCCCGATACCAAAACCAAAGATACTACAAAAACAGAAGACTACAGACCAATATCACTGATGAATATAGATGAAAAATCCTCAACAAAATACTAGCAAACAATCCAACAACACATTAAAAGGATCATACACCATGATCAAGTGGGATTTATCCCAGCGATGCAATGACTCTTCGATATATGCAAATCAATCAATGTGATACACCATATTAAATTGAAGAATAAAAACCATATGATCATCTCAATAGATGCAGAAAAAACTTTTGACAAAATTCAACACCCTTTTATGATAAAAACTCTCCAAAAGGTGGTCATAGAGGGAACCTACCTCAACATAATAAAGGCCATATACGACAAACCCAGAGCAAATATCATTCTCAATGGTGAAAAACTGAAAGCATTTCTTCTAAGAACAGGAACGAGACAAGGATGTCCACTCTCACCACTAATATTCAACATAGTTTTGGAAGTCCGAGCCATGGCAATCAGAGAAGAAAAAGAAATAAAAGGAATTCAAATTGGAAAAGAAGGAAGTAAAACTGTTTATCACCTCACACCAGTTAGAATGGGCATCATCAGAAAATCTACAGATAACAAATGCTGGAGGGGGCGTGGAGAAAAGGGAACCCTCTTGCACTGTTGGTGGGAATGTAAATTGATACAGCCACTATGGAGAACAGTATGGAGGTTCCTTAAAAAAATAAAAATAGAATTAGCATATGATCCAGCAATCCCACTACTGGGCATATACCCTGAGAAAACCATAATTCAAAATGAGTCATGTACCACAATGTTCATTGGAGCAATGTTTACAATTGCCAGGTCATGGAAGTAACCTAAATGCCCATCGACAGACGAATGGATAAAGTTGTGGTACATATATACAATGAAAGATTACTCAGCCATAAAAAGGAACGAAATTAAGTCATTTGTTGAGACGTGGATGGATCTAGAGACTGTCATACAGTGAAGTAAGTCAGGAAAACAAAGATCGTATATTAACGCATGTATGTGGAACCTAGAAAAATGGTACAGATGAACCGGTTTGCAGGGCAGAAGGTGAGACACAGATGTAAAGAACAAACTTATGGACACCAAGGGGGAAAAACCACGTGGGCTGGGGATGGTGGTGTGCTGAATTGGGCGATTGGGATTGACATGTATACACTGATGTGTATAAAATTGATGACTAATAAGAACCTGCAGTATTAAAAAACAAAGCAACTAATACTAAACTTTCTTTAGGTTATTTGTATGGAAATACATTAATATAAATGTTTCAGACATTACATGAAATTTCTAAAATTCTTATATGTTCTGGTATAATGTCACAATTCTAGTTACTAAAGTGTGTATCTCAGAAATAACTAAATTTCCTTGTCAACTGCATTATGAACTTTCATCAAATCTTTAACCGTGGTCATTTTTAAGTCTTTTGTCATTTACAGAGTTCTGGGTGTACTCTGATGCTTTTGCAAAAATGTTCCTATAAAAGGGTTTCATCTTCAAGGAATTTATGGAAAAGACTCTGACAAGTACAGGTTTCTGGTAACTGACTATACTGCTGAACTGAATGAATACGCATTTTCAGAACTCTAATAGAAAACTGATGAACTCATAAAAGTGGTAACAGAAGATCAAGATGGAAAAAAAATTAATTACATGGGACTGAGTGACATGATGAGGGTGATTATAATTTGTGACTTCGTTTGAATTTAAAAAACAAATCCCAACAGGGAAAAAAAGACACAACTTATCAAAATATGTGAGACACATCTGAAGCACTTAAAATAGAATTTATTTTACTAAGTGTATATAGACAAAAAAGACTTCTAAATCAAACTGATTTACTTTAAGTAACTAAAAATAGCAAAACCGAAAGCAAAAAAAAGAGGAAACATAAGAGAAACTGAATGCGCAAAATAACAACACAAAATTCTAGCTCTTAAAAAATAAAAGTTAGCAATATTTACAAAGACAATGCATACAAAATCACAGAACGCCAACAATAAATTAGACAGGATATCTCTATACATCCTGTACCATTAAAAGGGTAATAATGAAAGTAGAAAAAAATTAACTTGTAAAACAAGGAACAATTCCTCAAAATGTACAGGAATGTAAAATGGTAGTCACTCTGGGGCAAAAAATTTTAACTAAATGTGTAAAGACTATACAACCTAGTAACTGCCCTTGAACATGATCCCAGAAAAATAAAAACGTATATCCACACAAAGACCTGTGACATTATTCATAACAGCCGCAATATGGAAACAAAGTTCTTTGATGGGTGAATTGCTAAATAAATTGTGGTACATCCATACCACGGACGCTACTCACCAGTAAAAGCAAAAAAAAAGAAAAAAAAGAATCCAGATACAAGCAACAACGGGGATACATCTCCAGGAATTATAGCATGTGAAAGAACCCCTTCCCAAAATATGGCCTATTTTATGATTCCATTTGTAAAACATTCTTAAAATTTACTAAATTACAGAAATAGAGAACATTCAATGTTGCCAGTGGTCAAGTACAGGTAAAGGAGAAAATGAAAGTGGGTTTTAATATAAAACGGATCCATGTGGTGAAGTACAAATTCTATATATTTGCCATATCAATGTTAGTATCTTGCATATGATCCTACACTGTAGTTTTGTAGAATGTTACCACTGAGGGGACGTGAGTAAAGGTACATAGGTTCTTTGCATTATTTTCTTACAATTCCATTCCAATCTCCGATTAAGTGAAAATAAAAACTTTACGGAGGGGCTTCCCTGGTAGCACAGTGGTTGAGAATCTGCCTGCCAATGCAGGGGACACGGGCTCGAGCCCTGGTCTGGGAAGATCCCACATGCCGCGGAGCAAGTAGGCCCGTGAGCTACAACTACTGAGCCTGCGCGTCTGGAGCCTGTGCTCACAACAAGAGAGGCCGCGATAGTGAGAGGCCCGTGCACTGCAATGAAGAGTGGCCCCCGCTTGCCACAACTAGAGAAAGCCCTCACACATAAACGACCCAACACAGCCAAAAATAAATTTTAAAAAGCTTAACTGAAACAAAACACACATTGTTACCCTAGTTATAGGCTATCAAATTCAAAATCAGCATAATGAAAAGACTCCTCAAACACAAAAGCCTTGTAAACATTTAGCAATTCCAAATTTGCTATTGTGGGAGACAAAAGCACTTTACTCAGACAGCCAGAATGAGTTTCTACTCCTCCATCCCTTAGTCCCTTGTTAGGATGAAGATAGTTTCTACCTCAGAGGAACTGTGGGAGTCAGGTGGGAAAATGCTTGGAAGTCCTTTGCACAATATTACCCACAAGTGCATAATAAACGGTAATTCTCTAGCATATACCAAATACCAACATACTGTCATAGGGGGATTTCTGGACATAACCGACCACACCACTCCCAATTTCATAGTATTTCCCCTAGAATGGCAGTCTTTACTACAATTACTTCACTAAGCAGCTCAGATTAATGTCACTTGCTATGCTAATGTCTTTTCACTTTATATCTTTTCAGGATAATGGGGACTCGGATGTTCCAAAAATTCTTACTTGACCAAAATCACCACTTGTTCTTTTAGTTTTTCTCCTCTTCTCTCATTTCTCCCTTCTGAGTTGTAGTTCCAAGGTACATTTGGTCTTTCTCTCAACTTTGTTACCCTAACTTGTAACTTCCAGCCCAAACCACTCAATTCCAGACCCACAAATCGTTTACTAACAAATTAAAATTACTTAGATGGTCTAATGACACTGTAACCCTGTGCTGTGCCGTCTGAATTTGTTAAAAGCACTCGAAGACAACCAAATGTGGCTTGTGGACTTTATTCCCCCAAATGCTTCCCAAATCTGTGCCTTTGAACTCCATTCTCATCTGAACTCAAAATTTTGAGTTCAAGCCCAAAGCATATCTTGATCTTCTATTTTTAGAAATATCCCTCTAGGAAGTGTGTAAACAACAAATGGAGCATGTTAAACAGGAAGAATATTGCAAATTTAATATTCTCTTGTTTAAAACCTGTCGAAAACTCCATTTCTTAACTGCAGCTGAGACTTTATATTATAAAAGTATTATACGGGCTTCCCTGGTGGCACAGTGGTTGAGAGTCCGCCTGCCGATGCAGAGGACACGGGTTCGTGCCCCAGTCTGGGAGGATCCCACATGCCGCGGAGCGGCTGGGCCTGTGATCCATGGCCGCTGAGCCTGCGCGTCCGGAGCCTGTGCTCCACAACAGGGGAGGCCACAAGCCCACGTACCGCAAAATAATAAAAAATAGAAAAAATTAAAAAAATAAAAGTATTATACTTCTATTTTTTCCAGTAGTCTGTTAACTCCCTCAGTGCCTGAAGTCATGCCAAAATACTTGAATTTCCCAAACATTCATGTTTTGTGAGGTATGAAAAAAGTAGATGACTTAAATCTGTCCTGAAATGCGAATCTTAAAAATACTTATTATTTGATATATTTACATGTATCTCCCAAATTAGTGATAAAACTCTTTTGTGTGTAAGGACAGCAGGAAAGGTCCACATCTTTTCCATACTTGTCTTTCAGGAAATGGTAAAGAGGCAGTCATTAATAAAAATATGTATCACAGAAACATAAAAGAGGAAAAAGAAAAAACCTTACAGCACAGATCCTACATTTATCTAAATTCACATTATGAGCTTAAACTTCAGCTGATCAAATACAACTATTTTAATATTTCATTTTATTTAAAAAAAACTACTTTATTAAGGTATGATTCACATACATAAAAATCCTAATTTTCAGTTTACACCTTTGGAAAAGTGACTTAGGTTTTATTCCAAAATGCAAAAGCCAGGATATTTTGTAAATGATAATTTAAGCAAGTTGAATTGCACATTCATGTTGGAAATGTAAACTAATTTTCACAACACCAAGAAAAGTTCTTATTAAATTGGCAACATAGAGAAAAGAATGACTTAGTTACTGCTTTCTGAATTAGTACCCTGTTTTATGCAACTTATGGATTAGGTTCTTTTTCTAAATAATGTGCTATTATACAAATCTGTTTAATTAAAAGGTACTAGGGAGAACTGTACAATTTGGCTAAGCATAAAGACCCTGAGCTCACCTCCTACTATGAGCACACCCAAATCACAACTTTTTGCACAATTTTTTGCATCATCTTCTTCAACTAAACATACAAAGGAACAACAGGGAGAAGGGTAGGAGGGGCAGAATTGTGATACAGCCAAACCCCATACCCCTGGGTGGTCTACTCACAAATGGGAGAATAATTTACAAATGCACAGGTTCTTCCAAATGAATGAGAGGCCCAAACCACATGTTGGACTACCCAGTGTAAGGACCATGCACCAGGAAGACAAGACCCCAGAGCATCTGGCCAGTAGGAGTTACTTCCAAGAGATCCACAGGGCTGTGGGAAAGACTCCACTCTTAAAGAGTGCATAGAAAATCGCACACACTCTGTGATTCAGGGTAGAAGCAGTAATTTAATAAGAGCCTGGGCCAGAACTACCTGGTCACCTGGGAGTCTCCCAGAGAGGCAGGAAGCAAATGGAACTCACCCTGGGTACAAAGACACTGGTGGTTATAAAGCAGAAACACACCATTGTAAAGCGATTATACTCCAATAAAGATGTAAAAAAAAGTTGGGAATCCTTTGGAGTCAACCCCCTAGTTTATCAGCCCCAGGACCCAGCCCTGCCCAAGTCCAGCAGCCACTGGCACCAGTTACAGAGGTGTCTCAGGCCAAGCAACTAAGTGGGCATAGCCACAGTTGACCCATCAACATTCAGGCTGCCTTAAGACCCCCTAAGCCCATAAGCCACCTTTGGACAGAGCCATACAATGGACCATGAACCATGAACCTATGCAACAGTGGGAAGGCACCAGGCTCAAGACCTCCATGACCCTCCAGCCAGAGACCCTGGGAACCAGCTCTACCCATCAGAGGGCAGACACCAGCTTCAAGTAAACCACAGCCCTGCAGTCTGTGAACATGGTCTGCACATCAGTTGGCCAGACATTGCCTGGGACCAGCTGTATCCGGACCCCACCCACTAGCAGGCCAACACAAGCTTCAAGACACCCCGAGCCAGGAATCAAGTTATATAAGTAACCAGCCCCACCTACCAACTATTTCACACCAGCTGCTCTTGGGATCCCTGGGCCCTGCAATCAAACCCCAGAACACAACTCTGCATACCAGTGAGCCAGTACTAGCCCAAAGGCTCCCTATGGTTCTGCAGTTAGCCATCCCCATGACACGGTCTGGTCAAACAGTGGCTGGCACCTTCTGCAAGAGGCAGTGCCTGACAACCAATTGGACCCAGAGCCAATCAAACCTACCAGAACACCAACACAGTGTACCACAATGAATGCAGCCCTCTTAGGGGGCATCACTACAGCATACAGTTCTGGTAACCAAAGGCAAGTGTGCTGCTGGGACACAAAGGACATCTAGAAAAGGCCACGTCTCCAATGATGGTAAATGCAACCAACCTGCCAGATACATACAAATATGAACAGCAAGTTAGGCAACATGAGGCAACAGAGGAACATGCTCCAAATTAAAAGAGAAGATAAAACTTCAGAAAAAGTTAGTGAAGTGGAGATAGGCAATCTACCCGAGAATGAGATCAGGCAAGTGATCATAGAAATGACCAAAGAACTCAGGAAAAGAATACAGGTACAGAGCAAGAAGACACAAGATTTAAACAAGTTTTAGAAAATATAAAGAACCAAACAGAGATTAAGAAATCAGTAAGTCAAACAAAAAATACACTTAAGACAATCAACAGTAGACTGATACAGAGGAACAGATGAAAGAGCAGGAAGACAGAGTACAGAAATCATTGATGCTGAACAGACACAATGAAAAGAAATGAGGACACTTTAAGAGACCTCTGGGACAACACCAAGCTCACTAATACCCACATTATATGAGTCCCAAAAGGAGAAGAGAGTAGGGCTGAGAATATAACTGAACAAATAACAACTGAAAATTTCTCTAACTTGTGAGGGGAAACTGTCAGCCAAGAAACACAGCCCAAACTGGATTAACTCAAAGAGGAAATCTGTAATAAAAATGACAAAAACTAAAGCTAAAAAAAGAACATTTAAAGGTAACGGTAAAAAAATTAATAAAAGTGAGGGTAACGTAATAAATGACATACAAGGGAACTCCCATAGGGCTATAAGCTGACCAAGAAAACTCTACCCAAAAAGGCTCTTGTTCAGATTTGGTAGAGAAATCAAAAGCTTTACAGACAAGCAAAAGCTAAAATAGTTTGGCACCACAAAGCCAGCTTTACAACAAATGTTAAAGGCACTCTTCTAGGTGAAAAATAAAAGGACACACATGAAAATCACGAAAGGAAAAAACTCATCAGCAAAGACAAACATACAGTAAAGATAGGAAATCATTAATGCACAAAACCGAAGAGTATAAACTAGTAAAATCATCTATATCCACAATAAGCAGTTAAGGATACACAAAACAAATAGATGTAAAATATGATATCAAAAACAGTAATCCAGGCTTCCCTGGTGGCACAGTGGTTAAGAATCTGCCTGCCAATGCAGGGGACACAGGTTCGATCCCTGGTCTGGGAAGATTCCACATACTGCAGACCACAACTACTAAGCCTGCGCTCTAGAGCCTGAAAGCCACAAATACTGAGCCCACGTGCCACAACAACTGAAGACTGTGCATCTAGAGCCTGTGCTTCCCAACAAGAGAAGTCACGACAATGAGAAGCCTGCACACCGCAACGAACAGTAGCCCCCCTCCGCCACCGCAACTAGAGAAAGTCCACATGCAGCAACGAAGACCCAACGCAGCAAAATAAATAAAATTTTATTAAATAAAAAAAACAGTAATCCTGAGAGGAAGATGAAAATGAAGGACTGTAAAAATGCATTTTAAATTAAAAGATCAGAAACTTCAAACAATCATATGCATATGTATGCATCTCTGTGTACTTATATATAAACCTCAGGGTAACCAGAAGTCAACAATCTGTAACAGATACACACACACAAACGAAAAGAAATCCAAACGTAAGTAATTAAGGGGCTTCCCTGGCGGTTCTGTGGTTAATACTCCATGCTTCCACTGCAGGGGGCGTGAGTTTGATCCCTGGTTGAGGAATTAATATCACATGGGCCACGCCATGCAGGCAAAGAAGAAAAAGTCATTAAATCACAAGAGATGAGAACAAAAAAGACCTATAAAAAACCCCACAAACGGGGCTTCCCTGGTGGTACAGTGGTTGAGAGTCCGCCTGCTGATGCAGGGGATGCGGGTTCATGACCCAGTCTGGGAAGATCCCACGTGCCGCGGAGCGGCTTAGGCCCATGAGCCATGGCCGCTGAGCCCGCATGTCCAGAGCCTGTGCTCTGCAACGGGAGACGCCACAACAGAGGCCCGCATACCACAAAAAAAAAAAAAAAAAAAAAAAAAAAAAAGAAAGAAAGAAAAAGAAAAGAAACCCACAAACAACAAAATGGCAATAATAACATACACTTCAGTGATCACTTTAAATGTAAATGGACTAAATCTTCCAATCAAGAGAGATAGGGTGGCTGAACTGATGTGAAAACAAGACCTACCCACAAGTTGCCTACAAGAGACTCACTTCAAATCTAAAAACACATGTAGATGGAAAGCATGGGGATGGAAATGGTATTCAAAACAAATGGAAATCAAAGGAAAGCTGGGGTAGCAAAACCTGTATCAGACAAAATAGACTTTAAAATAAAGATTGTTACAAGAGACAAAGAAGGACATTCATTACATAACGATTAAGGATTAATCCAAGATGATGTAACAGTTATAAATATACACGCACCCAACACAGAGCACCTAAATATAAAGCAAATATCAACAGACACAAAGAGAGAAATCAACAGTAACACAGTAATAGGAGGAGACTTTAACACTCCACTTACATCAGTGGACAGAGCACCCAGACAGAGAAATCAGTAAGGGAACACTGGCCTTAAGTAACACGTTAGACAAAGTGGACTGCATAGATATATACAGAACATGTCATCCAAAAGCAGCAGAATATTCATTCTTCTGAAGTGCATATGGAACGTTCTCCAGAATAGATCACAAGCTAGGCCCCAAGACAGCTAGAAACCATAAAACCCCTAGAGGAAAACGGAGGTGGAATAGTCTTTGACATAAATCATAGCAATATTTTGGATCTGTCTCCTAAGGTAAAAAAAATACAACCAAAAAACCAAACAGAACCAGATTAAACAGGAATGCTTTAGCAGAGCATTCATTTTCATCAACAAAAAGACAACCCAATGAATGGGAGAGACTACTTACAAATGACATGGTTCATAAAGAATTAATATACAAAATATATAGAGTTCTTACAAATCAATATCAAGCAACCCCCAAATAATCCAATCAAAAAATGAGCAGGGGGCTTCCCTGGTGGCGCAGTGGTTGAGAGTCTGCCTGCCGATGCAGGGGACATGGGTTTGTGCCCCAGTCCAGGAAGATTCCACATGCCGCGAGGCGGCTGGGCCCGTGAGCCATGGCCGCTGAGCCTGTGCATCCAGAGCCTGTGCTCCGCAACAGGAGAGGCCACAACAGTGAGGCCCGCGTACGGGGAAAAAAAAAAAAAAAAAAAAAAGAAAAAAGGAACCTTTTCT